>NC_088886.1:117097097-117407347 GCF_037157495.1 Lathamus discolor
TGTATTTTAGAAGACTGCAAGCTGAATTCAGATGTAGCACCGGCTTTCATTATCAAGACTTTCATATAATATTTGCTTCTGGAAATTAAAGTTCATAGCATTTCAGAAAAGATATTTGCATATAATAACCCCTGATCTCTTTGCTCTTTCTTGCTGTCTGGTTCCTAATTCCTACAACCAAATTCCAGTCTCAACCTGTACGTTTCTCTCAGTCCTGTTCCCTTACCTGAACCTGATGCCGCTACTTATTCACAGCATCTTCCAGCTAACCTGACCTTTGGTCAAGAGACCACACTTCTCCCACAGGCTCAGGAAGCTACAATGTTTTTTAGCACTGACAGGGCTTAAATGTGTTAGCTGAGACTGATCCTGTTTCCATATACTTGAAACTTTCCTTCTGCCCTGAGTACTGACTGGAGAGTTTTTCTGAACTCCTGATTATGAACCATTTTCATCAGTAACTTTGTAAGAAGCACATTACCCCTGATCTTCAGGAGCCACCTTCTGTTGTATCAAAAGTACCCCACTAAAACAGACCTCCAGTTCCCGCAGGTTATCCGTAACTCAGATGTACCTCTTCTCTCTTTGGGTTAGGAAAAATGCACTTAGATTACAAGCATCTTTTTACATCTCTGTTTGGTAGCATGAAGCAATGAGACTTCTGCAGCTTATGTTTCTGACTGTCAGTGTAGTCTTCCATGTAGCAACACCCTTATTTTCTCTATTTAAGATAAATTTCCATAGTCACAATGGAACAGCTCATCAAAACTTCTTAACAGCATGTAATTCACCATTTTTTCATCCATCAGCTTCAGGATGGTCATAGTCTCAAGCATAAACAGGATCAGAAGACAAAGCAAGGAGGTTTATAAAGGACTTTTCACTGGAAAGAGACACTAGGGTTTATAACCTATTCTCTCTGGGACAATGCTCTAAGGAAAGTAAAGGCCTAGAGCTATAAACATTCTGCCAAGAATACAGTAAGAGTGACATCCACTAGACGGTAAGGATTTGTGTTTGAGAAAATCATGGTAGTTGCTCATATTTTTAAATTTAATAATTCCGAAGATAACAAAGGAAAAACAAGTCCTTGTCATATAAGTTACTCTTCCCCTAGTTCGGACAGTGGAAGTAACAGGAGACGAAGCAAGGATGAGGTGAAGACCGAAGAGTTACCAAAACCAAACCTAACCAATTTGTTCTGACCTGAAGCAACAAAAAACATCCAATGTTTCTGCAGAATGGAAACCGACATATTTAGTTAGAAGTACATGCCCCCAGATGCAAATACCATTTGAGCAGTGCTCCCATATATGCTGTCCTTGATGATTTGCCATTTTTTCCCCATGTGGGGGAGATTTAGGCCTGGTGACCCACAAAAGCTTCCCATTTCTGCATAAGAAGCAGATGTTGTTTATAAGAAATGTAAACCATTAAAAAAGATGCTGAGGAAACTTTAAAAATGGAGCTGTTGTCAGCAGAGATTAAAGTGTAAACCAACAGCATGACATTTATGCACTGCTACTTAAACTGTGACAAATGGTTGCAAACATGATAGTTTCAGGATCTTTAATCTAAATGAATGGTGCTTTTAGCCTACCTCTGACTGGAATTCATTTTGGAAATAAAGAAGCATTTCCTACTCGGTTGTGTAGAGAACTGTGCCACCAATGACTAAAAGGGCAGGAGTCACAGTCTTCACAGCTCTCGACAGTACTACGGTGTACTGCAAAGAGTGGAACAGGCTATCTTTATGTATTTATTCCCTTCTGAGTCCCAAAAAATGTCTGCAAATTCAATTAAGATTTTACCTACCTGTCTACCTTGTAGAAACTGTTTTCAAGGGTTTTTTTCTTCTCTTTCATTTTTCTTGTTATAACAACATGCATAATGTAAGCTCATATAAGACAGCAGAGATTACATTAAAATGTCATTTTTTAAAACTACAAATATCTCAAATAGCAAGTTATTAAAAAATAATTTCCATCATTACCAGTTTAAATGTAATATTAACTACTGGAGAAAACTGATGGCATAGGTAGTTTATCCTACTTACACTAAATTTATTCCTGTATTATCCTCAGAGACTCTCAGCTGGAGGAATTAAAAGCATGATTCTTACAAACAAGTATTTACAAAGTGATTTTTTAGTCTTGTTTATGGTCTTGTAATACAATATTTATAAAATAATCTAATTGCAAATAATCTAATTGTAAACATTCCAAGGTGTTCCTCAGCTGACAGCACAAGAAAACAGCTCACTTTTTTATCCTGTCCCCCCTGCCCTCCCAGCTCCTTGCTCTTGATCAGTGCTTTGACTGCACCCCTTGGAGATTTCCAAATTTAAGAGAAAAAAAAAAAAAGGAGAAAAGAAACAGGAAAAGACACCAGATGAAAAACAAGATTTGATTTCTTTTTTTGTCCCCACAAAGAAACAACTCATCACAATCACAAAAATGTAAATTTGGCACATAAATCAGGTGACCAGCTTCTCATGTTTGCAAAAGCAGTCCCCTTGCTCAATTGCAAGATTTGCAGCTGGGGGGATGTGAGGTGGTGAACTGGGTGATGCACTAAGGAAAAGATCCCTGAAAGTTGCCTCTTTAAACCCTGAAGTTTACTCCGGCCTTTTAACGGCTCCTATATTTTTAAAAAGACAATAAAAACAATCTTCCCTGCTTGGTTTTGTTTTGAGGAAAAATACAATCTTTGTTCAGAAGAAATTCTTCTGATGAAATACTTAACTTAGAACAAGGTTAAAATAAAGTTAAGGCTGTTTTTAAGAGCAGGAGCGCAGTGCCATCTCGTGGAGTCTGTGCTGGGAGGCTGTGCATCCAGGATGAAACACACTCCAGAATCCGCCACCTCTGCCTCACTGCCCCAGGAACACCACTGCTGATAGAATTCATCTTTCTGTGCATGTGCAGTCACATGTTAAAAAGCAAGACGCTGGATCTTTGGAAATGATAAGAATTTTCCTAAGGAACTATATCTGACCAAGCAAGATAAGAGACCTTTAAAAGTACATATAATACAGATACCAGGGTGGAATTCTGAGTTACATTGCCTCCAAGGCTGTGTCTATACTGGGAGATTTGCACCTCAGTAGTGCAACCAGAAAGCAGTCCCAGCACAGAGGCAGTTTTGGCAGGGAAAGCTGTCCTGTCTGCTGCTGTAGCACCTGCCACCAAAAAAACCAAAGCATTATAGCAGTAAAGCATAGGCTTTGTGGTAGATGCCTAGGCACCGGGCTTCCATGGGCACAAGGGTGCCCATTGAGTCACTCCTCTGTGCAGACCTGACCAACACAGAAGTGCTGACAGAAATCTGCAGCACAGCCCGTGGTTACTCTGTCAGCCCTGCTGGGAATTGCCGAGATAGAACAGTATCACCCCCTCTATTCTCTCTCTCTCTTTTTTTTTTTTTTTTTAATCAGTGCCTGTTATTTCAATATATTAGAGCTGAGATATTCAAAGCTGCCTGAGGGGCTGGAGAATTAGATTCAAAATGTTCTAGGCAGTTCTGAAAATTCCTAAGAGAGTGATTTTACAATGCTATGAGTCTGATCCTTCAATCCCTCCTTGTGTAAGGAGCACTTACTTAAAGAAATAGTTTAACTAGTATTGTCTCAGAGCCAAATCTTGACATTTAGCTGCTGGCCATGCTGGCAGCACATTTTCTTCTCATGCTCTCTGGTCTAAAAGTAAACTCAGAGCAAGCAAAAAGCTGCCATCTTGCCTTTGGGCAAGGTACACTCCTGGACATGAACCAAAAGAAAAGCACGTGATTTGAAGATGCTGTAACTCTGAGAGATGCAAGTGGCACATGTTAAGTGGAAAATAGATTCCTTACATGCTGTGTTAGAAGTGGGGAAGGCTTTAATCATTTTGCAGAAAAATATGTCTTGGTTTGTTTGCCTACTACTGTGCGGTGGAGGGGTTTGTGATCTGCGGGCTTAAAATCCAGCAAAAGCTAACAGGCACAGAGACAGGAAGAATGAACCCGTGCGTCATACCATTCATTCCTAATGAAAAGATGCAGCAGAGAGCAGGCTGCTGCAAGTCCAAAACCAACCTGCTGAAGATGCAGAACCCAGCTGGGAGCAGTTTCAAGGCCCCAGGACAGACACAGGTTATGTGGATAAAAGACAGACTGATGATTGATGTCAGTCAGATCGATGGAGAGATGGCAAAGTAAGCTTACCTCTAGTTTTAAAGTGATGGCTAGGACAAACAGGTCCCACTGAAAGTGCACAGCTCAAGCGGGATCAGGTGTGTTGAGCTTTTTGCATGAATTTTCAGAACAAGAAGTGTATGCTAGCATCCTGCTTGTATGTGTCTAGCAGTCCACTTTTTAATCCCTCAGCTTGCTTAACCAAGCCCAGCAGAGAGGTAGAAGGCTTGGAAGACCCTGCAGTCCTGATACAGGTTATCAATACAAACGCTTAGACAATGATGATGCACTTCACACACCCGTCAAGAAAAATACTGCAGCATGAATCAGAGCTCAGTCATAACTGAACTCCAAAACCATAGGGAAACAGATTTTAGGAGTTCTGCATTTTGTAGGACTAATGCTTGTTCTAACCCATTTCTCTCTTATCACTAGATTTAGTGGCTGGTTTTCCTTTCCAAAACATTATTATATCTCAGGTGGTAAAAAGGAGATGGGGTGGAATATTGATTTGATTTAAAAACAGGATGAGCGTAAGATTACACTTGGAAAGGAGCAGAGAGAGCCATCTTTTGAGAGAAAAAGCCACGAAAAGTGAAAAACATCTCGTAGCTCACCCTGTGAAAAAAGTCCTGAGTAAAGGGTGGAAGTAAATATACTCCATTCATGTCTAAAATAGCACTTCCAGGCAATTTGCTCTATACCCAGTGCACCAGAATGGGTGTTCACACCCCACAAAGTAACCTTGAACAAGGTGTAAAAAACATTGTGCATAAGAAGCTGGCATGAGTTTCCAAAATGCCCTAAGTATCTGATTCAGTCTAGTGAAGGGTTATGAACTGAAGAAAAGGTGAGTTTTTTCCACCTCACTCCCAGCTGGTAACTGCACCATTCTTACTGTATTTAGGAGACCATGGCATACTGTGTGAAGATATATTCTGTTATGCAGCGTAGAGACGAAGAACCTAGGCAGTACTGGCAAAAGCTTGGCAGGGACTGCAGTGTCACGTAATTCAAACTAAAAGCTATGGCGAGCTCAGCTCCGCATTACTCTGTATTGAAATCACTAAAGCTTGGAGGGTTCAGAAGCCTCATTGAAGGCTGATGGGTTCCAAGGGGTCCCAAGAGGTTCGGAGGGATTTTGCCCATGTCTACTACTGATTCAGTTCTCTAACAGTCACTGGATTTCAGTTACTCTTTTTGTCTGTCCCTATCCATTAAAGCCTTCTCTTTTGTGCCCGCTGTTTCTCAACATACACATGGATGAGCATCAGAGGATTTTTCTGCAAAGCAGTTGGTAAGCTCCACAATGCCGAGATTAGAAAAGGACACCACCAATGAAAAAAAATTCTCATGAAGCCTTTGATGATAACACGATGTTAGTACACTTTTTTCAATATGCTTTGGGTTTTAAAATGCACTATTCCAAACACTTCTCAGGAATGATTTAAGCATATTTGGACTAATAACTTAACACATATTATCAATTTACACGCTTGTAACAGCACATCATTTTATTAGAAACATTTCCAGGTCTTGCAGAACATAAAACATGGCTTCAGGTAAGCATGGTGTCAGCTCTGCAGATCAAAAGCTACCTCAGCTAGTGACACACAGTAGCAAGCCACCTGGTGGCTTGCAAGAAATCTGTCTGGATTACAAACAACTAAACAACCCTGATTAATAACATGCTTGGGCAGTGGCGGGGGACAGCTATTTCCCACACAGGCAGTATTTTAATAAATCTCCTACAGCCAAATGTTACACACAGTTTCCCTACACTTTTTAGCACTTGCAACTTTTTGTTTCTAACTGGGCATTTGCTCGCTGTCAGCAACCAACTCCCCTCTCCTGAGCAGGTCATACTTTTTAGCTCCACAGCTAATGCATGCTGGAGAAACCTACGTTGTCATTTGTGCCCATCTGAAACTGTGAACACTGTCAACACTACATCTGACTGTTGAAGCAGTACCAGAGGACCAGTCCAGTCACTAAGTATAGTCCTTGCCTCCAAGGAGCTAATTCACAATGAATAATTTAGCTGACAAACTTAGTCTGCTTGAGAAATACCCATGAACAGATTTTAGTTTCTTCAACCATAACAATTAGGCAAAATATTCTGGAATAAAGATGGGGTGAAAGAGGTTGAGGGGAAGAAAGATAAGCAAAAAAATGAAGGGGATCATACCTGTGTTTCTGGATAGGACAGCATGATTTCAGACCCCTAATTTCTATTCCTCATACTTGATGGATGAAATTAATTTGGGCAGAAGAGAGACAGAAAGCCTTTCCAGACCATGAAACTAGTTTAGATCAGAACTATAGAATTAATATAAATTTCACCACTTTCCATTCCAAGTACAAGATTGTCTTCTTCAATCATGGGGTTTTTTCTATCATACAGATGCCCCAGAGTACCTATAAGGAGAGGTGGAAAATCTTCCTTAGTCCCTGCCCCACAGGCAGAATTCTGCGGCAGAAATCACACAGTCTATGCGCCTATGGTGTGTGATGCAAGTGCAAACACATACTGGGCCAGCCACAGCTCACACTGGAGTACTTCTGTCCTATGAGAAAGGGCTCCTGCATTCTGGCTGAGGATGGCCACCCACTTGATCAGAGGAAGTCTACTACCCCTAAGTGCTCTTCACACACAGTGCCTCAGCTAAGAGATTTAGGGTGACTAAAAGAGGGAGAAATTACCCATGACAGGAGATATTAGTCCACTAGTGAACTGGTTCAGACTACAGGAAGCAACAGCGTAAGACCAACAGGTACTGCAATACCGGCCATTAACAGCTGCACTCCCTGAATTAACAGTAACATTTTCCAAACTCATGGGATTTGTCATACTACATGCAAGGTAAGCACATCTAAAGGAAGACCTAAAAGGACCCAGGTTGGATGAAGCTTTGGGCAACCTGGTCTAGTGGCAGCTGTTCCTGCCCGTGGCAAAGGGGCTGAAACTAGATGATCTTTAAGGTTTCTTCCAACCCAAACCATTCTGTGATTCTATAATTCTATGACAAGACTGTTGTTTCCTCTTCAAAACACATGCAGAACTAAAATAAGAGCTAACTATACACTGACTGCAACCAAGCTACTGCAGAATTACACTGATATACAACAATCCTGCCCCAGACCCAAAACCACTTAATATTTGATCTATCCCTTATCAGGTGACTCTAATGCTGCACATTTATGGCCTGGAGGATGTATATGCCACTTTTTTCTCAAGTCTAATGTCTGACCTGCAACCTCAATTTTTCTAGGAAAGTAAAAGGAACTAAATTGTATTCTGTTGTTAACTATTAATTGCTTTTTTTTGTTCAAGTAAAGTAAAGCATTTCTTTGATTAAAAACGAGCATGTGGCACTTATGATAGTGTGTAAGTGACTGAGAACTTGCTCCCTGACTCATAATGATCATAAGCAATTTTAAAGACTGAACACTGAAACACACAGTGTCTGCCTTCCCTTAGTCCTTCAACACTGAATAGCAATGTTGAACTAAAAAACTGTCCCCACTCCCTTTCTTCCCTTCCCTTCAGCAGGTTTGGCAGCCAGATTACTGCCACAGCAGCAAGCAGGAGCATGTGTGAGCTCTGTGCTATATTAGTAGAAATTTTTGACAGGCTTCTTCATTTTTCTAAACATGGGAGAGGGATGTTTGTTACATTTCTTATATATGTGACGTTAACAATGAATATCAGGCACGGTGATCAGTCAGAACTAAAACCATCATTTTAAAGTTCACATTCCAAATGTCCCTTTCAGAGAGATGATGTTTTGGATAAATAATTGATCAGGATTTTCTAGGAGGAAGCTTATCAAACCAACTACCTCCCAGGCAGGCAGCAGCTCAGTCTGCTAGGGACACAACTCTGTACAGAGCTGCTTCAAAGACAGAAAAGATAACTAGACAGTTCTGCCTTGGAGACAGGTCATCAGCAAGAGGATGTCTCCTAGACAGGTACCTGTTTTTGTCTGCGTGGAAAGTGAGGTATGAGCCTTTGTACAGCACCTTTCAGGCAAGCAACTTATTCAGGTCTGCCTACAATGCAGGTCAGCATGCAGGTAAGCCTAAACAGGCCCAGGACTATGCAAGCCTGCCTCTCCATACCTTCAAAGATCCCAAGACAAGTCAAGAATTTCATTTTAATGATTTCAGAAGAAAGCCATTATTTCCTGTAAGAAATGATTTTTCAATACAGTTGCTGGATATGTCAAACTGCAGTTTCTTTAACAACACACTCTCAATGCCAGATACAAGAACAGAATTCGTCTTTACAAGGTTCTGGTATTATTCTTAATATAAAAGGAAATGTTGTTTTATAAGATTTGGCAGCAGGTTACTACAGAGAGCAAAATGTCCAAAAGAACAGGCAAGTACAACTGGAAAAAAGAAAACTGACAGTAGACAAACTAAGAAATATGTGTTCTACCCATATAAACACAGATGTTGGCCTACTGTTTTCTCTCCCAACAATATATTTAACAGCAGTGATTGTAGTGGAGGTTTAGGTAGAATTGGCAAAAGGAATAATATGGATTTAAAGCTCATTCATTTCAAAAGGATTAAAAATTGTAAAAATTTCCAATCAGCAAGAGCTTTAGCAAAGCAATTTTAATCACTCGGCTAGACAACTTTTTCATAAAGATGAAGAGCTTACTTTGCACATGTCAAAGGTATGGTTTCAGTGTATTTGTGAATTCAAACAGCGCTCCCATCAGGTAAGCAGAAGTCTTGGACAGAGAGTGGTGAGCAATGGTCTGAAGTGAGATGAAAAAACTGGTGCTAATCAGCAGTTGTTCATTATGGAAAGGCTGTATATCTCTAAGAAAGATTCAGCAGCACCCACTGCGATGGAAGAGCACTAGTTTAGGTAGCAGGGCAGCACTGGGCCATTCCAGCCTACAGCGACTCCCTAAGGCGGCTTGGAAGATCCAGTTATTTTAAATGAAAGAAAAACACAAAAAAAAGAGATCTACAAGACTCAAAAAAGTGCTGTAGATAGATAGTAAATGGGCTACATTCCAGGTGGAAAGCAGGGCATATCCAGAAAACACAAGGCAAACAGCACTTGTTTAAACTAAAACAAAACAGTCTGGATTAATTCAGAGGACCAGGAAGCCACTCTTTATACCTGCAGTCTTTAGTGACTCACGATGAGACCTTGCACTTGTGTTATGCAGGACCACCTGGTCTGCTAACTGTCAGCGGGAATCTTAATGAGAGTGACTTATCTTTTCCAAGTGATACCCCCATAGGCACACAAAGAAAGGTCAAATCATCTCTGTAGAGGGTTTTCTATGTCTGAGCTTGATCTTTGGTGTGCCATCTGTGCTATATGTAAAAGACTTACCATATAACAGAATCAAGAGACAAATTCTATACGTATAAAACCAAAAAAAAAAAAAATTTCTTATACCTGTACTTTAAATGAGATTGTTATAGTCTGCAGAGCCTGCTAATCTAGATAGCTTAATCAAACTTACTTTACATGACCCTATCTATATTGCTAGAGCTAAAAATTCATACTAAAAGAATCATATTGGCATCATTCCATGTTTGTTCAGCACTATAGAATGCTGGTTTAAGCTTTCAGACTGTAAATTCTTTATTTGTCATAATTCACCTATTTTTTATTAAACTGTATTATTCCAGCCCCAAAGACTCACTGAACAGACATATTCACCGACAGCTGTGGATTTAGGTTTCAAAGCCACTCTTTTCAATGTCCTTTAACATATTTTTTAGAGAAAACCTGCCTCAAACATAAGTAAAAGGGCAGGGACCCGATGATTTTATTCTAAACTGCCTTTCCCATACTCCGCTACTGGGATCAAAGCAGATCCTAAAACACCTCAGAGGTATCTATGGGCTGATTTAATTTGTTCAAACTGAAATAGGCCCATGGAGGTCCTCTCCTGCTGAAGATCAGATGAATATAGTGTTTGGCCAGATGCTACAAATGGCCTATGCATCCACCTTTTTAGTGGTATAGCCTGCTAGTATCTGTTTAAATCTCTTTTGAATCTTTCAGGCTTTTTACAAATGTTGAACAAGATTTAAGTAGTTCTCCAAAGTTTAGTTCTGAATCTTATATAACTTTTTTTGCGTAAGAGTGGCCTTGTGTTATCCAGAGAGTGCCCCAGTAGGCAGAAGCCATTTCACAAAACAGTTCTGGAATACCTACCGCCTTTTCTTATGCTGGAGCAGAGGAGACTGGCACCAGGCAATGCTGGCACTGCATGACACTGGTGGTTCGCTGTGGCCATTCCTTGGCATGAAACTGTGTGTTAACAGCTCACATGTCTGCCAGGCTGCACCGGGAAACATGGATCCAGTCCCCCTGTTTCTCTACATGACACTGAAAATTTGGCTGTCTTCTTTACAACACATATTTGAAATTCAAATACCTTTATGGTTTTACACACACACATATATTCCACTTCAAATTCTTTCAAAAATTTAGAATATAAAGGAATTTACTTTCATGTACCCTCTAATATCAGTGTAATATTTCAAACAGCAGCTTGACACTGGCTTCCTTGTGATGTCAGTTTGGAACCAAAGGGATTGATAAACTATGAGGATGAACTCTTGCATTCTGCTTGTGCAACACTGAGCAATTACGAAATAACCTTAAAATGCTGCCTACAGTTCAACTGATTATCATTCTGATTATGCTACCAGCTACACTGGTGCAGAGACAGATTAATTCGATTGGTGACAATGAAGTCAGTTCTGACTTGAACCTCAGTGACTGAAATTGAATCTGTCCTCTAATCAAACTTGAACTATGGAGTCATGATCACTGATGTCTTCATTAACAGAACCGAAAGTGTTCAATTGAAGTGCTAAGGAGAATAAAGTAAAGTATCTAAAAAAGGTCAGATTTTGAGTATCTTCATAGGAGAACACTCAAGAAGCTTAGAAGAGGGAAAGAAACCATACAAACAATTTCAGTTGCAGTTATACTGAAGAAGCTCCAGTAATTATACAGTCAATTATATTTCTTTCATGGGGTTTTGGATATCTTTGTATTTGTCGGCTCTAAGCACTTGAAAAAACCTGTTGAAAATACATTCTTTAAAGTATCTACAAAATCTTGTGCAGTGTAGTGCTCTTCATAAAAGGATATTGTAAAACTACGAGGATGAAAAAAAGCTTGCTTTGTGAGATCTAGGAATCATGGGGAGGGGAAGATGAGCCAAATCAAATCACAATACTTTTGAAGTGCTTGCAATAGCTGTTCCACACAAGTGGACTATTCTACATCTTGTGATCGTGTTCATTACTACAGCAGCGGAGTATTTTTTATAACTGCATTATTATTTTTTATAACTGAATTATAAAATTGAGTTGCATTTCTTCAGTACCTTTAGTTCAATTTAAAAAAATATTAAAAAAACACAAACAACACTGGTCTGTGTGGCACCAGTCTGTACAACAATTCTATGCCTATTTAATAACATGTTTTACCCTTATACTTCTCAGTTATTTAGAAAACTGCAGGGAAGCCAGAAAAACAAGATTCTCCATTAGTGATCCAAGCTGATGAGCCTGGAATGTAAGACGCTGCAAAACAGACCTAGCAAACCATTAGTCTCTGAAAAGGTGGCAAGATTATGGAATGTGGGGTAGTAAGGCATTACACAGGCTGACCATCACGCTCACAGCACCTGGAAATGAATGGGGAGAGCACAAGTTGTTGGTACTTTGTCATAAGAAAAGTCTGAAGAGTCCATGATGCTTTGCTGGATGGTTCTTCAAGTGCCCTTAAAACCATCAGAGCACACATCAGCAGTGGGAATTTGAGGCATGGATTCACACGGCAAAGCACAGGATGGTGGAAGGGTCCCTCCTATTCAGCTAGCCAGCTATGCAGAGAGGCACAAGCAAACACAGCTTTCATCAGAGGCCTGGATTCTCACCAACATGTGAATTTCCAAACAGATTGGCAAAGGATCTCAGCCCCCAAAACCACAGACCACAGGTGAATGTTACAGACAACATCACCCCAACTGCCAGTGAAGCTTTGTTAGGACAAATTTAATCAGCAATGAAATAAGGGAGCAGGCAGGAAGAGCTTTAATGAACAAGGAAGACTCAGCACAAATACTGCTTGCAAACCATTTTGTTTCCGAGGGCCGGTATACTGTCCTCATTTCAATTTGACAGAGAAATGAATATGCCTTTTCATCCTTCTGCTGAATGCAACCACGATCAAAAACTACTTCTGAGACAGTTAATAACAACTTAGAGAGTATCAGCAGAATCGTGTAAAACACCACTTAAATTTGGCAAGTTTAAATGGTTTTGAAATAACAGGTGAATAATATATTTGCATTTGCTTCCGTGGGCAGCCAGAGCAGAGAAAATTACTGGAAGACAATTTTTTTGACAAAAACTTCAGATAAACAACTCAGCTTCTTTTTGTCAGGAGTAACAGAGTGGGTGTATATATAAAATGCCGTAGGCAGGATGTCTCTGCAGTTTAACAAGGCCTCTGGCACTCCACCACACAGAAAACTCATTAACACACCGGAGAATCATGGCACAGATCAATTCAGATGAAGAACACAGATTGTAAGTGAAGAGATTGCAAGTGAAGAGATAAGTGTCATGCTAAATCAGGCTGGGTAGAATATCAAGAAGGGACTTCTAAGATCCCACATCATTAATCAACTACCAGTAGTCCAAGGCAGAGCTGGTCCTGCTCTACCCTATCCAGGGAATTACACTGCGGTAGCAGACTGCTAGTTAAAAATGTGTGGAGGATATTTATTAAAATCCAGAAGGTTCACCATCCTGCCTGACTTGTCTTAAACACATGAAGCCTTAAATCCACCTTATGTTGAACCTTTCCCCATTTAACACACTCTGTGCAAGTCCTCCTTCTTAAAAAAAAAAATCTCCTGCACTGTTCCATATTTTGACTACTTCGCAATCCTCTCTCCTTAAAATCATTCTCATAGAAAACCTGTATAGGGGTAAAATGCCACTTAAAATATTCTTTGATCAACATATATTTTATGGCAGTCACATTTATTAAGATCTGCAACAAAAATAACAATTGCATCATCCTGTTTTTTTGTGAAGGACAGAAGTATTTGTCACAGACAGTCAAAGTCCCAGACAGACACATAATGAATAACATTCTGTCAAATGCATTATTCTCAACATTGTCAACATTTCCAGCCATCCATGTCCTCTATTTGTTTCGCTTTGCTAGATCCCTCTGGACTCTCCCCTGAACCTGTCAAATACGACTAAAATATATCATGAACCTGCTTTATCAGGTAAGCACTCCAAAAGAAGTATCCTGGATATTAACATATACATGGCATGAAAAGGAGCGCAGTGGGTTACTCCAGATGAGCTTGCACAGCTTTCATGCCTGCTGCCTCTTCATGAGGCAGAACAGCCCACACATGCACTCATGACACTACCAAAATTCAGAGTTGGTCAATATTCTTCCCTTGTGAGGATGGGAGCATGGTAGCCACTTGAAGTATTTCTGGGCACGGATGGCTGATCTGTGGTTTGAGTGCTGGCCATGGCAATATTTGCCAAAGCCAAATCACAAACCAGTAGGTCTTAATGCAGAGTCAGTGGCTCAGATCCATAATACAGACCTGGGCTACTTTTGCCTACAACACACACATCCCTCTCATACATGTAAGCAACATTCTGTAAGGAAAGATACATATTTATAAATGGGTGTGTTTAATGGCTTTGATGGAGAAAACAAACAATGAAGAGCATAGTCATTCAAAAACATGGCATGCGGCAAGAAGAGCACCATGGTACACAGCTGAAAAATACGGGAATGGAAGAAATCCACCCATGGGTCCTGAAGGAGCTGGTGAATGAAGTTGCTAAGGCACTGGCCATCACATTTGAAAAATCATGGCAGTCAGGTGAAGATCCCGACAACTGGAAAAAGGGAAATATAACCCCCATTTTTAAGAAGGGGAAAATGGAAAACCCGGGGAATTACAGACCAGCCAGTCTCACCTCTGTGCCTGGCTAAATCTTGGAGCACATTCTCCTGGAAGGCATGCTAAGGCACATGAAAAACAACAAGGTGCTTGGTGACAGCCAGCATGGCTTCACTAAGGGGAAATGCTGCCTGACCAATTTGGTGGCCTTCTGTGATGGGGCTACGGAACTGATGGACAGGAGTAGAGCAGTTGATGTCATCTACCTGGACTTGTGCAAAACGTTCGACACTGCCCCACACGACATCCTTCTCTCTAAATTGGAGAGATATCAATTTGATGGATGGACCACTTGGTGGATAAAGAACTGGCTGGATGGCCGCATGCAAAGAGTTGTGGTCAATGGCTCAATGTCCGGCTGGAGACCAGTAACGAGTGGTGTCCCTCAGGGTTCAGTGTTGGGACCGGTCTTGTTTCACATCTTCATCGCTGACATGGACGGTGAGATTGAGTGCACCCTCAGCAAGTTTGCCAATGACACCAAGCTGTGTGGTCCGGTTGATACTCTGGAGGGAAGGGATGCCATCCAGAGGGACCTTGACACGCTTGTGAGGTGGGCTGATGCCAACCTCATGAAGCTTAACCATGCCAAGTGCAAGGTCCTACACCTGCATCGGAGCAATCCCAGTCACAGCTACAGACTGGGCAAAGAAGAGATTCAGAGCAGCCCTGCGGAGAAGGACTTGGGGGTGCTGGTCGATGAGAAAATGAACATGAGCCGGCTTCAGTGTGCACTCGCAGCCCAGAAAGCCAACCGTATCCTGGGCTGCATCAAAAGCAGTGTGACCAGCAGGGCGAAGGAGGTGATCCTGCCCCTCTACTCTGCTCTTGTGAGACCTCACCTGGAGTATTGTGTGCAGGTCTGGTGTCTTGCTGGAACAAGTCCAGAGGAGGGCCACAAGGATGATCAGGGGACTGGAGCACTTCCCATATGAAGACAGGCTGAGCAAGTTGGGGCTGTTCAGCCTGGAGAAGAGAAGGCTGCATGGGGACCTCATAGCAGCCTTCCAGTACCTGAAGGGGGCTTATAAGGTTGCTGGGGAGGGACTCTTCATTAAGGATTGTAGTGACAGGACAAGGGGTAACGGGTTAAACCTTAAACAGGGGAAGTTTAGATTGGATATAAGGAAGAAGTTTTTTACTGTGAGGGTGGTGAGGCACTGGAATGGGTTGCCCAGGGAAGTTGTGAATGCTCCATCCCTGGCAGTGTTCAAGGCCAGGATGGACAGAGCCTTGGGTGGCATGGTTTAGTGTAAGGTGTCCCTGCCCATGGCAGGGGGGTTGGAACTAGATAATCTTAAGGTCCTTTCCAACCCTAACTCTTCTATGGTTCTATTCTATGATTCTAAGAACAGTTATGCAAAATAGAAAAAAACTGTCTACAGAATTATGCTGTATTTCTGCTCTTGAATAAACAAGAGAAAGTAACTGCAGTTGACCTGCAAGCGCAGAAAGATGTTGTGAACATTCAAGTACTGCTTTTTAAAGGCATTTTTGTCTCTAAATGCCTTTTTTTTTTTTCCAGTGCAGTGATTTTGGGTTATAATTTCTATTTAATGGAAATAAATTTGGAAGGCATCTTGGCTGTGACCACAGACATTCTGAGCCACTTATTTAGATTTCTTTCTTTTGTTATCCTCTAATTAACTTGCCCTCTTCATATGCAGAACCTTTCCAAATTGTCTTCTTCCAAATTCTTCTTTCTTTTATGTGCTTCCTATTACTACTGTTCTTCAAAAAATAAAGGCAAATTAAAGAAACACTAGCTACTAGACCGCAACTATATCAATCAGATACTTCATATTTCCAGTCTTTAAAATATCATTATATGCTTCCTTACAATGGATATCGGGTATCGTTCTCTGGGTAGCACAAATGCAAATATCAGGCAAAACCTTACTGCTACACACAAAATACTGCCTGCTCTTCTGCTTTACATTCATGCAGCCTCATTCTTGCTTCTTATTAGCAATCCAGCAAATTGTAAAATAACAGCAATCTTGCGTTACTGCACCTTCCTTGAGGAGCATGCTCCCCCTAGCACTTGCATAAATGTTACCTGAATCAATAACCTCGTAATTAAAGTCCCCAACATTTTGGCTTTTTTACAAGTCTCCTTATCTGAAATAGAAAGAAAAAAAAAAAAACCCAACTCATTTCTTGCTCTACTTTTTCAAACTGCCTTGGAAACAGAACAAGAATGATTCAGTCACCCCTTTGTCCTTAACCCCTGAATTAGCTATTGCTGTAATGTCAGTGAAAATCGGTTTGTTTTCCTCTGCAGACAAAGAATCATTTTCTTCCCAAGTATCGTTTATTCCTTTTCTCATTCTTCCAGTTTATCACTAACCCATAAATCCTGATTTTGATAATACTAGTAGTAGTTTTGTCTTGGGATTCTTTTTGTCTCGGGAGTTAGGTTGTGTTTTGTTTTACTTCCAGTAATAAAAAACCCAAAGAAACTGAAATGCTAAGGACAGGAAAACACTGGTAAGCAAATGACTGAGTCTGACAAACAATCAATTATCTGCACAGCTCAGCTACCAGAACATATCAAGGGTGAAATCCTGCCTCCATTAAAGTCAACAGGATTTTTGTCATTGACTTCAACTGAGCTAGAATTTCACTGTAGAAATACTGTATGTGACTAAACAGGAGAAACCCACACAAGAAATAGTGCAAGCTTACCTCAGAACATCACTTCTCAGGAAACTAAAAGCAGCACTTGTAAGTGCTGAAATTAGACTACAGAACTTTCTAGATCATTTACTTATTAAAAGATTATGCAGAAAGAAGATAATGCTATTAGCACTATGGAAGTAGGATACAGTTATATTCACATACTCCAGGGAAAACTATCCCTTGCATGATTTTGGACACTGCTTGCCCCAGCATCTGATGATGAAGGGCCACATCCTGCTCTGTACTCCAAAAGAAGGAAATCCTTTGGATCAACGGCACAGCACACACCTGCCCATCCAGCCTCGGATTTCTGCAGCCTTTGCTATCACACTGCCTCAACCTAGAGCTAAGTTTATTGCATCGACAATTCTGTACAGAAATCACAAAAATCTCAAAAACACTGTCCAATGGGAAATCAAAAATCTTTTCCCCTCTCTCTCCCAAGTAACAGAAATGAAAATCACATTGAAAAAGTTTTGGTTTTATGCCAAGGTATGGTGCAGTTGCAATCAGCTGACAAGGAGAGCTGCTTGGCCATTTTTGCCTACAACCTCAGCCCACAGAGAAAGTGGAACAAACATGAACCAGCCCTTTTGCCATTCCAGCAGCTGAACATAGGGCATAGAGGGATGTGGTCCTGCCTGTGGGTACCAGTTGTATTTTCAGAGTTCATGACTCCCAGCCAAGTATGTCAAAGCAGCTGTCTGCCCGAAGTGTGTGCACCCATGATTAAAGAGATATGACTCTGCTAATCCAGCCCTGATTTGGGAAGAAGGATGAGTATTTACACAACAGCACCACCACAGATAAGCTTCTGGGACCGTAAAAAAACGCAGCCAGTCAAGGCTGATCAGGTAGAGACGATTCATTTGAGAAAACCTGCACCTTGACCTTTCATGAGTTTCTGAGTGCCAACAGGCTGTCAAAATTTATGGAGAAAAGAGGTGTAATCAACCAGTGCTTGTGATGACCTTTTAATAAGTAAATGGTTGAGGCAGGCACAGCTTCTGAACAGAATGAGAAATTGGATTTGTAAGTGCATCTAGTGTTTGCTGGGAAGGTGATGAAGTCCACCCCTGTGCTTGTTCCAGCAGCCCTCTCCAACTAATACAGATATACACACACATCTACATGTACATAGAGATCTACATACACATGTACATATACATTGTACATGTACGCATACACACACACGTACACAGCTGGAGCAGGAATGGTGAAGTCCGTAGGAGCTTGTCCGTGCACCCTGTGCCGGGAGAAGGGCCGTTCACGCTGCCGGAGGTGGAGAGCGGTGCCAGTAGGAGCCACGCAGCCCCGGGGCTCCCACCCCAGCGCAGCCGGACGGCGCCGGCCAGGACAAGCCTCCGAGACGCGCACAAACCGCCCTCCGGCCGCCCGGCGGAGGAGCCCCCGGGAGGCGGAGGAGCGGGGGAGTTGGTGCCGGCCACGGCGACAGGTGGCAGCGGCGGCGGCCCCCGGCTAAAGGCAGCAGCCGCGCCAAGCCCGCCCGCCGCTCCGCCGGCGGGACACGGGGCCCCTGCGAGCAGGGGCGATACGGCACCCGCCGCGCATAAAAGTCATGGGGCGGCGGGGCGGCCGAGGGCGCCATGAAGGCCGGCGGGGGGGCGGCGGGCTCGGGCGGCGGGCGGCTGCGGCGGCGGCAGCGGGGCTGCGGCGGGGGGCGGCGGGCGGCCGCCAACGCCCGGGAGAGGGACCGCACGCACAGCGTCAACGCGGCCTTCGGCGCCCTCCGCCGGCTCATCCCCACCCGGCCGGCAGACCGCCGGCTCTCCAAGGTGGAGACGCTGCGCCTGGCCGCCAGCTACATCGCGCACCTGGCCAACGTGCTGCTGCTGCAGAAGGCCGAGGGCACGGCGGCCGCGCAGCCCTGCCCGCAGCCTGTGCCGCCAGGCGCCGCCGCGCCGCGACCCATCTGCACCTTCTGCCTGAGCGAGCAGCGGAAGCGGGTAAGGGCCCAGCCAATGCCACTCGCGGGAGTGCTGCTCTGGAGGCTGGCTCTCTGTCTACACTGCGGGTTTGGGACTGTCCCAGCCTAGGGTTTAGGGCATCTTCGGTGCCCTCTAACCTGTGCTTTTCATCTCTGGCACAGCACCAAGAAGAAGAGAAACCACCTCCTGGTCCAGCTGTAAGTGGACATTGAATCGGCTGAGAACCTTGCACCCATCTTGCGCTGACTGTACAACTGTTCAGGGTAACGTCACCGCACTTGTTCTATATGTTTACATTTGAATAACACGGTCCTAAAAGAGTTACTTTTGAAGCCTATGAACTTTGTTTCACATTGTGACAGGTTTATTCAGGGTGTTTTGCCACTGAAATCGAACACTGTTGAGACAGTTGCACCTGGTGTAGCAGCTATTTTAGTGCCAGAAATGTTAAACCTAAGGAGCCAAGCCCTGATATTGATGTCTCCTAAACCTGTGGCACATGATGAAACTTGAACTTCCAAACACACAGTGTCTGCTGTTGGGGAAGCTGTCACGAATATGTCATGGTGGCCGCCTCCAGCCCAGCCCAGGCTGCCACCCACTCCTCCAGCCGCACGCTAATTCTTGGGCTGGGGCCTGATACCGACAGCTGACACACTCGAGAGGTCTGAACGATGCTGGAAGAGTATTTTAAGGTGTTCACAGAAAATGGGAAAACTTACAGCAAAAGCACCCCTGTCTGCTGTACACATACGCACAGTGGTGCACGGACCCGGGCCATAGCCAGGACAGGAAAGTGCTACGTAAGCGATGCTCTTTTACTAGTGGTGCAAGTCGTGCCACTCCTTCAAATAGCGTGGGGTATTCCTAAACCTGGCAAGCATGGGGGAGGGAGGGTTTCCCAAGGGCTCTCTACATTTATGCGCCAGCCAAGTCATTCCCAAACTGTGCCTGTACATCACTGATGTAATTTATCTCCCCCTCAGCTTATTAACTCATATGTGGGGTTTTTTTTAGAAGGAAGTCTAAAAGGCAAATATGCATGTTATGTTTTCCATTTGGGATATTAGTGAAATAGCAGGCTAAAATCTTAAACCCTAGTAATGGTGGATTTAAAAAAAAATATACAGATAGCTTAATTTTGCAATGGCTTTTATAGTTATTTATATTTAATTAGGCCTTAATTAATCTGAACTTGTTACTCTGGGAGGCACTCTGTATTCTTTCATAGCTTGCTAACCGGTAACTAATTAGATAGTACGAAGAATTCTTCCGTGTGAGGGTGGTGAGATATTGGAACAGGTTGCCCAGAGAAGATGTGGCTGCCCCATCCCTGGCAGTGTTCACAGCCAGGTTGGACGTAACTTTGAGCAACCTGGTCTAGCAGAAGGAGTCCCTGCCCATGGCAGGGGGTTGGAAATAGATGATGTTTAATGTCCCTTCCAACCCAAACCGTTCTGTGATTCTATGATTATGATTAACTGTACCACTTGGAGAAGGACTGCAAAGAAGGCTTGTCTTATTTGTCCTTCCCCATCTGCCATCTGTTCAGTTCTCCAGCCAGCCTTGCTGCTTTACCCAGATGTGAGGACTGTGGAAGCAAGACTGCATTGCTCACTTCACTTTCTGCATAGTATTTTCTCTTCTTCCTCTAACTACATGCAAAGCAAATTCTGGCATTTATTATGAAGAAGTTAGCAAGAAAATTTTGGTATGTCTCTAACACAATACTTCATGGTTTTAGTTTTCCTTCTCCCCTCCCCGCACACAGTGACTACCTTTCCTTCGTCATGATGAAGAAAAATCTGTTGTACCTACACAACCTGCAATAAATCAATCAGTCCTAATCAAGAAAAATACAGAAGCAAAGTACCAGCAATCTGACATCATACCAGTCTATTCACTCATTAAAATATGTATTTTCCTGGATTGAAAAAAGTATTTTGGTTTTAGAAGGCTTCTATCATTATTTTCTTTTTTAATAGGGAACCTTAAATTGCTGCCAGATTATGATCTTTTGTTTTGTTTTGGCATTGATTCGTGAAGCTGGAACTCTTTATAGATTTATACAAAGTGCTTTTTAATTTTGTGTATTAAAGGACTATTATGCTGGCATGTGTGTGGGTATAAATTTCTACAAATGTATCCTCCTGGCTTTTTTTAAAATGAGTTTGAAAAAGTTTGTCTTTAAAAAAGTTGTTTATAATTAAAGCTCATGTTACAGTGAAGCTCTTCATTCTTATGAATGCTTTAAACGAAAGCATCTGACCTCTTTTACAGACAATTAATATTAATCTATTAATTTAGCTGTATCATTCAGTATGATACCCTAAAATGGCAAAAAATAATGTGGTTTCCAACAGTTTTAGCCAAAATCTGCATTGAGTATGTGCTGTATTTTGCAGTACATAAGAAAGACAAAATTCATTATTTCAGGTTTTCAAAATGTGATTGTATTGCAGCTTTAAGAGTTTTAAGTGTTTTTTGCAAAAACTGTGTATTTGGATTTAACAGAGTATCTCTGTACTTGGTTATTAAAGGAAATGAGTATAAAGAAAGCGAGGCCCACATTTTGCACCACAGTATTAGCTGAAAGCTCCCAGCTTGAAAGTTTCATGAATAATTTGCACAATCCTACAGGAATTTGGTGTTTTCACTTTAAATGGGATTTTATCTTCTGGGTTTTGTATAATGTTTATACAAAATGCTTTCTGAACACAAAAGCAGGAGCTGGCTGTTATGACTTGGCCGTCTCTCCTATTTAATGTGGTTCAGTGTAGCATTAAATTCTTCCCTCTTTACTCAGCATAAACTGTTTAATTCAGCTGGGCTTAAAAATTTTGGTATAATGCTCAGGATTTCAATTACTAAATAATACTGTAATTTCAGCAGCACTGATTGATGGTGGCAGAAATTAGGCCGCAGTGCACTATGGCCCAAATATTCACGGTATAAACAGATAATACCTATCCAAAGCAATTATGACAGTGATTTCTCTGAGGAACAGACCCCAAGCCTGCATTTAGGTATATGTAATACTGTGTATTTAAATGGAAACAAGTGGGGACAGATCCTTACCTTTGCTGAAGTTTATTTGTAATGTAAAACTTCTCTACCCCCAGAAGCAAAAAAAGATTCCGGAATGAGATGTTACTGTGTAGTGGGGTTTCTATAAACTGACAGAAAAATAAGTTAATTTCTAGAGACACAGATAAACCAAGTGCTCAGATTTCACACATAAAGAGCTCACTCATAATTAGGTATGTTATTGATTTTTTAATGTATGAGTTTGTCTTATGAGTTCTATCTTTTTCATCATTTCATGGAGAGGAATTGTTCACAGCATGCACAAATACATATTTATATGCCAAAATTTTGTCTAAGAGCAAGTACCTTACCTGAACGGGCAGGCATTGGAGTGCTGTGAAGTATTCCAGAGGCGCCAAGCACCCTCTTGTTCTGGTGAAGACCATGTTTTTCCAACATATTTGTAAGTGTGTTCTGTACATATGAACAGGGGCATGGCTAATGCTGATCCCATCTCTGTTTTCCTGTGAACACTTGGCTATTCAATGTACATTATGTATGAATAAAGCAGAAACAGTGAGATGTACACCATTTTATCTTAGATCTTATTAAATGATTGTTAAAATATTCCAAGTGTAGTACTTTGCATAAATCATTGTACTTAGCCTGCTATATCACAATATAAAAACAGCATTGATCAAAATGAATACATCATGGGGTTTGATTTTAGTGGTTAAGTTTAAACAAGGTTTTTAACACAGTTCTTGGTTATTTATAAATTAATCATAATTTAAGCCAAAGTACTTTCAAATGTTTGCTACTATTTATAGTTCTGTTCTACAAAATGGAAGTTTCCTTTCTAACACCTTGGAAAATCAGCTTCTTTTCAAAAATCTGTATCTGTCTGCAAAAAATGTGTTTATATTTGCAAAAAAATAAACAGTATTTTTGTTAAACTATGAACAGTAAGGTAGTAGTTCTCTCCTATAGCCATCTCAGTTAAGATAAAAGCATTTAATCTTTTTCTTTATGTTTTTCAACAAGATTTCAGCAGCAAACATATGTTATGTATATAGCACTTACACACATGCCACAGGTCTGTCAGAATGGCTGCATAAGACCAGTAGCTTTTAAACCATTTGGGGGCAGCATTCTGATCATAGAATGGTTCGGGTTGGAAAGGACCTTATGATCATTCAGTTCCAACCCCCCTGCCATGGACAGGGATGCCTTACGCTACACCATGTCGCCCAAGGTCCTGTCCAACCTGGCCTTGAACACTGCCAGGGATGGAGCATTTACCACTTCTTTGGGCAACCGGTTTCAGTCCCTCGCCACTCTCACAGTAAAGAACCTCTTCCTTATATCTAATCTGAATTTCCCCTATTGAAGTTTAAACCCATTTCCCCTTGTCTTATCACTACAGTCCCTAATGAAGCCTCCCTCTCCACCATACTTGTAGGTCACCTTCAGATACTGGAAGGCTGCTAGATCCTGTAAGGTCTCCCTGTCTTTAGCACTGAGAAAGTCAAACCAAGCATCTACACTAGTACTTCAGGTTGAGCTAGCCAGCCCACACACAAGCCATTTATACCCCTTGTATCTACTCCCATGACCAAAGCGACATTGAGCTGCAGGATTGTAATACAGCACTAAAGATGTGTCCTAGGTGTTCTCATGAAATGGTAGGGCTCGATTTGCAAGCTACACATCTCTCCTCAGCTTCTTGGTGTACAGTGGCAGTAATAAAGAAAAGTGGCTGGAAAGCTTATAAAAACAAACAGGGGAAGTTCCTCTGTTCAAGACCTGCATGACATCGTAAGTGTCAAATACAGGAGGAGTTGGAGGGAGAGAAAGGATGTAGGAAAGAAGATGAAGAAGGAAAGAGCTTGATTTACCAGTGGAAGTTCAGCTGTTTCCAGCATCAGAGTAAACAAGTCAGTACATGAGTAAAAGTCCATAGAATAAGCAGTCACATTTCCCCATAAGCAACTTTCTTTGGTTGTTATATGTTTATGACCAAAACAGTTCATGGTACCTAAGGCAACAAATAGGACATCACCATAAGAGTAAAATCTGTTCAGTCAAGTAACTACACTAAAATTCTGCCAAATTTACCCCTCAAAAAAAAACTTTTAGTCACCAGAATGATTCTCATTAACACTGTCGCAAATGTTTGTGGCCCTTTCTGGAAGGCAAATAGTAAATAATAAATCCTTAATCATCATACTTTACATTTCACTTTCACAATCTTACATTGGCACATACTCCCCCCTTACATATACACCCCATATAAGACAGTATGAGCCACTTCTCGCTACGGTGAGAGAATCTCACCAAAAAAAAGTAAAACCTAAATTGGCTGTCTAAATACCACTTCTCAAGAGCAAGTAGTAACACCTTGATTGATAGCAAGAGCTACTGGGTAATACAAGGCAAAGAAGAAGAGTTTATATAAAATTAGCTAATATAGACAGCATGCTCCCAAGTCAAAAAGATTGGGGGATATACTACAGGAGGAATGCTTTGAAAGTTGAAGGAAAGCGTTTCTGAAGAATCAACATGGGGATTGTGGAGGAGGAAGAGAACATTATTACTGGGATGAAAAATACTGTAGAGTATTGTGAAAAGTAAGGGAAAAATACCCATTAGCGAATAGTGAGAAGAACTGCGCTAGCTGTTCTAAACATATTTCTTAAAAACTTTTTGAAAATCTGGATATACATAGAGAGCCAGGCAGCCCAGCATCTTATTTCAAATTAAATCCTTTAGCTATTACAACATAACAGAGTTGCAGAAACCTTGAAGATTCACCCCACTTCTGAAGCTGTACAGTAATGACTACAGGCTTCTTCAGGAGTGGAAGGAGGAAGATGGACCATTGTTAAAGAAGAGCAACCAGTAGCCTACCAAGGAAGGTATTCCCTGTGGTGCCAAGAGAAATCCCAGTTCAAGGCCAGGTCAACACTTACCCTTACAAATGCTCTAGTCATTGTAATCCTTTCTCATTCTCCTGCCAGGAGTACATGCGAGGCATACTTGCTGTCTATTTTGAGACTCCCAAGCAGCCTCTGGTGAGAAGTAGGCATCTCAGATCTGCAAGAACTATGCTGCAACTGAGCATAAGCTGGGCAACTGGGCGGGGGGTGGGGTGGGGGGGGTGTGTGCGCTGGTTTTGTTTTAATGAATATTTATATACTTATCATCATTTAGGCAAGTAGGAAAGGTCCTCATGAATTGCTGTGCTAAAATTAGGTACCTAAATTATGTCTAATTGAAAGTCAGGGTGGAAGGATGCATGTATTTTCTCCAGCAGAAGACAAATTTAAGGCAGTCCTTCCTCCAGTTTTTCTTTCCTGACCACCTGTGCCACTGGAACTTTCTGTTGACCCTCTCTGAAGATGGATGATGTAAATCATTTATGTTAATAACTAAGCAACCAAACATTCCCCCCAAAAATGAAAAAAGGGAGAAAAAAACCACACACACACACAAAAAAAAAACACACACACACAAAAAAAAAAAAAAAAAAAAAACAATCCCAAAAGATTTCTAGCTCTTACAAAGATTTGACATCCTAATACAACTGAACTATGTCCCCTGGTTTCGTGCTAGATATAATGTTCATGTAACTTAAGATACTGGTTGCTTTAGAAAAGCCTTATCTTCTCTCATTCATTTACTACATTCACATCACAGTAGTGTTTTGAGGTTTTAATTAAACATTTGGAAATTGCTATGGAGGAAATTTCAAAGGAGAAGCCAATATAAATACGACAATTACACTGAAATGGTGAGGCCGCATCTGGAATATTGCGTCCAGTTCTGGGCCCCTCTGTTCAAGAAGGACAGGGAATTGCTTGAAGGAGTCCAGCGCAGAGCCACAAAGATGATTAAGGGAGTGGAACATCTCCCTTATGAGGAGAGGCTGAGGGAGCTGGGTCTCTTTAGCTTGCAAAAGAGGAGACTGAGGGGTGACCTCATCAATGTTTACAAATATGTGAAGGGTAGGTGTCAGGATGATGGAGCTAGGCTTTTTTCAGTGATATCCAGTGATAGGACAAGGGGCAATGGGTGTAAACTGGAACATAGGAAGTTCCACGTTAACATCAGGAAGAACTTCTTTACTGTAAGAGTGACAGAGCACTGGAACAGGTTGCCCAGGGGGGTTGTGGAGTCTCCTACACTGGAGATATTCAAGGCCCGCCTGGACAAGTTCCTGTGTGATGTACTGTAGGTTACCCTGCTCTTGCAGGGGGGTTGGACTAGATGATCTTTTTAGGTCCCTTCCAACCCTTGGGATTCTGTGATTCTGTGAAATGTGTGATGAAATAAGTGATAGAAGTAATTCCACTTGTCTCTTTAACATCCGATTGTCTTTCCTTCACATTATTAAAATAAACCGTACTTTCCAAGCATATATATGCAGATCATTTTTAAACACAAATTACAGAAAAAGGTAATTCTTTCATGAAGAAAATTGAGCTTGGCAGAAAGAGTAGGTATCTGTCAGGCCCAGATAAGATCAGACAGCTGTGCTGTAACCTGAAAGGGTGTCATGAAGTTAAGTTTTCCTAGGGAAATAACATCTTTGGTATGAAAAGAAGCAAAATGTCATGGAGTCTCCAAACAAATAAGTAGAGAAAACAAAAACTCTCAGAGCTCATTTTTATCTAAAAAACTAATCCTGTATCAGGAGAAAAAATGTAAGGCAAGAGGAAGATAACATCTTTACCAAACAGTAAAGAATAAGGGGTGGGAGGATCATTTCACTTTATATTCTCAAACAAATTAATCCTTTAGATTAGAATCAAAGGTAAGGTGTGACTTTAGCAACAATAACCATCATAAAGAGCCGTGATGATTGTGAAAAGGCTGGGATGCATGACACTTAGGACAGCCAATGGGAAGAGGGGTAGTTAAAACAGAGACCAGAAAGTAAGCTAGGTGGAAATTTAACAGCAGCCTTGCAATAGCTAAAGGGAAAGGCAGAGGCAGGCTTTTCTAAGAGACACACAATGAAAGGACAAGCAGCAATAATCTCAAGTTGCAATAAGGTAATTTTTTATTTTATCTTTTTTTTACCTAAGGAAAAATGCTGCTCATCACAAACAGGGTTAAGCACTGGAACGGGTTGTTCAGGGAGGCTTGTGGAAGCCTCCTCCTTAGAGAGCTACAGAACTTGACAGGACAAGGCCCCGAGCAGTCTGGTTTAACTTTGAAGTCAGCCTTGCTTTGAAAATGGAAGATGTACTGCATAACTCAAGAGGTCCTTTTCAATCTAATTTTTGTCTAGGATTCTATGAAAGGATGAGCTTATGGTTCTCTGGAAAGGTAGAACAGAATAATAATAAGAAAATCTTGAAAAATGCAAGGACTTCATGGGAAAAATCTATACTTCTGGGCACTGTCAGGATGTATCATACCACATGAGAATGAGGGACATCCAGGTACGCATATCAACAGGAGAGTGAAACAGACTCCTGGAGAAAGGAGCAACTGAACATGCCAATAAAGGGAATTTCCAAAAAGAGAAACAGTCAGAGGAAGGGATCTATTACTATCAGAAGGATCTCTCAGGTCCATCCTGGGCCTGAATTAGTAAAATCAGTTTTAATTATTTGGTTTTTGATGGGTTAAGAATTAAATTTACAGGTGATAGCTTTGGATGATAGGATGAGAATTAGAGATGAACTCAGAAAGAAAAATTAAAGGAGAAATGTTCTTTAAAAGATGCATTTCAATATAGAAATGTATGTAGTATACTATACATGGATAGGAATAATCCACCACACAACAAATGATGGAGAACGACAAGCAGAAGATAATTTCTGAGGTGTCACACATAACAAGCCTTTGCAAGAAAAGTAAACCTTGCACAGGATGCATATTTCATCAAGATTTCTTCTGGCACTATTTTCTACAATTATTAGAACTTCCCTGAGTTCTGTCTGGGTGGAAAATCTGTTTAAAATCATAACTTAAAGAATACTGTGTGGAGAGAAAGATATAGCCTTAACTACTGTGGCTGTGCAAATGAAATGACAGAGAGGGACTTGAGATTGTGAATAACAAAGTAGGTAACAGTGACACAGGATATCTGTATCTTTTTAACTAATAAACATCTACCGAAGACACCTGCAGTAGTATGAAAAGCAGTTAGGAGACCCTGAAATTTTCAGGGGTAACATTTAAAGAATATGTGGTGTTGCTACTGACTAGAGCTAAACACACGGATATATAGTAATTAGCATATAAGAAATACACGACAGAACTGTTAGCATCATAATAAGAGGTATAACAAACTGATTAAATATATATACATGGGAACGGGAACCAAGCTGCAGGGTAGCAAGGTCCTACTGTGTGCTGTTTGTTACCACTGCAACCGATTATTTTTATTTGCCACACTGCTCAAAGAAAATGTAAGTAGAAAAGACAGGCTTAAATAACAGGTGCTGTGAAAGATAACAGTGTGAGAGTTTCTGGCTGATGTAAGAGGCAGTCTCTGGAACACTCACTATCTATACCAGCTAGGTGCTAAGCGCCAGCCCTGGGCTAGCCGAGCGTAGGTCAGGCCCACTGAACCACCAGCAGTGGCCAGGAACACAGACCCGAAGAGAAACAGCCAACAAAAGCAATCTGCAACACTCCTGCACCACACAAAATATAGCTGGATCCAGCTAGAACCAGGATGAAAATCAAAGACTACTTTTCTGCTACATAAAACATATTACTGCTTATTTTAGCATCTGTAATGAGATGAAGCAGAAATAAAACGCATGTAATGGCGTGGCTGTACATTCCAGCAAATGCTGTAACATTGCAGAGTACTTCATTACATGAGACAATCCACTGATTGGCACATTTCAGCCATCACTAACATATAACAAATGAGCAGCTCCTCTTCTGTGCAGGAACTATTTCTTGCTGCCATTTTGGTATGTTTGCCTACTCATGTGGCCCAGCTTTCCCCAGGATGGGAAACACACATGAAAAAATGACATAACAAATCACTACTGTTAGGAAAACACCACTACTCATGAGATGTTTTAATTAAGCTGGTTAAACTGTTTAATTAAAACTATTTAAAAGGCCCATTCTCATTTCCATTACAGACTTTAAAGATCTTATGGTCTCAGAGAGTATAAAGGAGTCCAAAAGTAGCCATAATGTAAATAAGAATCAGCAAACTTATTTTCACTGGCATTATTTACAGTTAGTGATCTTCTCATGTTGCCTTAATTATCATCTGATTCTAAAAGGCTAATAATTTCACTCCATTACCCTCCAGATCTGGTTCTCTTTCATAAGTAGTTTAACAGATGCCAAAAAAAAAAGAAAGGAAGAAGAAAGCTGAAGAGCTTAAGCAATGCAGAAAATGAAGGCTGTGAAAAGACAAGGTTGGGCAATTCCTGCACCAGTCATTTGGAATCTGTTGCCCACCACCTCCATCTACTGAAAGGTACTCTTTGTACCAGCAGAAAGAGATTAAACCTTGCAGGTACCACTGTTCTTGGACTGATACAATAGTTTAAACTAGATCAATGGCCATTTCAAAGGACACATTACACTCTTAGTTGTGGTGGTTAAAGATTCAGTTACTTTCCCCAGCTCTGTTAGCCACTTACTCTGTCACGGAAAAGACATACAGATGAGGCAACAGCTTCTAAAACTGTACAGTCAGAAATTGATGGAACTTGCCTGTCAATACCCAAATTCACTTGAATTTCAACAAGGCTTGGGTCTTTGAAAATGACATTAAGGTTTTATGAAAAGAAAATAACAGTATTCTGATGCTGATTAAAATGACAATGCATATAAACATTTAACATCTACATACATCTTAAGATGCTTCTGTGTATGTACTTCTAGACCAACCATTACTTGAACTGCACTAAAATTGACCAGCATTCCAATGAGCAGGAACACAAGAGACCATCTTCATATATTCCAAATTGAGAAAATGATCAAACTAATGCACAATAATTTATAGGGGTGAATATCAGCTAAGAAGTGATGAACAGAGTGTATGACCTCTACGCCTCAACGCAGTTGCTACCAACTTACTTCCATTAAGATACTAATGGAAGAATACTCCATCTCTGTTGAACACAAGAAGCCACACAGCCAGGACACAGAGAGGAAGAGTCAAGAAACAAGATGCTCTCCTCAGTATGTTTGTTTCTTTCTACAGGTCGAAGACATAGAACTGAAATACACATTTCAGTAATATAGCTCTAAACAGCACTGTGGTCTCTACTGAGAGGGTCCCTGAACACCCAATTGCTGCTCCACAACCAAATGTCAGCAGAGCAGCTGAGCAATATATAGGCCTGGAAATAAAAGAGAGAACTCACTGCCAGCTGAGGGAAAAATAGCAAAAACGCCTTTCTGTGTTTCTACTTGATGACATACGGTACATGGTTTGAGCTTTCTTGTCACAAGTCAATCTGTTGTGCAGGACTGGAATATTACCCCAAATAATCAGAGTATCATAGAATGGTTTGGGTTGGAAAGACCTAAAAGATTACCTAGCTTCAACCTGCCATGGGCATGCACCCCTTCCGCTATACAGTACGAATCCCAGTTTTTCTAAGGATGTGTACTCCACTATGCTCCCATTTTAGGCACAAATGAAGCCTACAGCTCAGTTTGCCTCAACATTTAAGGGTAGGCTTCAATTTCTAACAAATCTGTGCCACCTTGGAAAATTAAAATAGTACCTCTTGTTCTGAAAGTATAGCTAAAACAAATTAAGTGTTGTGTTCACTAAACTTTAAAATCACATTATAGATCTTGCTATATTGGAGTTTGCTATGCTGTACGGTGAGTAAGAAAAATCAGATTTCAGGTACTTGCAAGCATGACAAATAGGCACTGAAGTGGCCTTGAGCACTGTGATGTAGTAACACAGAGGAAATTGAAGCATTCAATATTCTGAGGTGCCTGAGGCCTCTACAGATGGCTCTTGGATACTTGTTAGTAATCTAGCAAAGAAAAAAAATGCACCCGGTTTTGTTTGGGCTTGTTTTGTTTGTTCTGTTCTTTACACTGGCAAAATAAATAATTTTAATGCAGGCAATATAATGTGCATAATAATAACATAGACACTAAATTGCAGCTATTATTTTAGGTCCTCATCTCTAAATGAAATTAACGCAAGATTTAGCAAGTCCCTTGTAGAGTATCAAACTTCCAATTTCATGAGGTTACCGTACATTTCTGTGTTAATTAGGATTTAATTCAAGGCTGCTGACAGAAAGGCTTGTGATCAGGAGTATTTTAAACTTGTGACTGACAGTAACAGCAGTGCAATCGTCTATTGCCTTAGTTGGACTATGTGTTCTGCTCATCTTCATACCCCAACAGTTCATTAAATAAGATGGTATTTAACAACTCATGAAGTATGTACATGTATTTGTGTATGTTCATCTTTCTCTAAGTCATTGGACATAGAATTAAAATGCAGAATCACAATATATGCTTTTATTTTTGTGCCTGTTTCCATCTGGCAAGTAGACCCTTGGAAAGAAATTAATTCATAGATGAACAGATTACCTGAAAATATTTGTATATTATATAATGCATTTAGACATTCACTTTCCATGAAGGAAGACAATATCAGCAGGTATCTGATAATCAGGTGCCATTAGCACATTAATAAAGACAAATTTTGATCTGTTCTACTGCAATGGAACTATGGAGTTTTTAATATTTTTAACTTAAGAGCTTCCCTGGTTTAGATTTTCATATTTATGGGGGTGTTGCAATTCTGAAATAAAGTTCAGGGTTACAAAAGTCCCAAAAGATTAGAACAGTGATACTTCATCTGAAGATTGTCAGGCACTTGTCAGTCATAGCAAAAAATTCTGATTTCTTCCCTCATCTTACAGCAAGAATAATTCTATGTCTTTAAATAAAATTAACTTAAATTATCTGCGTTGTAGGTCCAATCAAACATATACAGCACATAACAGGTTGGAACAGCAACTTGGCCATTAATCAGTAATATACACAGGTGTGACCCAGCAAAGGTCAATAGCCAAGCATTTTGTTCAAGTATGGAATGTTAAAAATAGACTGTGTAAGTGTAGTTTATATAAATTAGTGATATACAGTAGCCTTTGAAGGCAAATAAGAGTGAAAAAGTGTATTTAATTACCTACAATTGAATTGACCTGTACATAAAACATGAAATATGAACAAAGCAGTTTTATGAAAGAAATTGAGTTGTACTTTATAAGATTATTAGAATTTCTATTGATTTTGTGAGTAATTGTGTCCTTGATTATTTTATCTGTCTTTCCATACCTTCAGTCATCCCCTACAAATGAAGCTTAATTATTGTTTAAACAGAATCTGAGCACATCCTCAAGCAAAATAATATAACTAGCAATAGCACCACAATTCAGTAGCTCCCTGCAGCTGTACACAGAACCCATGCAAAATTAGATTGTGTCCTAGTGTGCTCCACAACTACACTTTGTTTAGTTGTTTTTGGCTCTCCTTACGTTATCAGACAAAACCAAGCCATCCAAAAGATTAAATCAGGTAACTGTTGTTTGAATTCCTGTTTCTCCCTTAAAGCCAGCACTCAAAATACCTACAGTGCCTTACCAGAAAAGGCAGTGATTCCCTTTGACAGCCAGCCTGATGAGCCTCTCCTTCAGGAACACAGAGGGAAGAAAGAGGGCTGTATGCCTTCTCACCAAGGAAGAACTGAATTAAACTGACAGAAGAAAAGCAGCATGTAGAGGATCGATGGGTTAGTAGCAACCAGGACACCCTGATATTGCAGGGTTTGTGTAATGCAGGTCACAGCACAGAGTAAATGTTTCAGATAGGCAGATATAACAGCACCAGTTACATCCAGACCTGGTCCAAAGTGGTAAAATCAACATTATTCTGAGATATCCTTCATGCTTCCTTTCAGTGGAAGAAGAGTTCTTTGAAATTTAACAACCAAACACCATGACATTTCTGCAAAGGCTGCAGAATCACAAACAAGATCCGGACTCGGCAGCTGCCTGTCATCTCTGCCAGTCATAGATGCCAACATAGAAGGCCGATTTAAAATTGCATGATGTGGCATATTTAAAATGTACATCAAAAAAACTGAATTTATACAGGCTGAATTATCACTAATTTTATAAGTACATCTTGTCACATTTTCCATGCAGCTTAACCTTTTGAAAATACTAGCTATTACTGGGCCAAAAACATCTGTTAGGTTTAGAAGTTTTTTAAATTCAAAATACACTTGGCACTTGTGTTTCAAGTAAAGATTAAAAGCTAGTAAAAAAGAGCTTCACACTGAGCTAAAACCAGCCCAGAATGGTGCTATAACTATGCAGAGGCTATAGGGAATTAAAAAAAAAAAAACAACAAACATTCAGCAAAGAGCATTGTTTCCTTTTCAGGATCAAATGAGACCTCAAGATCCAGGAGAAAAAAGGCGAAAACTATCAAAAACCACACTGGATGGGAATCTGCAGCAGAATTTAGAACAGAATTATTCTTCATCAATGTGTAAGAGAACAGGAAAATAAGCATCAGGGATACAATAAACTGTTGTCAGGCATAAATTAAAACTCATCTACCTATGACTAAAAATTCTAAACATTGCATTTAGGTTGTCTATTAGTTCCTGCCTGTACATCAAATAAGACAGCTATGTTCCCAGTTTAGGCTTCCAGATTAAGACACCCAAGTCTCTCTGAATGCTCACTCAGTTGACAACTCTGAAGCTTTCAGTACAGGTGAGACAGGTAACTGCAATGAGGTTGAGGAATGGGTGTCACTGAATCCAAAGTAAAAGTAAAGCTTAATATTCCCAGATTGAATATGCTTAATAGTCACCATTAATAAAAAAGACTGATGGAATTTTTTTGTCTAATACATCTAAGAAATTCAGGCTTGAAAAGAGAAAATACACTATGTATGTTTTAAAAGGTGGGATGGAATAACTTGGAGATTCATTGGTCTAACCCTAATAGTATGAGTCTTTGGAAAACACTTTGAAGGATTTTATTTAATTAAAAAAAAACCCCAACAACAACAACAAGAAAAAAAACCCTGCTTTTGCCATGCTTGTACACTTCCCAAGAGAGAAAATAGAAAAGGAAAAAAAAGAAAACCAGAACAAGACTCTGCACCTATTTGTAGGCAAATGAGCATATGCAAGGCAGACATGGAGCCATCATATTTTCTGTAATATTCCATGTGCAGCTGTGAATGCTTGCATTAATGCCAGTTAATCTTCAGAGCTATGAAGTGAGGGAAGGGAGTGTTGGCCACAGTACTGGAGTTATGTACTACTCTTCAAACACTGTAACTGAATCGCTCACATCCTCCTGGACTCTACCATAACTGCGCAGATGGAGCCTCACTAAGCTGCTGACTCAAACACAAATGCATAATAAAGCAATAAACATTAAGGGTTTGACATGATACCAAAGCAGAGGAACAGGAATAGTTTTACCTAAAGTGCTTCTCATTTAAATCTTCTAAAATTCTAGGAAATTCTAGCTTCCAGGAGAGTGAAGAGTTCATGGCTTAAACCAAGACTAGCAGCTTGCAATTAAACTTAAGTAAATCTGGTTTACATTAAAAAACAATAAAATGAAAGGCAAAGCAAAGACCCTTTGCAACAGCACAGTCTGACTCTGCTTTTATGTGATGCATCAACTTCAAGCAGCTCTGTAGTTTTCTGAGGTTTTGCATCCTTGCAATTAGGCCAGAACTTCTCTCTTACATCCTGCACCAAGAGGATTCCTTTCAGCTTGCTTTGGGGTTGGGGTTTTTCTGCTTTGTTTTGTTTGTGTTGTTTGTGGGGTTTTGGGTTGTTTTTTTTTTTTAAAGACCGTGGAACATCTCCCTTATGAGGAGAGGCTGAGGGAGCTGGGTCTCTTTAGCTTGGAGAAGAGGAGACTGAGGGGTGACCTCATCAATGTTTACAAATATGTAAAGGGTAGGTGTCAGGATGATGGAGCTAGGCTTTTTTCAGTGATATCCAGTGATAGGACAAGGGGCAATGGGTGTAAACTGGAGCATAGGAAGTTCCACGTTAACATCAGGAAGAACTTCTTTACTGTAAGAGTGACAGAGCACTGGAACAGGTTGCCCAGGGGGTTGTGGAGTCTCCTACACTGGAGATATTCAAGGCCCGCCTGGACAAGTTCCTGTGTGATGTACTGTAGGTTACCCTGCTCTTGCAGGGGGGTTGGACTAGATGATCTTTTGAGGTCCCTTCCAACCCTTGGGATTCTGTGATTCTGTGATTCTGTGACACTTTTCTCTTTCATTCCTACTCCAACAGAAATTAGGGGGTTTTTTTCCCCTTTTCAGCTGTCAAAGCTTTAGAGAACAAAATGAGGATGAAAAATTCTCCTTGCTCAGCTTTTTTACTTGAGAATTTTGTGCTCTTTTTTTCCCTTTTTTTTTTTTTTTAATAATTCTTTGAAATCTTAGTGTCAGTAGAAGATGTGCCATTGAAAACATCTCTTTTTCCTGAAACCATAGCAGAAACCATCTATCCCTTTGGGATAAACAAGCTGAGAGAAGACCTTCTTATGTTCTCTTTGCCATGACTGAAGTGGAATTGCCTGCGCCACCAGATTATAACTTCATTTTAAAGAGGTTTTCTTAATAAATGGAAAGTAGGAGTGAGACTATATATAAAGACAGATGGGACAGAAAAGTTAGAGATCTGCAAGAAGAAAAAATGTCCAAAAAGTTTTCTACTTCTTTGTGGGTATCATACTCTAATTCTAACATGTATTTCCTCCTCATAAAGTAATTCTGACTGCAAACTTCTTCATATCAGCTCTTTTGAGTTTAAGAACATTTTCACATAATTTGTGACTTGTGCATTCCAACCCCTTAAGTGTAGCCCTACTGTTTTGCCAGGGTCCATTCCCGTCTCATTTTATTAAATACCCCTAGGACAGTATTAGTTGCAACACAGTTAGGCAAAGAAGAGAATATGAAACAGAGTCTTAATTCTGAATTCCCTGACCAATCTTCTTGTTCAAATAGAAATAAAGAGCATGGAAGAAATCCAAACAGGAAAATGAGAGCACAGTTTTCTGTGCTTATTCAAAGGATAATGATGTCCTAAGGGAGCCAATAAAAGAAAATGAAATTGTACAAAGGACACCTCCAGTGCATCTACCAAATCTTGTAGGCAAACACAACAACAAAAATCAATAGTGAAAAACTATTCTCAAGGATGCTAAATAAAGCAAGCCAAGAACAAGCCCCTTTGAAATGCATATACTGTAAGCTGAGTTCTAAGTCTCCAGAATAATTATTCATAATCCAGGTTGAAATTCAATAAAGATACTTACTCAGTGTTTAACTCTTCCCTTATGCAACCTGACTTTATATAAATTACCAGGGAAAGAGAAAACATGGCAAACCTCTCCAGTATAGTACACACCACATACAGTTTCTGCTCAAAACAAAGTCTGCGTTTGCCCAAAAGATGTATGAATGTTTACGGAAGATAGTCCACGTGCTATTGTGTCCCATTTGCATAGATGGTTACTTCTTTTAAAGGCTGCTGATTTTTATGTAAGATGAACAGCAAAACCAAAGCATGAGTTCAGAACAACACGGCAGCATGCTGCATCACTTCACAAATACACCAACTACACAAGTGCAAGAGTATTCCAAAATCAGCCTATTCTATGTAGCAAACATAACAGTGTATTTTTTTAATTTTATTGATTTAAAAGGGATAATCAGATGTTCGCCAAATTATTGCCACAATTATCTGTTTCTATTGAAACTAAGCATAACAAAAATAGAATCTAAATGGGTATTGCATAAGTTTGGAAAGAGCTGGGCAGGGAAATCACTGAGTGAACTGAAATGATGCTTGATGAATAGCAGGAATGGATCTTCAGATGTACTATAAAATGCATGTACTAAAACAAAAACTAGAGAACACATACTAGCACAATACTTAACACACATAAACTAACTTCTATTCACTAATGATCACAACACACCTATTTAAAGAGAAAAATTCCTATATTCTTACACAGTGCTTTGCACTTTGCAAAGTTAAATTGTTTTATGAGACCTGCATACTTCAGCAGTACTTAATTTTTAGGTAATCCAAAATTAATCTCAAAGTTCAGAGAGTATCCATACACAAAGTACCGGCATTCCAAGAGGCCGACTCTTAATCTGTCAAAGGATATATCTCAAAACTCACAGCAAAAGCCTGGTTTTAGAATATTTTAAGGTCTGGTCATGCAATCCAGTTTATCAATACCAATAAAGCTTGGCAGACATAGAGGCTGTGGTTGAAGTTCATATTAATATAGCACAAGGTACCAGGGAAGCCTTTCTGTCTCACTAAAAGTTTTTTTAGAGATTTAACAAGAAAAATGCTAATGACTCTGCACTGGACCCACATTTACCCTGGAAGAGTTTCCTGCACATTGTCACAGTTATTAAAAATGCATGCAAATACAGAATACACAACAAAAAGTCCTTTTTCAGTACTATAATAAGCATGGCATTTACATTTCAGGAATTGCTGAATGATGACAATAGTAACTCTGGAATTATTTACTGCAATCAAACTTTGTGCCACTAAAATAACCCTTACTCTAAAATATGCAACACTAAAGTAAAGTACGGGACAGGTTCAAGGAAAAAGCCCTCAGTACTTACCATTATTGCATCATATTTTATAGCTTAAAGAGTAGCTCTACTCAAGTCTTAAAACATTTAATACTTAAGATTTCCACCTTCCACTCTTCCCTTGAGGTGTGCTTTATCACATGGGTGCACAACTGAGTAGGGATGGTCTGACTGACCTCTCCTTTCTCTTGAAAGTCCAAGATGAATTGCCACTTACTATAAATGATCAAAGTTTTATGGACTAATGACAGTTTAAAATACTTTTTTTCCACTTTTACTGCAATCCTGTCATTAAGACTAACAATCTAAAGTAGCTAAGAGAATGAGTAAGCAAGATGATTTACACAGATGATAGTGCAATGGTAAGAAGTGGGGAAAGATTCTTCAAATTTTTTGTAGCTGAACCATTAAAAAGATTTACACCAAGGTCTTTAAGTGAAAAGAGAGCATTGCCAAAGAGGTCTGGCAAGCTCTTCTATCAATAAAATATTCTGCTCCATAAATATAGCCAAACCCTCAGCTTAAAACCTGATTAAAAGCTAGAAAGAACTTGCTTTGTTACCAGAGGTAGGCCACCAACCCAGTATCCAAAGCAACTAACTACAAAAATCAGACAACATAGGAACACTTCTATAAAATCTTCACCACTATTGCATGTCCTATACTTTTCCCTGAGGCCACATATAAAAACATAAGAAAGCACAGGTTCTAATACAGGACAAAGTTGCGTTGAAATTATTTAGGGCTGGGCACAGTATGAAAACCTTTCTGTACCTGGCTGATCTGTACCTTATGGTAAGACTGACAAAATTCCTGCCACACAAAAGACTCATAAAATATGTATACAACCTTATAAGGTTTTTAACTTCTGTCAGAATATTCTTTCATTAGAGGTTAATTCAGAACAAGCTTGTATTTTTTTCATATCCCACTTCCTACCATTTTTGTTCATTAGAAATAGCCTCAGGAGGCAATAATCAGATCTGGATTCATGTGTAGGGCAAGTTCAGAGTCAAGGCTTGATTTATGACTGTACCAGAACGTATCTTTGTAATTTGAAAGCAGCAGTATTTGATACACTTCACAACAAAATCTCCAGACTAAACAACAAAAAGAAAACCCAGGGTTTTCTTTTGCTCGATATATCAGAGCATTGTTTGGTGCTAAAAATGGGCTTAAGGTTGTAAAACACTAATGTTTTGACAGTCCTTGCTTCAAGATCAGCTGTTCATGACATTTCCATCAACTTGAATTGCAGCCCATCCAGATCTAGAAAACAGGTGCCATCCAATTTTGGACTTCACCCAAATTCAAAGGAGTAGGGATACTCATATGCTCTTATCCTTACCCTGAAAGTCTCAATAAAGTAACAGACTTTAACCAGGGTACCCCAACAGTCAAATTCTAGTAGGAAGAAAATGAAGGAGTCAAAGTGGTGGACAAGGAAAAGAGCCTGTTGTTTGCTCAGTCTTACTATGCCACAGTAGTTCGCACACCTCTGCTGTCTGAGACCAACAGGTTACCACCATTTAGAAAGACATCCCTAAGATGAATTCTTTAACCTCCAAACAGAAATACATAGAAAGAAATCCACAGGGACAGTAGACAGGTTAGCTTGCTGACCACTGACTATGTCCTGTGCAATTTTTCTCTGCAAGCTGATTCAGGAACAGCCTTGGGTAACTGGTCCATAGAATCATAGAATCAACTAGGTTGGAAAAGACCTTCAAGATCATTAAGTCGAACCTTTACCCCAAGGACTGCCACGTCCACCACTAAACCACGTCACTAAGGGCCTCATCCACATGTTTTTTGAGCACTTCCAGCGATGATGATTTCACCACTTCCTTGGGCAGCCTGTTCCAATATCTGACCACCCTTTTGGTGACAAAATTCTTTCTAATATCTAGTGTAAACCTGCCCTGGCGCAGCTTTGAGGCCATTTCCTCTTGTCCTATCACTTGTTACTTGGGAGAAGAGGCCAGTAACTTCCTTGCTCCATCCTCCTTTCAGGTAGTTGTAGAGAGCAATAATGTCCCCCCTTGAGCCTTCACCAGACCAAACAACCCATGTCCTTGGAAAGAAGCAGATTCTACTCCTGTTTCTGCTCATCTTCTCCTCAGCAGGACTTTGAGGTCCAGTTTCCAAGTTTCCAGCTTTTGCCCAGGTCTTGGACTACAGACTGGACAGCATCAACACCCAGGTGTAAATTTGTCTCACAGAGTCCCATTATCAGCATGGGAAAATAATATAAAAACATTACAGCGACACAAGACTGCATCGAGGGAAAAATCAGCCTACAAGTCTTATTGTCAATCTTTTATCTCTCCATCACAGAATAAACGCTATCCAAACTCAAATATGATTTATTGCTCTCTAAAATAAACTTGGTGTCCCTGATGGTATTCTGAATGAGACAGGAAAACTGAAGATTACTCATGAAAGCGCTTGACAATATTTTTCCTCTTTTTTGGCCACAATTCTAAGTTTTAGCAAATAAACTTGCTATTTCAAATAGTATGAGAACTCATCCCAGCACCACATGTGTTCACTCAAAAACATGCGTTCACACGTGCATAAGAAAGACTCTAAAGACTGCTACATCCTATAAACAGGAAACAGGAAAGAATGTGAACTTCGTGATGGCAAAGTTTTAACTGAACACAGAGATTTTAAACTGGTTTAGGAACTTGTTTCACATTTGTAAAAAAGCCATTCAGCAACCATCAACAAGGTGGACAAATCTGGAAAAGTTGGAAAATGGGAGAAGATGACTTAGGAACAAGAGGATGTTTTGGAAGACATGATGGGAAACAAGTGGAGGCACAGTCTGTACACAATCAGATAGATAAGCTCCCAGCACTGGGAACAATGACTCACATGAGATGCTTTGGACTGAAGATGCCATTTCACTCCACAAGAGTCAATACTTGTTTCAAAAAGCTAAGAGACCCTAGATGTTTCTGCAGTTTGGAGAGGGATACCTCTTCTGCAAATGCAACATCAACTCACTAATAGCAGATGGTAAGCTTGGTCATAAACAGAATGAGTTTACTCTCTGGTCAACAACCAGACATCTGATCAAGTTGTCATGATTTTTATGTATGTTCCTTTTCCATGGGAATGAAGGAAAAATTGCATATATTTCTTCATTCATATACAAAACATTAACGAAATTTTAGCAGGCAACTCTCATAAAAACACAGTACCCTCTTCTCCTCTCCCCATGTCCACCCACACACCCAGCATGTTGTATAGCAGTCTGGGAAACAAAAACAGATTATGCATTGAAAACCAGTTTTCAGAACAATTCATTAAAAGCCCTGAAGAATGCTTGTTGCTTATATATTCTCCCCAGATGCTGTGTTGTCTGCACATATATAAGCCCTTATCCTTTACAGACCTGGTCCCAAGAGATTGCGTGAGAGAGTTAAAAGTAGTGACACATTACTCATTCAAGTATGTTAAGTGAGATGGGTTCAGAAGGGATTACAAATGCCATTTTTGCTACTGAATCTCTTTCATGCAAAGTACTGTTTACTGCACACGTTCATACAACATTCCCCCTTTGGCTGCATAATCATTAGCTTTCAGATTTGTAGAACTATTTCAATCCCAAGTATCTTACTTGATGGAAATGCTGCATAGTTCTTTTGTTTTCAGCATGTTGAGAAAGAGATGAAACTTAATCATAAATAAATGGTTTATTTTCTCCCACGCTCTCCCTCTAATGTGAAATACCATTTTAATATACTGCATATTGATGACTTGCAAACTATTGTGATCTGTAGCACTTGTTTCACTTACTGTCATTGCAACTTTTTGATTTTGAACAGTATCTTTTTTCTCAACTCTGTTCTTTAATTACAGAGGTGTCTTCTGCCGCTTATCAATTAAAAAAAAAAAAGTTATGAAATAAATTTGATAGCATTTGCTATTTTTGTTCTAGAGTACCTATTGTGCCTTTTGCCAGCAGATGGCAGCATATGGCTGCTTAGCTGGTACCGGCTCTGTGAAAGTACCTACAGGGGAAACTTTCAGACAGAAACAATTGGGTCTTTGTAAACCCTTATTCCTATTCTCTCACAGCAAACTACTGTAGTCATATCTCTTAGAAGGCCTTCAGGGACTGAATCAAAGAGTGAAGTTTTCCTTGATTCTTTGTTTTGTTTCTTGTTGTGGGTTTTTTGTAGTTTTGTTGGCAGTTTGGTTTGGTTTGGTGTGCCTGCTTGTTGGGGTTTGGTTTGGGCTTTTTTCAAACTAATGATTTGCAGAAATTAAAAGATTTCTGGAAAGCAGAGATAAGCTGGATGAAGTTGCTTAGTATAGATACTCAGAAAGGTTTGTGAATTTGGAATTCCAGCCCTGGATCTGGAGTTCAGGTGTCATTTCTAGCAACAAAACCAGCTCTCTATCTCTGCCTCTTCAAAATTCTTCACCACACAAAATATTTTCCCATTATCAAAACACACACACACACACACACACACACATACCTAACAATTTCTCCCTTTCCTACCTGTATAAAAGGCCGTAGCAATAGATCTGTGAGTATACACTTAAATTTAAGATAATGAATTCCAAAGCTTTACTACTCTCTTAAGTGGTTTCCATACGGTAATTTTAACAGGAAAAAAATCCATCAAATATGTAGCAGATAGGTTTCAGCCATTCTAATTTCTAAATCTCTAAAACTTTGCATTTTCAAAAACACAATGGAGTTTAGATAACGAGCTTTGTTTTTTGTACTTGCAATCTGTCCTTTGCTCCTGAGAGTAAGCAATTACATTAGATTATGTGGGTAACATAACAAAAATGTATTTTTCTCTCCCTTGTATGCAAGGCTTATTTCAATTCATGTGATGTGATTCTTTTAGGTTAGGAAGTTCAGTGGATACTTAAAGCAGAGTTTTCACAGTGTATAGGCAGCCTTCTCTCCCCTACTCCTATTAACGGAGCCTGGATATATCCTTTTCACTTTCTGACAATATAGCAGTTTAACAGTACATTCGACTGATAGTTTTATAGAAGTGCAAAGAATCAACAACCAGCTCATGCATCCCCTGTGTCATGTTGATGCTACAGCCAGAATGACTTGGCCATTTCAAAATAAATGTTAAGGAAACAAGAATCTATTTGGGATTGTTACTGCTTTTTTCTTACCTGAAATGATCTCGTTAGCCTGCTGTCCCTCAGAAGCAGCTAAAATTCCACTTTATCCACATTGCAAGTAGCAGCTGCTTCAGCACTGTAGTGAAAGAAAACCATTCTGTCAAACAATAATAGTGCTTTTATGCTACAACATATCACACACAATTGATCTTAATAAAGCAAGGCCTCAGGAGGGCCTTCTAATGTGTGAAAGCATATAGATTGCTTTAAAGCAGCAAGCCTATTTGGTTTGAGCTTGTACGGGCAGTTTGCATGGCTCCCATGCCAGAGGTCTGATAGCTGGAGTGTGCAGCATTGATGGAAACACTGGCCATGAAGCCTATGCTCCTGGTTGGTTCATGTGCTAGAACCACAGGGCCCTCTAAGCTTCCCAGGTCCAGGCACCCAGATCAGGGTGCTCTCTACCCAGCTCCCGCTGCCCCAGGACTCTCAGTGCCTGTCAGAAGGAGCATGTGCTCCCTGAGGATTCTTCTTGCAGCTCCTTGGATTTTCTTAGTCTCTAAAAGTCCACCTGTCAAGGGGCAGAAGTTGAAACCAGCTGCTTATACATGGGGACCATCACCACACAATTACTGCAAACGACTATGTCAAAAAGTCCAAAATTCAATATGACTTTGAAATTCGGTGTGCTTTGAGCTGAAGTGAAAAGAAAGATGAAAAACTCCTTTGTACTGCAAAGTATATTAATGAAGTAAAATGATGATAGGATTTAAGGACCCCCAAGGTAATGACAGTTTTAATGGTAACAATTACAGTGATTAATAGCAGTAAAAGGTCTGCATAAACTTAATACTATAAACACAGGCAAGCAGATTTCCACTTCTCCAGCCTCAGACTCTGCCCTAATACATCCTACTTGCAACTATTGTTTCTTAGGTCCTGAGCACACGTTTATATTCAGCATGACAACTGATGAAACAATTCTGTATCTCTTTGATAAATACTCTTCTCACCCTCTGATTTCTTTTTATGACCTGTCTATTCTTTATTATCTTAGCATTAATCTATATTTCCCCATGACTTCTCTTTCCAAGTGTTTCCTCCTTATTTCTTCAGGATCTAATAAATTTGATGTATCATAATACTGGGGGGAGAGGAATCTTTTCTGAAGTAGCGTTTAACAAAGACAAGACTGAAAGAGTGGCACTAGGACCTAATGTTATTATGTATTTAAATACTGTGGATAGGGCATGAGCAGGCATGCCAGAATTCACCAGCTGTCCCTAAAGGTACAAGCCAGCTTTCTGTCCCCTCACATTATAGACCAGTTTAACATCTGTTGTAACATATCCCAACACAAAAAGATTGTAAGATGTGCTCCACTAGAACTGGAGTTCTAATTTACCTGCTTTCAGAAACATGTTGTTCTGTAGAGTTAAAAATGTAAAGATTACATTCAGTGTTATAGAAAGCTAACACAGCAGAAGTTTAATAGTAGTATAGTATTTTTTAAAGCAGAGCAGATGAGCTTGCATAACAGCAGATTCTTCACAGATACATATTTACAGGGAGATTATCTATAAAGAGACATCTATATGTAAAAATATGTAACAATATACATCTATTTTTAATATAGATAAGCTATGTTACCATTAAAAATAAGTGGAATTTGGCTTAGGTTTGAGTCATGCATGGGAAGTAGTTCTGAACATAGAAACATGCAAGAAATCAAGCCACAATTTAGCAGAGCCAAGAAGATAATTGTGCCATTTTCAGCTAATAGAACAGCAATTGAGTTGCAGCTAATAATATCTGATCTAGATAGTTCAAAATGTTTAGGTTAATTGGCAGCTAAATGCAGTTAGAAAACAACAGATCAAAATTTACAAGAAGCCACATTCTCACTCCCCACCCCCACTATTAGGAAGTAAAAATAGGGTCTGCAAATCAGAAAAAGAATTAATTTCTAGGTAAGTGTGTGAATACAAAGAATCCGGATACTTAATTTTGGCTATGTTCATCTGGATGTGTTAGCCTTTGGCTTTTCCAAGCTACCACATGTACCATTCTTCTTGATTGACTCAGTGTCTGAGAAGGATTTAGTCTTGTCTTGGACACCCATCTGGAACAAAATGCTCTCTGGCAGCTTGCTGTGCCTGTATCTCCTAGTCTGCCTTCAGACCTCCAGCAAAACCAGTTTTATGTTGTAAAAAAGTTCTCAGAAATTCTCAGGCAAGCTGGTATTTTGTTAGGGCTTTTTTCACCCAAGAGAGATTATGAGACTGCTCACTTAGCTCCACCGTCTTTGTAATTTGTCTAGGTTAACAACATACACTACATACCACATCTTCAGCAAGCTTCCACAGCTGTGCCAAATACCATCAGGGGAAGATTATGGCAATAAAGTAGGCTTTGGTTCATCACTCCAACCAGATTCCATAGTGAGTGCTGTTCTGATAAAGTCTCTGTTACAAACACAGAAGCCTCAGGCCACCATTAACTTTGACAAATTGATGGAAATCGGGTTTATGTGGCAAGATGATGGAGGTTTCTACATACTTCACACATTATGTACTACATAATCAACATTTTCATAGACAGAAGTTTAGAGCTGCTCCACATTAAGAAGAAAATAATTCACTCTTCTGTTTAATCCTTCATAATTTTACTGTTAACTAAAATGCCTCAGATTTTCATCCGGTCTTCCATGGTGTATTTTCTAATGCCTGCATTAGACAGCCCTTGTCTATATGTAAATTCCTGTACCTAATGAAACTATTTCACTTAACTGTTTATAAAACAACTTCTGACACTGCCAGGAAAGTCCCAAATAAAGTATCTGTCCCTTTTGTTCTTTCTTTGCATGCACCAATGTGTTGGGAATGAAGCAAAGTCACAAAAATCAGAGCTAGATTGCAAAGAGGCAAACAGAAACCAGCTATGATGTGTGAGTGAAGCTCTGACTGATGAAACTACAGCTGAACTTCAAAGACTTTAGTACAAAAGGTGTGAAGAATTTCTTAATAACCTGGCCACATCCTGAAAGAGAAGTAGGAATTGGAAAGGAGAAAGAAAGATGTGGGCACACGATCAGCTAAGGATAAGCCATGATCAGGCAAACCGAAGGCATGATCTGATGTGGCTTCCCCTGCAGACAAATTCTTGGGTATGCAACACTCCTGCACTGGGTCACTTTAGGCAACTTCTAACATGCAAAGAGATTCTGGAAGCAGGGTACACACCACGTAAAAGTACAAACCAACTCATTATTGTCCAATACACAGAAATAATAGATAGGAATAATGAGCTACCAATCCAATGGTCGAGAAGCTTAGTGCTCCAGAGATGACATCAACCAACATTTGCGCGCCAGGCAAATCATGTGAGGAGGCTTTTCTTTATTCGTCCTTGGGACAGGCCAGTCGTCAGTGCTGCAGAGTTGGCACCCTCAGTCTCCTTGTCTTCTTCTGAGGATTCCATGTTTATCTTTTGAATCCTTGAGCTGCCAACTATGCCCTTCTCACTAAACTTACCTCTGCAGTTTCACCTTCCTGGTTTTGCATGGCTTTATTCTATGTATGCTTTTACAGACCTTTCTACCAGGTTTCTACCAGGTTTTTAGCACGTTTCTCCAAAGTCTAAGCTGGGGTTACAAAAGCACACTGTGCACGCTGAGTCTTGGATCTCTGATAGCTGAACTGCTGGAAGGAGAGTTACAGGTCTGACAGGCTGTTCTGGAAAAAAACTTGACATTATCTTAGGAAGAGCCATCTCTTTTTATTGTCAGATCATGTTGATGTGAGGGAGCAGAGAGCAACAACACACACTTAACAAAGAACCTCTTTGCATCTCATTCAACTCTGACACAGCGGTGATAGCAGCAGAGGATTCATTGTTTAGGCGCACTGATCACACAAAAGCAGACAGAAGTACATAACAGACCTCTTCATTTGTGCTAAGAAGTTAAGCAGCAATAAGCCCACTTATGCCTGCAGATGGCTCAGTGCCTATAATGTTTGGTTTGGGTTTTAATGCAGAAATCTCAAAAGCTGTTAGTGGCAATGCTGAATGACCTCCTCCCTACAGTCAGTGATTTTCTTTTGATACTGAACACATACCACAGAGTGACTGATCATATTTTGAGTCTCATTAGGCAGTCACAAATGGAAGGAAAAGAGGCACTAGCTAGCAATCTCTGTCCTGATGAGCAACTGAAGGATAAACCGCTGTCTGTCCTCATGGATAAGAACCTGCACTCTCTGGGAATGCATCAGCGTAGGAAAGACTGCTATGTATAACCAGCCTATGCAACATGTACCAGATGTGACACTGCAGGAAAAACATAGGGAGAAACAAATGGATAACAGCCTCACATGGCACTCTGTCTTGTGAGATGAAAAAATTTCTATCTTACCACATAATCACATGGTAACTGCTTTATTAAGCTGAATAGCTAAACCATTGTTTTCTTTCTTTTCTCAGTTAGCAGGCCCATTAAAATGTTCAAATATTCCAACACTGTAAATGTAAACCAACTTACAATTGGCATATTTTTCCTTATTCTTCTTGATCCCTGAAAAGAAATACATTAACCTCAGGTCAACGAGTCAGAAGCTGCTGAACTAGAGCATTTGCCATAGGCACGAGTCCGCACTTGGACAATTCCCACTCACACACAGGGCTGCTAACAGAAGCTTGTAATAAGAGTAGTTAAGCAGTTTCAAATCCCCTCCAACTGCTGTGAAGAGAAGGAAAAATGATAAATACAGCAAACATAAGCCTTCTCACTTACAACTCACTTTCTTTTTTAATGTTCCAATGTCTTTCCACTCCTCACAGTTGCCAAACACATTGCATTAAGCACCAGTATCAATAAATTTAATCTTGCGTATTGGTTGTCCTAGAAAATAAGCTATGGTGTATGTTTCTAGAAAATAAGCTATGGTGTATGTTTCTAGAAAACTGTTACAAATGCTGTAAGCATGTGGAAATTACAATCACTAAACAAAAATTTCTGGTAATTTAAAAGCTCTCTGAAGTAACTTTGAAAGAGTCTATATATGTCAAATACCACCTGCCTGAACTTACGTCCACTGTTGCTTTGAAATGACTGGAAGCAGCGCTAATGGGTTTGACTCCTAAATCCTAAAATGAATGTTGAGCTGTAGGCCTTTCAGTAGTGAGCAGACTACTGAAAATTTCTACTCGCTACACTTACTCACAATCTGGCTCCAACATGCTTTATGTGATCTGAGAATAAAGAGGGAACTATACGACTGCACAAAATCCCCAGATATCTTTTTATGAAATATTTAATCCTACAAAGCATATTTCCCTCGATTCATTACTTTATTGATGGTATTTGCTGATTGAAAAGTTACAGAAGTAGTACTTGCCTCCACTAATCATCAGATCAAAGAAGGCTGTTATGGGTTTTAATTTTGGTAATGCTTTTGAAGAATGTCTTCTGACTTGAGAAACCCAGCTTTTCTCATACATCTGGGCATTTTCTTTCCTTCTTCCTCCTGATTCCACTCTCAGAAAAATTAATCTGTCAAATCTTTATTGCTCTAATTCTGCAACTTTTAAAGATGGCAAAAGCTTTCATGGGTCTTTTCAACTTAGTCTTACAACCATGAAAAATTGTCAGAATTCTCCAAGCAAGAAAAATGAGACTGTGATAGCTTTGTCAAAGACCTGGTGGATAAAAATGAATGTAACAAGACATATATATGCCTCTTTCTGCTGTGAGTGAAAGAAAACCTCTTCTGAGTCACCAGCAGGAACACTCCATTCCTCATCTTCCGGTCACACTAGGTTTACAGCTTTGTCTCCCTATGAACAGAAGGATGATGTCTCCTATTCAGTCCAGCAGCATCAAATGAGATGATATTGACGATACCAGAAGATGCAATTTTAGACTCCTGTAACCATTGTAGACGAATTGCTTCCAGACTAGAACAGGGGAATCTTAGTCTGTTCCAGATCTCCCACAGGTACTGTAACATTTACTACTGCATTTCAATTTTCATGCAGTTATCCCCTGAACTGGATGGCAGAGTAAAATTGGACGCCAACACAGAACAAACTGCAGTGTGACATTATATAGAAAATGTTAATAGGTCATTCATAAATTATTGCTGCTGTCCTTATATAAGTCAGCTGGTATACCATTTTTAGACAGCTTGCCCTTATTGAGACAGGTTTTTCAGAGCAAAGTTAAATAGCACTGATGGGAATATATGGCAAACTCAATCGTAAACCCCCGGCTGTGCCCTGGACTTCTGGTCCAACAGTTTCTCCCAGTGAGGCCTCTTTTTCCACACATTTGTCTGAATTTCAAGCACCTGGTTTCCAGAGGTCACAGGTATTTTCAAACAAAACCCCACAAATGAAAAACAAAATGCAACAAAATAAACTAAATAAACTACCTTATTTCAGTGAGATTCCTTAGGCCCTCTGACTTATTCTAATGCTGAACAAACTGAGCAACTTTGCAGCAGGCTTTGCCAGTTCTCTTAAAATAACTGTGCTGGAAATCAAAGTCTGCCTTTCTTTCTCTTTTTATGCATATAGAGAAGTTGTTTCTCCAGAGCATCAAAACATAACTTCATCCAAAGTGCTTCCGTGGTTCTGGTCTGGATCCTAAACAAAAATAAGAGGTTTGGGTCTATTTTCCCTGCTTCTGAACTGCCCTTCTCAAAGTAATTCACTCCTCTGAATGAGCAGGCTGATGCTGCTTGCTCCAGGGGCTATAGTGCTTGAAAAAGAAGCAGATATTTGAAACACAGGAAAGGAACTATAGGAAAAATTAAAAAAAGAGGGATGCTGTTTTCAGTGCTGAAAAAAGGTGGTGTACACAATTACCTTCAGAGTGAAAAAAAAAATGTGAATTTAGATGTTTAGGATGTTAAATGGAGGGGGTTTTACCTTATTTAAGTCACAAAATTTTATACTGAATGTCAAAGGAAACTTTTATGAAGCAGGATGAAGATACATGTAGAAGTTTGAACTCACTGGGGAATGAGTAACTACAGGCTGCAATGGTCTACACCACCTATATCACACTTAACAACAGCAGGGCTCACATTACAGGCTGCAATTCTTTTATCTTGTAACTGTGGCAGGTAGTACAGGAAATCAGTGGAAGGAATTGTGCTTACTCTCCACCTCAGCTGTCTAATGACAAGCTTATAGAAGAGGGAAACACAAACTCTTTCCAAGTAGCATGACACAAGGAAAGCTTGAAAAATTCCCTGTTTCCCTCAGATATAAAAATGTTTTGTGAATATTTGCTTTGGCATTGTAGAAGATGATAAAGGAAACAAAGGATGCGTGTTAATTTTCAAAACCAACTGATTTGTGTACTTAGCCAAAGAGCTTGCATTATTTGTCAATCTGCTAGAATTGTTCTGATAATGTAATGCATGTTCTGGCTGGTTTATGAAGATCTTTATCTCATGAGGTACCAAAGGCCACTGGGACATGTGCTACAGTCTAGCTTGGTTAGATTCAGAATGAAAAGATAAAAAAAAAAAAAAAAAAGAAAAAGAGTAATACAATCTGACAATTGCTGATAATGGGAAAACAGACGCAGAGCGTCCCCACCCCTGCCTAAGTGTGGAACGTTATAAATAAAGATATACCCATTTGGCCAATTTGGTCAGAAAAATGATCTTTTTAAAAAACACATGGGACCTCTTTAAGGAAGACAAAGATACGTTTATCTCCATTTTTTAAAAAGTTCACTTGGGCATGTTATCTCTTTAAGCTATTTATATCCCTGACTTGCCAAAACTCTAAAAAACATGAAAAGTATTATTTTTGTGTTCTCATTTAGAACTAGGCATAATTCACCTTGATACTTAGTAATTGTGAATGTTCTATATAGATATTTTCTTATCACTCCTCATGCAAAAGTTGACAGTAAAAAAATTGCATCTTTTTATATAAGAGATTATGACTTAGAAATGAAAGTGAAGTGGATTTGGAAGCGCTCACTGAACATTTTTTCCCCCAATACTAAATGAATGCAGTAACAAATTCTAATCTCTCCAGTCACAGTCATCATTTTAGCACAACTGTGACTTTTTTTTTTTTGTTCATAATATTACACTGGAATTTTTTTTAGCAGAATTACACAGCAAGTATTTTTTTCATAATGCAGATTTGCTTCTTTTGTTTCCTGGATCAAACATTATCCACAAGTACAGGTGTGCTGATATGGTTTATTCATATTCTAGGGGGAAAACAGGAAAAAAATTAAAATCCCTCAAAAAAATCTTCAAATAGAAAACAATTATAGAACTTAGAACCTTAGAGCTAAAGTAAGCAGAGTAGCCAACACATACATGAATCTCACACAAGGGTCCATTCTAAATGATCAACTATTCCTTTGCAAGAAATTAACCGATAAAATACTATATCCATCTATGAGGAAGAAAATGTACTAAAAATTCTGAAAGTGAGAAAAAAGAACACCTGAGAGTATTAATTCAGGGACATTCTGCCCTTAAATGCTATGATTGCTCTATGTAAATATTTAGTATTGCAATAACGCTAGCTAGTATGACTTGTAAACCAAATTTTGTTTCATAGCTCTTGTTACTCAGTTACAGATAACTCATTCTTCTTCAAAGCAGAATTTTCCTCATTACTTTTTTTCATTGTATCTTCCAAAATCTTTTCCATGTTCTTGTTTTGACATGTTTAGCCATAGTTTTTAAATTTTGGAAGTTTAACTATTCTACTAAATCATAATACATCTAGATTTTAAAATAAAAAACACTAAGAATTTAAGCAAGTTTAACTTTCTACCAAGTGTAAAGCACTGCCATAAATCAGAATTAATCTATGCCTAGAGTATCCCCAACACTTTGACATAGAAGCATGTAAAAATATTGTGAGGAATACAGCATATTAAGTAGGCAATTTGCTTCATCTGACGCCGTTACTCATATGGCTCCAGTTCAAGAAAATTTCTCTGCTGAAGATGTTTATAGATGACTAAAGTCAATGAAGTTGGGCAGATGCAGAAACGCTTTCCTGAAAAGGACTTCAATGCAGGCTGCAGCACTTCCCTGAATGGGAACTACTCATCATCAAAAAAACCCCATTTGATTCACAAAACAAAATAAATAAATAATTGCATCATTAAAATAAAGCAAAAACACACCACACAACATACATTACTTGTGACTATTACAGCTGGAATTATGCAAATTTTTCCTCCCATGATAAAATATTATTATTAATGGGAATAGATGCAATCATAAGAAAACCTCAAAAATAAACACTACTGGAATGTTAAGTTTGGTCTAGTCTTTGTAAAAGCAGGCACATCGGACACCAAATGACTTTCTAGGTTCTGTTGTATCAGTTTCTTCAGTATTTTGCCTGGCATTAGACTTTGATAATTGCTGATTCACCAATGTCAATTTTTATTTATTAATTCATACTCATAAAAATATTTAAAATGTATTGGTTACCACGACTGCACACCTCTCAGTTGTAATTAGTGACCTGCTCTCAACAATCCTCTTCCAGGGTCACCAGCATGTCTACTAAAAATTTTGCTTTATCAAAAGGTTGTATTTGTCCATAGAATTAGATCTGGATGTCCCTTTGTATCTACTCACAGATCTGGTACACTGTTATACTTTACTTGCTTGGATTTTTAAACTTCTGAATATATTTGAATTCTAGGAACTCAAAAGGAGCTAGTAAGTACTGGTGACTAATCTCTCTTTCAAATAGGTTTCAGGATCAAAAATCAAATTAAAGGTGGCATAGTTTAGTGTGAGGTGTCCCTGCCCATGGCAGGGGTTTGGAACTAGGTGATCTTAAGGTCCTTTCCAACCCTAACTATTCTATGATTCTGTAATACAGCAGTCCCTCATGGACTTCTAAAACCAAGGTTTAAATCTAAATTTGTAACAAACTTCTTTAAGGATCTGAACTGAAGTTTGTCAGTGCTACAGCACAGATTCACTACCTCAGTTAAAGCAGGAGTAGTAAAAAGCAATAGCAGACTATTATTCTCTGTTTGGAGAACACTACACTACAGAGAAACCCAGAATACTAGCTGCACTGAGGAAAAGACTGTGTGTAACTCTAATTAACTGATTTGATAGAAAATTCCAGTGGGAAGGCAATCTCCGTTTGAGCCAGAAAATGGGATAAATTTGTTTGGTTTTTGTTTGGGCTCGTTTTGGTGTGTTTATTTAATACAGAAAGGTACAGATTATTTCCAGGATAATGAATATTTCATTACCTGCCTTTGATTGGGTTGCTAATTTTCTAGGCAAATAAATAGAGTCATCTAGCAGGCCTTCAATCAAAACATGACTGGATGTCATGTGGGAAAAAATTAGATAGGCTGAAGAAGGTGATTAGGAAAAGGCTGTGAAGAGGGTAATGTATGGTTTAACAGGTTGCACTCAGGGTCTGGAAGGAAATAACTAATACAATTCACCAAAGACTGATCTTGGGACCACTACTATTAAATAAATTAATTCGCAATTCCAGCATAGATTTAGGACCTTGCTACTGAAATGTGCTGCTGACACACACACAATAGGCAGTCAGTAGTGTGAAGGATCTGGATAACATGTTGGAACAACCAGAACAATAAAGAGAAAATATAATTGTTACATATTCTTGAAAAGGGAAATACAGTAACACCATGTTTCAGAGAACATATTTCCAACAGAGATAGGTATTCATGATGTTCCACAAGACTACTAACATCTAAATTTGAACATGTACCCACATTCAAAATAGATTAATTCTAATGGGAAGAGATAAAATAGAAGCTTTACTAGACTAACACAGGAAATGCAGAGCTATTGCCTGAGAGAGACTGCCTCCTGGGGGAGGGGGATCTGTACCTTCTAAATTTTTGGGGCTACACATTGTCAGAAGGAGGAAGAAGAGCTCACCAAGATAAAGCAGTGACTATAAAAGAACAAGAGTGTATAAAACCACGTATCAAATACAGTAAATCTGGAAACTAGAAGTTAGAAGGTTTTCAAATGCCAGGAGTGAATTTTTGGAACGGCTTCCTTATGCAGCGTGGGATTCCCCCCACTCCTGACTAGCTAATTTAAAGACAGATCCTGACGAGTTTCCAAAAAGAACCAACACTTCACTGCCTGCACTCTAGAGAGACAGACTGAGTGACACCAGCTGCTCTTCCCAGTCCACCATTTCTAATATTTGGAAAGAGAGTGAAGAGTCCTGGGACTAAGAAAAGCAGAAGTTGATGTCAGTGTTTTAAGTTAACTCAGAGGAATGAGATTTGAGAATTAAATTGAGGTTGACTGACAGATGGGTTTGATTCTAGCTACAGGTTTTACTTGCCTGTGCTTCTAAATTCCTTGATAAAGGAATAAAAATTACTATTAACTTTATGCACAAGCATCAGAGATCATTATTAATCAGATATTTTTCTTTGTCTTGTAGCAGCAGAGATGGTTTAGTAGGACCCCGAGTTCCTAGTTTTTCCACAGCTGGCTCATGAATCCATTGCTAGAGAGATAAGTATTACTTCCTGCCATATACAACTGTTATTTCCTGAAATGAACCAACTATTTGCTACTGTGCCCTAAAATTAGACCAGAAAAATTTTCTTTCCCCATTTAAATGACATCTGAAGATCATGCTAACGTGCCAAAGCGGGGAAACACAAAGCTCAGGCCTTACATTCTGATCTTAACCAACCCTACCATCACTTTTCTGGGAAGTAATACAAATAACAATAATCACTTATTGTGCACAGTGCTTTTCATCTTCAAAGTGCTTAACAAATATTTCCTGATAGTTAATCTGGAAAAAGTATGGTTTAAGGCCAGCTTCTGATAGCTTGTGTGACAAAGTTAATGTCATTTAAATGGAGTCTGTTGGTATTTAATAGGATAGTACAGTATTTTAGTTTAAACACCATTGTTCCAATAAAAGCCAGTTATAGAAATTCGACCTTCCCTAAATTTATAGAGCACAGCTTTCCATTTGAAGAAAGATTTATCTAAGTACTTCATCCGAATTTAGTCTTCCTAATTCTAACTAATTGCATAACAGTCTTTTCACCCAGCTGTATAATGCAATTCGTCATGAGGAAATAAAATCTTCACTCTGCACTTGCAGGCAGTACCACCTGTGAGCAGTAGATAGCACTCAAGATGTTTCCATTTACTATGAGGATCCGAGACCCGACCACTATTGCCGTACGAGCCTGGCACAAGGTAAACTCATACCTACATGGCTCATCCCTGCACAGCGTGCTCAATATAACAGCTTTGGTCAGCTCAATAGAGTGCTTTCTTACAGTTAGACCAATAACTGGGTCACACATGCAAATACATAATTTCTGTACCATAGAAAATATATATATTTATTTATTTATTTTTTACACTAAGCATATGCTTGGTAGCATTTAACTATTTTCCATCCAGGATGTGAAGACATCTTTTAGATTTAAATTCTATGAGGAAAATCCTAATACATCTTATGATGATCATACTAAAAAAAAAAATCAAATGGTAGCATAACGGGTTGATGAACACTAAAATAAACACTTTTAAAAAAACTTTTTATGAACTTCTGACTCAGTGATTAACAGTTTCTGCTTTCCTCTGAATCTCTGAATCTGCTGCAAATGAGCCCATTTTAGAGTTGTTGAGTTTATATGTGTTTTCCTTTGCTATAGATCAAACATCTTTTCTGAACCCAAATGAGAGAACACAGTTTGTGGCTCAATCACATCCACACGATGTGTTTTTCAGGACACCTAGCAGCAGAGCTAGGACAGGAACCAGTGGGGTGTAACAGCTAAATAACCACAGTCACTATCTGGTAAAATCATGGCTGCTCACCAGCGCAGTGAAAGGTCTTACAAAGCTGTCTCCCCTGGCAAGGATTCTAGTGGTTGAAAATACAAAGGTAGCCAAAATGTAACCTGAACACAGACCTAGTAAAATGAGACAGAGAAACCAAGAATTAAGAGGAAACTAATCTGCAAATGAGATGCAGGGTTTGGAAACTGATGCCACTAAGTTCACTTGAGTGGCAGAGAGCTTGTGTATCACTTTCCATGCGCATTACCGACCAACAACCACCACCACTGCCAGACTAGATATAGGTATATCTGTTGCGGTGCTACCGCTCTGGCTCTAGGCATGTGTGCTTAACATGGCTGCTTTCCGTCAGGTCCTGGCCTCCTGCTCTCAGAACTCTATCTCCCCTTTCAAGGCTACTGCATTACAAAGTGGTCTCTCCTGCAGCATGACAGCACAGGAATGAAATCTTCAGGCTGCTTATGCCCATCTCAAAAGCAGGTCCACAATATGTTCACTAATTTATGTTATTAAATGGATATAACCCCAGAGCGACTTCTTTGAAGCCAGATCCTGAAGCCTTAGGGCTCCCAGCGCACTTGGATGCCATTTACCAGGTGCAGCATGCCCCTTGTCTCCAGCAGCCCTGCTCCAACCCACTGCCCTGCACAGCTCAAGCCCCGCACAAGGAGCCCACCTGAACTTGACACTGAACCTGGGACCTCTCAAGGGCACAGACATGTGGTGCCCCCGGGCAGGCCGAGGGGCGCATCCGGACCCCGCGCCCCCGTCCCACTAAGCCTCCTCCCTCACAGCTGGGGAGAAGAAACCCATTGAGTTTCCCTGTAAGGACCACAGCGTGCGGGTGCCGGGGGTGGGAGAGCAGACCGACCCTTGGGGAACAGAACGGCGACAGCAGTTTCCCTATAAAAGCACAACTGGGAAAGGGACACGTTAAGTCATATTCTTCACCTGTCTCTCCTTTCGTACCAGAGCATGAGACCGGCGGCAGGGCCGGGCAGCGACGGCTCCCTGAGGAGAGGGCAGCACCGGGAGCGCTTCACTGCCGTTAAAGCCGGGCTCTAACCCCGCAGGCCGCCATTGCCCTCTGGGCCGGCCGGCGGCTGCGGGCGGAGGAGGGGCCGCCACGCCTTTAAACTTTCCGTGAGGGGCGCCCCACCCGGGGCAAGAGGGTTTCCTCGGCGCCCGGCGGGGGTATTGCTTTCGCTCTGTATCCCCCGCTGTGGTTCGCCTCAGCTTCAGTTTGGCCGGGTGGCTACTTCCTCCCGGCAGCACCACGGCAGGCAGCAGGGCGGCGGGCTCGCGCCGCTGGCAGTCCGTCGCGCCGCCGATCCGCGCTGGGCTGTGAGGGGTTTCCCCTCCGCCCCGCAGGGGGTGCCGAGCAGCCCGGCTGGGCCGCGTCGCCGCCGCCGCCCCCCGCCTCCTTTTTGCCGCCTCCTGCCCGCTATGGCCGGCCGCGGAGCTGAGCGGCGCCGCGCGGAGCGGCGTAGCAGTGCCGGGGTCTCGCCGCTGCCTGCCAGCGCCCCGTGAGGGGGGACACGCGGGGCGGCGTGTCCCTGCGCTCAGCCCGGCCCCCCCGCTCCCCGCAGCGGAGATGTGCGAGACCCGTGCGGAGGGAGTCGCCTCTTAGACAGGCAGCCAGGATGGTGCACCTGCGGCCCCTGCCCCTCGTCGTGGTCCAGGGCGTCCTCCAGCTCGTAAGTGTCCTTCCCCGCGGTCTCTCTCCGGTGCCCGCCGCAGGACTTAGGGGGAAATGGCTCCTTTCCCGCTGGTGTGAGCGGCAGACGCGGTCTACTCTGAAGGCAAAGACAGAGCTGGCTCCGGGCAGCGCGCACCGCGCCAGCGGGCAGCCTCCCACAGCACGACACCTATTCTTATGGCTTTCTTTTAATATGGGTGTATATATACATACACGTATTAAGTGTTTGTCTCTCGGCGGGCTTGTTTGGGGTGGTGGGGCACGCAGGTAAAGAGCGGCTCCGGCAGGCGGGATGCGCCGGGCGCCAGCGCGAGGCTGGGCACGGCAGGCGGGCGGGTGCCGAGTACCGCCCGGAGCTGCTTGCTCCGGAAAAGTTTTCTGCTGGGCTCAGGTGTCTCTGCTCGTGGGGATGACAAAACGGGCTGCGGAGGTCGAGTCACCCGCGCTTCGGAAGCTGCCCTGTTAGCTTCGGCTTGCGGCGGCGCGGGCAGGGGGGGCTGCTAATTTTTACCCTGGACTGTAGCACACGCCTGTATTGCGCTACATGTTCCGTGCGGCGGGGCATTTGGGACTGACGCGGGGGTGAAATGTAAAGTTGGGACCCCGGCGCTGTGTAGGGGAGGGAAGGACAGCGAGGTGCGCGGCTGGAGTCGGGAACGCGGAGGCCAGCTTCTCCCTGAGCCAGAAACTGCTGGGTTGTGGAGTGTCAGTGGTAGAAAAATGGTCCTAGTGCTCGTGGTAGCGCGCTGGGAGAGGTTTAGAAAGACGAGAACCTGTGTTTGCAAACAGGTTCGGCAATCTTCACTTTAAGGAGTGTTTTTAAAATGTTACCTCTAAGTTACCTAAGGGCGGAGGGAAGCTTTGTTTTCTGTCCCCTCCGCTTCGTGCTGCGAAAGTTGTGCCTCTCTTTCCCGTCTGAAAGTATCTGAAAGTTTGTCACTGTAGTCAGTAGGGAGTGTGTAATAAACCTTGACGGGATTAAACAGCCTCCTTAAGAACTGGAGTCTAATATTACAGTGTGAGTTGATTGATTAGTTTTTGAGGAAGCTTATGTCAAATTCTAATCCGGTTTCGGATTGTGCTTGTCGTGTAATGTTTTTTGCTTCAGCGCTTTATCACAGCAATGAAGTAGCGAGCTGCAGTCCTGCGATAAGGCACCCATTGCTTTCACACTCCTATCCTTTTGGACAATAAAAGGCTGTTTACACTCTCCACATTCTTGCAGCCCAGTTTCCAGCTAAGCAACGCGGAGGGGTGAGAGATGGGAAAGGAAAGCAGCAAATGGATTACGAAGTTGTTGAGCAAAAGGAACTAAATAAACCCTCTTTTCCTCGCACCTACAACCTCTCTCACACTCCCCTTTTTACTTACTTTAAACAGATATCAAAGGGATTGATTGAATCCGTCAACAGGAATCGGGTTTGTTACATGATGTTTTATTGATGATGTTGGGAAGTTGCTTGCTGTGGTTTTACACACCTTGAGTGAAGGCAGACCAAAGAAGCAAAGTTGCTGTCTTGAATTAAAATAATCATGCATAGTCAGTCCAGTTTTTCAGGTGGATGTGGCACTCAGCTCACTCGGGTATTCCTATTTTCTGTGTTCCTTGTATACAAACTGGTAAAGTTTTAGAGTCAAGTAGTTTTATGGCTTATATAAATTAGTTGAAATTATAAATTAAAGCAATGTGAGAATGGATGGAATGTTGGAAGCATTTTAGATATACCTTTTAGTAATAGATTAGTATTAAAAACTTGAGTAAATGCATTTTGGCATACTGTTATCAGGATACCTGGTTAACATCCGGTTAAAGTTACAGCTTATTAGAAATTGAGTTGAGAAATACTTGATGCTGGTGGTAACACATTGAATACAAGTCTGTGCTAGTCTTTGTTCTCTGGCCAGTATTTGGAAGGACTGGTGACTTCCTGGAATCTCATTAGCAGTTTTAGCAGGCAGGCATTGGTGGTACTAAATCTCAATTAATTTTTTGTTTTGGCTTGTTTTGCTTGCTTAGTTGTTTTGCCTTTTTTTTTTTTTTTTTGTTTAACTGAAGATTGAAGTTGTTAAAATTAAGGCAACACTAAAGGCTCAGCGTTTCAGCCTAGAAAGAAAACAAGCATGGGTCTCAGTGTTGCAGTGCAGAAATCAAACCCTTCCTGATGGTGTAATCTTAAGTTTTTATGAAACTGGAGATTTTGGAATGCAAAATGCTTTGGCACTGTATTTTAGTGAAGGTGGAAGTCCTTGCATTTTGGTTTTTGTGTGTGAGGTTTTTCTGTTTGGTTTTTTTTTTTTTTTGTACTAGATTTAACTTCAAACGTGTGCTTGGCTTTCAAATACCAGTGTGCTATCTGCTTTCCTGTTTCTTAAAGATGCATAAATACAGGATAAAACCCATCTGAAACTTAACAAATTTGAGGAGATGCTGAGGGTTATGTCAGACAGTCTTACTAAATTTCAGAATGCAGTGTTAGTTAGATGATTGTTTATGTGCTGTATCTAATACTGACCAATCAGAAGTTCATGTTTAGTACTTAAACAGTGTGGATGTATTTCTGTAGCATGTTCCTGGATTATTATTTTGATTAGCAGGTGGTGTACTGGTATACATGCAGCATAAGCGCATACACATTTCTTACACTACTCCGCATATTTGCGTATATTAAACAGCAAAAAAACTTGCTGTTGAGTCAGGTTAAGGTGCTAACTTGCTTCTGTAAAAAATGCATTAATATTCAAAGTCATGGTTACATTATATTGTCCATATAGATGGAAACAATAATTTACAATGTATAGGCAGTACTTGTCTGGGCTGTTAGCGATAAGAAGTCCAAAAATTGTTGTATTGTGTCATCGTTAGTAAGTACTCGTGCTTTACTATTACTTTTTGGTAAGCTTTTTCAGTTGTCACATAATTGCTGAATATCCTGTTACTTAGCTCTTTATAAATAATGGAGTTCAACATGTTGGGAATTGAAAAGACTGAAGTATTAGAATTATATGGTTTATAATATGCCTGCTAGTGTTTAGGTTAGCTTTATGTGCCTTAAAGGGAGGGGGGCTTCTGCTACTTCCATGGGAATGTTACTTGCCCTTTTAAAGAAATCTTGGTTTAAAAAAAAAAAAAAAACAAACCCCAAAAAACAAAATGCCCAAACAAAACAAAACCAACCAAAACCCATAACAGAAAAAGGCCTCCGCTATCAGTATCCATTATTTTCTTTTCGTGCTATTAATTTGCACCTTTTAAAATGTCATATTTCATAACATTGTTTAAAATAGTTCATATGGGATCTTCAAAATGTGTGGAATTTCTCCCTCGAAGAAAGAAGGGGGCTGGGGGGGAAAGATCTATTTATAGGTTTTCAGTCAAGAAGCAGAATTCGCTTTTGCTAGAGACAGCTGCTATAGCCGCTACTTTCCCTTTGTCTTTGCAAGGTATAGTTACAAAGCTGACAGGCGGGACCTGTGGTTCTGTAGGATAACCAGGCATCTTAACTGTTAGTTTATTCTTGCACCTCAATTTCAGATTGCAAAGATGCATTTTCTTGCACCTACAGTTGTATCAGCATTCCCACCAAGAAACTCTTTTCAAATGTTATCGATTGGGCAGAGCTGTCACCATGTTAGAAAACCAGGAATCAGTTGTTTTACAAACCCTTAAAAACAGTTATGTTCTTCCCCAGTATTGTTTCTATAGATGACAAATAATTCGGGAGGGTGGGGGGACTAAAACCCAAACAAACCATGTTATATTAAGATTTTTCTCCACCAAGACTGAAGTATAGCATTTGACATGAGTGAAATTCAATGACAGATTTGTTTGTTGTGGGTTTTTCAAGAGCTGAAATTTTTAACACAAAACAATTTGTCACACAAGCCAAAATTTTTAAGAGGGTTTTTGTTTTGGTTGGGTTTTTTAACAGAATTTGAGGTTCTTAACAACTTGAGCTGAAAAGAATATTCATAACTTGCTAAAGTATATGACATTGCTTCATAAGCAGAAATGGCTTGAAAACTGAGATAAAGCTGCATTTCCATATAAAACATGTATACCATGCGAGGCATAGAAACGCAGAGGTATATTCCTCCTGGCTACTTTAATTTTGTCTCCATAGCCTTGCAAACGTGGTCTGAGTAACATGCCCTTGCAGTGAGAATTGGAAATAGGCACCGTGCAAAACTCTCAACTCTGTTTTGGAAAGGTAAATGCTTCCCTCTAGTCATCTTGAACCATGCAGATGAAATTCCATCTCCCTTAATTCCAGGGTGAACTTTGACATGAAATATATTGGGCCCAAGATTTCATTTGGCTTATTTTGGTATTTTTCTAGGTGCTGTAGGCATTGTAAACCCACATCTTGTTCTAGAATAATAAAGTAATATAAGTAACCCAAGGAATGCAGGCAGTTTGAAGTTGACAGCTCAACAAACACTGGTTTCAGCAGTTCAAGAATTTATTATCCTGAATAAGGAGTTATGTCTTAAGGTGGATGGGGCTTGGTTTAGTTTACGTAGGGGGCTCACATGCGACTTGGCTTGTCCTTGCATCATATCTTTTGACCTAATTCTATTGAATTGTTGACTGATACTTTTCAGTTTATTTGTAGCTTGACTGGGGGCATAGAAATGTTATAGACCCCATTTAAAATTTGTACAGCAAGTCTGTTTGACTGATGTCCAGTAGACCACAAAGTATCCCAGGCTTCCTTAGCACAGGGCACATAAAATTCAAGTCTCACTTTTTCCATCTGTAACATGGAAGGTACCATTGTAAAGCACATTGGAAGCTACATGTCAGAGATGAGCTGTATGTACTTCTTTTTACTGGTAGTGCAGTGTAAATGATGGGGAAGTGAAACAGAAAGATCAGTGGAGCCTGAAACTAAATTGGGGTGCACTGATTGGTCCCAGCTTTCTGTTTTGAGCCTTGGTTTCTGCAAGAAGGGAATTAAGGTATGTGAGTTGAAAGGGGGCAACAGAAACCACTCACTTGTCTTGACATTCAGAGCATCAGAGAGGTACAGCTCTGCTCTGGGTGCCCCAAATTCCTCCTATGCTGTTAAAAATCGACACTTCAAAAGCATATGAGGAGAAGCAAGAGCTACTTGGCATGGCATGGGAAATAAGCAATGGGCAGTAACCCTCACCAGTAGTAGCTGGCAGTAAACAGCACTTAGCCTATGGTTAGTGGGTGAGGTGTTAAGCTGTGTTTGGCTCAAGTATGGAATAAAACGTGGTAATTCTTGGCAAATAGCTGCAATAAGGAAAGATCAGTGCTAGTCTGTGCTTAATGGTCTTAAGACAAAAGCTGTAATTCCTTAGGTTTAGGTTCCATCCTCTGGGTTAAATCTTCATCAGAAAGACCAGAACTGTTCTGATGCTTAAGGAAGCTTTGAGTCTTTCACCACATATTTGTCAATGTATCAAAACCAAATGCAAGGAAAAGGGAAGAATTTTTGCCTTTATTACAAAATTGCTATGATAAGTGACTATTTAAAAGCATGTGTACTTCAAGGGACAGTGCATTTGCTCTGTTAATCTGCCTTCTAGTCCTGATTTTTGCCCACCTCTAACTACTTCACTATACCCATTGTAAAACGGAAATACTGGCCTTGAAATTTTTACTAGATCAAATCTTGCAGAACTGGATCACATCTAGCAGAACTGGAAAAAAGAGAGAAAGTTCATTTTCACATAACTCTCATAAATTCATCTTGAACTTGATTTCCAAACATCCTACTCTGAGGCAGCTTTGGCCTTCCACTTCAAATCTTAAGTATGCTTGCATATGTTTCTTCAACCCCATTCATTGTTACCATTCTCTTTTCATTCCCTCAATTTCCCACCGTGTTTGTGGTTGTAGTTTATGCTGTTTGTTTAGTTAGTTAAAGAAACAGAGTTAAAGAAAACGATGGGTGAACCTGCTGGGTTAGGTTCTATTTTCAGCAGAGCATCACTCATCCATGACAATCATGTTTCACACTCTTAGAGTCCCTTTCCCCCAGTATAGTACTTTCAGACTTGTGGGTTTACTCATACTCATATCTATATTCATCCTGTTTATCAGCTGTTTCCTTGTTCATACTTCATGTGCTATTACTGTACTGTTGTAGCACTGAAAATGTGCTAAGGTATGTGCAGGGTCATGCAACACCATTGTGCCTGCACATGGGGTCATACACTGGGAATACTCCTTGAGTAAAATGAACCGATGGAGGACCCTCAACATAAGGCTGCAGTCCAGGAGACCATGTGTTGCAGTGGGACTCCTCCCAGCATGGAGCATGGACTGGAGCTCTGATGTTCGCCTGCTCCCAAGCTCTGCATACCAGGCACTTGGGATAATGGAAAAGCTCTGGGTCCTGTGCAGAAATACGGGAGATGTCAGCACTCTGCCAGGTGAGCAAGAGATGAGACGGAGGGTGGATGAGTTTCTGGATGAATCTCACACAAAACCTATGAGGTCTGTAGGTCAAGACTTTGAAAACAGTGTTCATTTGTTTCCTGTAGGGAATTTCCTTGTGGGTTGGTGTCCTATGTCAGCTATAAGCTCTGTCTCAGTTAACAAAGAGGTTCAAGGAAACAAATCAAGAGTGAGGAGGAAATAAGGGGCTGTGAAGATGGGTCCACAGTTAAGACTAAGTAGTTTTGTCCTTGCGACAGGGATTTCATTGCTGGTATGATGCTCTCCTCTCCCTGGAATGGTAGCACTACTGTAAATACAGAATTTGAACGACTTGGCTGTAATTTAGGGTAGAATTAAAGAGCTGTAAGAGCTGTAGTTCTTGAGATAGGTTTTCTCTTTGTTCCAAAGGATTGGTAGTAATAGAAGATATTATTAGCAGGAAAGTGAAAATGAAAGAATAGGGAGAAATAAAAATCTAAGAATCTAATATTTCTAAAATGAGTTTTTATGTGCACTGGGACCAGTTATGGTTATTGTGTCATTACCGTGCAGAGTTGAGGCTACTTCAAATGTCCTAATTCTGATTTTCCAGATCCAGCATGTTTGGTTTATATTTATGGTAAGTTGAGAATTCCTGACTTTGTTCTTTTTGGTGATGACCAGGTATTTCTAATACCATGTGTCACCAGTGTAACACACGACCTTAACTTCACCTTGCTGTACCCATTACCTTGGAAAATAAAGCACTGTGCATAAAAATGCTTCTATGTTCTGTTATTATGTAGATTTAAGGGATTTTTATGGTTCTGATGGAGAAGGAGCTGCTTGTGCTTGAGGCTGACCTGAGGAAAAAGAAGAACTTGAAGCTTGATGTGGGAATAGGAGGTGAATGTGAGAGGAGGGGGGAGATAGTGGGAATAAAACAGCCCACTGTGCAGGCGGAACGAGCCTGAGCAGTTACTGCAGGAGAGAGACAGACAGACCAATAGTGACAGGGAATATTTCTACAGTTACACCAGTTTGTGCATTTGAGAGGCTGTGGTGGATTCTTTCTGCTGTAGAGAATTTTCTTGTAGAAAATCCGTCTTCCTTCCTGTCATCCCATTGGAGACAATTTGAAAGTGGGATTTTTTTCAACAAGTTCCTTTGAGGAGGAAAGCATAAAATGCCTCCTTGAATATCTTTACAATATATTTTAAGAAATTTTCAGGACAAAGTGTAATAAGATATTTATTTCAGATACTACAGGGTGGAGGTTGCATTATGAGGCTGTGGTCTATATGGGCACATAGAAACTCCAGTGTATTCCCTTTGCTCATGGATTTCAACCTGGTCTGGAAGTCAAATAAGGTAGCACAAGTCCGTGCCACTAAATCTTTTTAAGATTGGCAAGATTTAAACCTAAATATATCTAAACAGCCTCCACATTTAAATGCAGGAGAAGCTGTACAACTGCTCATTGTAGGCCATGTAGATGTGTATTCCCACGTGCCAGGAACTGTGTATTGCATGTGCAAAACTAAATTTATTTCACAGATTTTGGTGTTTAATTTCGGGATAATTACAGAATCCTCCTCTTGTACTTCATTCTGTTGTGGATTTGTAAAATGTGCTTTTAATTTAGATCCTCCTCGGTTTAAAAGCAAATAAAAATCTCTAAGATATTCAGAACTAATAAAGAAGTTGGGAAGCAATATCTTGAGTTAAAGGTGAAACCAGTCTTCTAAATTTTTTATTTTTTTTTTTAATTTTTAACATAAAGCACTGTTGCTGCTTAAAACAGCTGCTAAATTTGATATTAATTGGTCAGTGACTGGGACGTTTTCAGAGTGACATAATGTGGAGCAAGGGAGGAGTGAAGCCCAGTCCTTCAGTTTCTTGAGCAGCAATGTGCAGGGGAGAAGCATAAAGCCTGTGTTATTTTCCACTCATTAAACTAACAAAATGGTAATCAGCTTTGTGGAAAGATGTGTAGTAGATAATGTTACTTCTGTTGCTGTAGCACCACTGAAGAGTTGTCAGGTGTGTTAGCCTGGACCACTTTAAATTAGATGATTGAAACATTTCTATGGACAATCACTGAATTACACCTCGCTTCCTTTTAAAACAGATTAAATTTTGTCCATTGCTAATTACAATTCTGTCACCATTCAAGGCAAGAAAAAGACGTGTCAAACTTCTCATTAGGCTGGGACAAATCCTACGATGCAGCTGCAGTTGTATACCAGATTCTCCTCTATGTGTCTGCTGACCCAGTCATTGGCTTAGTCTTTCAGTACTGGAAACATCAATTTTTGAGTTAATTTTGAAACAAAGTGCACCATCTTCTGTGCTGAATGACAAATCCACAAGTCATCTTTGCTTTCCCCTGGCTTGAGTCTCCTCTCTGCCGTAAGGAAGTTTCTGTCCCTCCAGGGAGCTTTTCTAAGCTGCAGTCTGCCATGATCTGCCTGCTTGCCACCTCTTTTTCTCTCTCCCTCCCTGACCCATCCTCCTGAAGTTTTTTCCAAGCAAAGGATGCTCAGTTCCTCTGGGAAAAGCAGCAGCTTACTTGCTTGCTTCTCCTCCTGGAGATGATCACATAATCCAAAGTACAGTAGCCAGGAGCAGGTAAAAAGAAGAAAAGAAGAGTAATTGTGGTGGGTGACTCCCTTCTGAGGGGAACAGAAGGGCCCATTTGTCGACCGGATCCACCCCACAGGGAGGTCTGCTGCCTGCCTGGGGCTCGGATTAGAGATGTTAAAAAGAAGCTCTCTGAACTGGTGCAGCCGTCTGACTACTACCCACTGCTGGTTTTTCAGGTTGGCAGTGACGAAATTATTACGAGGAACGTAAGGGCGATGAAGAGAGACTACAGGGCCCTGGGACGGCTGGTTAAAGGGTCTGGAGCGCAAGTGGTGTTTGCCTCCGTACCTGTTGCAAGCGAGGGTGAAGGGATATATAAGAAGACTCTGCAGGTTAATGTATGGCTACGTGACTGGTGCCAAAGGCAGGGGTTTGGGTTTTTCAGTCACGGGCTGCTGTATGGGACACCTGGTTTGCTGGTGACAGGCGGGATACACCAGTCCCAGAGAAGAAAAAGGGTTTTGGGGCAGGAGTTAGCAGGGCTTATTGACAGGGCTTTAAACTAGTTATGAAGGGGGGAGGGGATTTAACAGGGCCTGTTGGGGACAAGCCCAAGAGGAACATGCTAGGGATTGAAGGATGGCGGGCTAAGGAGGACTATCAATCTCTTGTTTCACTTGTGGGAAAGGATAGCTTTTTAGACCCTGTCCCGCAGGGGAAAAAGGGTACTAGGACTGGCTCCCTGAAATGCCTGTACACCAATGCACGCAGCATGGGGAATAAACAGGAGGAGTTAGAAGTCTGTGTGCGGGCTAAAGGTTATGATCTAGTGGCGATTACAGAGACATGGTGGGACAGTTCACATGACTGGAATGTGGTCATGGATGGCTATGTCCTTTTTAGGAAAGATAGGTCAGCAAAGCGAGGTGGTGGAGTGGCTCTTTACGTGAGAGAGCAACTAGAATGTATTGAGTTCTGTCCGGGGTCGGATGAGGAGCAAGTGGAATGTCTGTGGGTACGAATCAAGGGGCTGACTGGCACGGGTGATACAGTTGTGGGGGTCTATTACAGACCTCCTGATCAGGACGAAGGAGTTGATGAGGCTTTCTACAGGCAACTGGAAGTAGCCTCGCGACTACATGCCTTAGTCGTCGTGGGGGACTTTAATTACCCCGATATTTGCTGGAAAACTCACACAGCCAGTCATTCACAGTCTAGGAGGTTCCTCGAGTGCATTGATGATAATTTCTTAATGCAAATGGTGGACGTACCAACTAGGGGAGCAGCGCTGCTAGATTTAGTACTCGCCAACAAGGAGGGTTTGGTCGAAGTGGTGACGGTCAATGGCAGCCTTGGCTGCAGTGACCATGAGATGGTGGAGTTTAGGATCCTGTGTGGGAGGAATAGAATACCTAGCAAAGCCACAGTTCTGGATTTCCGAAGGGCCAACTTTGGCCTCTTCAGTCAACTGCTAAGGGAAGTCTCATGGGAAAGTGTACTAGGCGGTAAAGGGGCTCAAGATAGTTGGTTAGCATTCAAGGACCGCTTCTTCCAAGCTCAGGATCGGAGCGTCCCAATAAGTAGGAAGTCAAGTAAGGGATCTAGGAGACCGGCGTGGTTAAACAAGGAGCTGCTGGGCAAACTCAAGTGGAAAAGGAGAATCTATGGATTATGGAAGGAGGGGCTGGCCGCTTGGGAGGAATATAGGACAGTTGTTAGAGGATGTAGGGAGGCAATTAGGACAGCTAAGGCCTCCTTGGAACTCAATCTTGCTAGTCGGGTTAAAGACAATAGAAAGGGCTTCTTCAAATACATAGCAAATAAAACTAACACAAGAGGCAATATAGGCCCACTGCTGAACGAAGTGGGTACCCTGGAGACAGAGAATATAAAGAAGGCAGAGGTGCTGAATGCCTTCTTTGCCTCTGTCTTTACTCCTGCAGACTCTCCCCGAGGGCCCCGGATTTCTATAGCCCCAGAAGGAGTCAGGACAAAGGAGGAGTTTGCTTTGGTAGATGAGGATTGGGTTAGGGATCAGCTATGCAATCTGGACATCTGTAAATCGATGGGTCCGGATGGAATGCACCCACGGGTGCTGAGGGAGCTGGCGGAGGTCATTGCTAGGCCACTTTCCATCATCTTTGGAAAGTCGTGGGAAACGGGCGAGGTGCCTGAGGATTGGCGGATGGCAAAGGTCACACCAATCTATAAGAAGGGCAAGAAGGAGGACCCGGGTAATTATAGACCGGTCAGCCTTACCTCCATCCCTGGAAAGGTGATGGAACAACTTATTCTTGACTCCATCACTAGGCATATCAAGGATGAGGGGGTCATTAAGAACAGCCAACATGGTTTTATGAGGGGGAAGTCATGTATGACCAACCTTATAGCCTTCTATGAGGAAGTGACTAGGTGGAGGGATGATGGTAGAGCGGTAGATGTAGTTTTTCTTGATTTCAGTAAGGCATTTGATACTGTCTCCCACAGCATCCTCATAGATAAGCTAAGGAAGTGTGGGCTTGACGATCAAGTAGTGAGGTGGATCGAGAACTGGTTGAAAGGAAGAAGGCAGAGAGTTGTGGTCAATGGCGCAGAATCTAGCTGGAGGTCTGTGACTAGTGGAGTTCCTCAGGGGTCGGTGCTGGGACCGGTGCTGTTTAATATTTTCATCAATGACCTGGATGAGGGAACTGAGTGCACCCTCAGCAAGTTTGCTGATGACACAAAACTGGGAGGAGTGGCTGACACACCAGAGGACTGTGCTGCCATTCAGCGAGACCTGGACAGGCTGGAGAGTTGGGCGGGGAGAAACTTGATGAAATTTAACAAGGGCAAGTGTAGAGTCTTGCATCTGGGGAAGAACAACCCCATGTACCAGTACAGGTTGGGGGTTGACCTGCTGGAAAGTAGTGAACGGGAAAGGGACCTGGGGGTCCTGGTGGATAGGAGGATGACCATGAGCCAGCAATGTGCTCTTGTGGCCAAGAAGGCAAATGGCATCTTAGGGTGCATTAGAAAGGGAGTGGTTAGTAGGTCAAGAGAGGTTCTCCTCCCCCTCTACTCAGCCTTGGTGAGGCCGCATCTGGAATATTGTGTCCAGTTCTGGGCCCCTCAATTCAAGAAGGACAGGGAATTGCTTGAAGGAGTCCAGCGCAGAGCCACAAAGATGATTAAGGGAGTGGAACATCTCCCTTATGAGGAGAGGCTGAGGGAGCTGGGTCTCTTTAGCTTGGAGAAGAGGAGACTGAGGGGTGACCTCATCAATGTTTACAAATATGTAAAGGGTAGGTGTCAGGATGATGGAGCTAGGCTTTTTTCAGTGATATCCAGTGATAGGACAAGGGGCAATGGGTGTAAACTGGAGCATAGGAAGTTCCACGTTAACATCAGGAAGAACTTCTTTACTGTAAGAGTGACAGAGCACTGGAACAGGTTGCCCAGGGGGGTTGTGGAGTCTCCTACACTGGAGATATTCAAGGCCCGCCTGGACAAGTTCCTGTGTGATGTACTGTAGGTTACCCTGCTCTTGCAGGGGGGTTGGACTAGATGATCTTTTTAGGTCCCTTCCAACCCTTGGGATTCTGTGATTCTGTGATTCTGTGAAAAGATTTTCTTTCTACTGCCCCGGATTTACTTATTTGGGTTTTTTGTTTGGTTTTGATTATTTGTTTTTGTTTTGTTTATAGTTTAAAACAAAATGCTCTGTATTTGTACAGGAAACAAATCTGGGATAGATAATTCCAGAATCTATTAGTGATTGTAAGTTCACCCCTTGCTGATAGGTACCTGTCCAAGCTCTCTAGTAGCAGGTCATTTCAAAGGCTTTATCATCTTTGAGTCCTAGGTTATATGACATACTTCTAGAGTGTTTCTATTTAAAGTTGTCCGGTTTCAACTCATTTGTAACACAGCGAAATCTGAGTGGATAGCCATTATTACAGCAAAAGGCTAGAACATGATGTGGGGACTGTCATATTTTTATTGTTAAAAAGCAAGTTTTACAGAACAGCAGATTCTATAGACAGTGCACTAGTTCTCTTATAAACCATGTATTTCCCTTCTGACATCCTCTACCTATCAAAGTCTTGCTGTTGCAGTGAGCTCAGGTGTGTAAAATTTAGATCAAGACCGAGAAATACAACAAGCTGTGCTTCTACCACATTAGCATTCTTGGGCCGCAGAAGGGTTTTTTGTTTTTATGCTTTCCCTCCTTCCCCCTAGAGCCCAAATCCCATATTTCTTTTTCTGCAGCAGTTCTGGTGAAACCACAGCTGATGTTTTTCCTTAAAGTTCTAAAAAAAGTGGGGGAGCCATTCTCATCCAGCTCACTCTTCAAGCCTCCTCTTTTCATCTCAGTAAAACTCTGTATCCAGTCCTGGCACCTAACCGAAGCTAGCATAAAGTAATACCAAGGTAGTTGAGTGTCTGACAGGAGAATAAATTCATTGTTGAGTTAGGATCTATTTGATTTAAAGCAAATGAAATGCCTGTAAATGTAAGAATGAAAAAACTTGACATACCTCATACTCGGATCCATTTTACGGTATTCACCCCATAATCCTTTTATTCAGATATGCATGATCTAGGTATTATCAGCAGTGGACAGCCTAGCACTGCTGTGACTAGGGAATTCAAACTCCTCATTTTGTTTAACAAAACCTCTTTATAGCTGTTGGATAGGTTCTGTTACTCCACTTGCTTGGATTGAAGGTTCAGTGTCACTGGTTTTTGTACTTAATGTTGAACACTGTGGGAAAGGAATTCATTTAAAATCGCTAACTTTGTATTTGTGATGACTTTCTGCAGAGATTTGCCTTCTGGTGAGTTTGCAGTATTCTTTGAATAAACAGCACAGCTATATTTTTGGTGGGATAACAGGATTAATACGTTGAAAAATACAGATTTAATAGGTGTTGTATCCTTCTTGTGTTTTGATGAATTGCACTGTCTTGTCCAGTTCAGATTAACTACTAGGTATAGTTTGTAATTGATGTCCATAAAGCTGGAAACTGTGAAGGAGATCAAACTGTATATTCTATTTAGATATTAAAAATGTAGTCCTCATAACACAAACCAGTAGTCACTTAAGTGACTTGTCTATACCAGCGATACTTATCTCCTGTGCATTGAGGGAATATAGAGGTAAACTCGTCTGTGAGCAGGTATTACTAAAACCTCCTCTACTATGAGTATGTGCCCTATGCCCCAGTTTCTGTCTTACCCACTGCAGTTATTTAATAGAAATCTAATTATCCTTGAGATCACCAGCTCTGTCAGATCCAATTGAACTGCACAGAATGTTTGAACAGGTACTTGAGTAGTACTGACATACAGCTGACTGGCAACATTGTCATAGGAAGCCTGATTTTCTTAGGGAAAGAGCTAAAATAATATTTGAAACAGAAATGAGTCTGAAAGCCCAAAATGCCTGCATCCCAATCAGAAGTTCACCAGGACCTCCTGGGGTAATCCCATTTCAGGGTTTTGGTGATTGTTGTACCAAAATGTAGAGGCTGTGAAAGAAATCTGAATCTTCCCTTACTGTGTAATTCATTTAGTTCAGGCTCCTCTTCAAAATTTTCAACTGGAAAAGTTGTAGTTATCACTATTAGTGGGGCAAGAAAACCTATGCAAATAAAGGTCTTTTGGGGTTTGGCTTTGTTTAATTTTTGTGGGTTTGTTTGGTTTTGGTTCGTTTGGTTTGGTTTGGTTGGTTTGGTTTCTTTTGTGTTTGGGTTTTTTGTTTCTAATTTCTTCAGTTTGAGATTAACAACTAAATATGGTCAGGATTTTTCCTGTGTTTCTGGAAAATTCAAAGTCATTAAAAGCTTAGTACAGAAGTGATTTATGTCACAGCTTCGAATTAAACACCTGCAGTTTGCATATGGTGCCTGAAAATGATGTTAAGCAAGCTCCCCACACAGAAGGAGGGAAGATACCTAGCATGGCCCTGAGAAGAAAGCAGCAGTAGTTTAAAATGCAGACTTTTTAGGAACTTCAAAGCCTTCCTTTGGCTTGCAGGACACCTTCTTTCACTTAGACTCATGGGCTTTTTAAGGGAAACAGGTTAGCCTAAGGTAGAACAGCTTTTAATAGGCAATAATAATAATATCTCCATTCTCTCTGTGCAAGTAAGTCAGCACTTACCCCCTAATTAGGGTAGCAGAAGGGAGGGCTAGGATGTGTCTCTCAGGACAGTATCATATTTATCAAGATAGAGAGTGTTGGGCAGGAGGGTGCTCAGTCCCTGCCCCAAAGGGACTGAAAGCTGCTTGGATCTACCTTTTTGGAGGAAGAGAGAGATTAAGTACAAAATTGGTTTGGGTTTTGGCGTGATTTTGTTTTATTGGGGTTTTTTGGTTGATTTTTTTTTTTGTTGTTGTTTTGGTTGGGTTTTGTTGGGTTTTTTTTTGGGGGGGGGGTTGGGTTGGTTGGTTTTGTTGGTTTTGGTTTTTTGTGTGGGTTTTTTTCAGGGTGTTTTTTTTGAGGGGGAGTGGGGTGTGTGCTTGGGGTTATTTTGGCAGGAGGTGGGATAGGTATGTTCAAAGTTTGTGAAAGTAAGAAACTGACACTCTTGTGCACCTACCAGAAGATGTGGTTGCTCCTGTAAGGAGACAGACTAAAAATCCCCTAAAAACTAAACTAAACAAAAAAGTGGCGGAAGCACCGTTGCAAGCATTTATTCCTCTTCCTGTGACCTTAGTCAAAGGTATGAAAAACACTTCCTAGATTGGATCCTTCAACAAAAATTATTGAAGGAATGTCTAGATTTGTATCCCGAGAGAGCCATACATGGATTAGGATCTTGTGTGCTCAGAGAGGCATGCTTGAAAACAATCTAAAGGCAGTTTGTCTTCTTACAATGTAAGGGCTGCTCGGGTCATGTGTCTTACAGTATGGTTTTAGAGGTTATAGACTTAGCACCTAAGCATCTGTTATGAACCTGTGGAAAAATTATACTTTCTGTGTCTCAAGCTCTCCCTGTTCTTTTGTTTTTTTTTTTTTGACAGATGGACACCAGGAAAAGCTACCCTATCTTCCTGTGATGTAGTATTGCTCATATTGAGCACTTTCTAGTATTCTTTCTTAGGTTCCTATGATAATGCCTAGGAAGTTTCACAGCTGACAGTATCATATTGTGTATAATATTAGGAAAAACTTACTAAACAAAGTTTTCCTAATTCCTTCCTGTTATGCATAGCTATCTTTTATCACTCTTGAGACAGCTTGCTTTAGGTTGCGTTATTTACCTGTTCCTGGGGACCTTTTGCTCAAAGAACCACAATGTCAGTGTTGTGAGTCAAGGCATGTTTTGCCTCTTTATTGATCTTTTTCTGCTGGTCATGCATGTTTGGAGTAACTTGCATCCATTGCCATTCCTGACACCCCTTTCCCCTCCATCCGCCATTGGTTTTCAGAGACCATCATAATGAAAAGATATTCACAGTGAAGACCCCTATAATTAGGGTTACAACATACCAACTAAGCATAGAGGTCTCTTGCAGAATTTGGCAATTTTGCACATGAAGAAAATGAGCTAGATTCAGTAGACACATACTATATTCTGAATAATTCTCTTTGAAGTATTTTTTTCTACTTCAAACTGCAATGCTTTCAGTACCAGATTCTTTTATATATCTCTGGGCAGCTTATCTAGATATCTTGGTTTTTTTAATGGACATCAGCAGTCAGCCCCTGAGGATGAGATTATGTGGATGCTTGTGTGTGTTCTGAAGGTGTCGACTACATGACTATATTAGCATTATGCACAAGTTAATGAGTACAACACCAAAAAGATGAGTACAGTTAAAAGGTTTTGATCAGCTCAAAAGCTCAGACAGAACATTCTTATATGTAGCTAGAAACATTACCAATCTCTCTGACATATTACTTCCATTAAAGCTCTTTCAGCGTACCTTCTGCTTTGCGTACAGAGCCGAGCACACATCAGTGCCCTGAGTAAATACCGTAGTGGCTGTAGAGAAAAATAGCAGGAATTACACATAAACAGATTGTATACCAAAATATTTTGTTCAGTTCCTAATTTCTGATTAAAGAAAAAAATCCTAAGTGATTTGTTTCTTTGCAAACAGTGATGACCTTTGTAGCCGTCAGTGTGTAAGAAAAGCTGCTGCTGAAAAATGCTATTCCGTGTTCTGTTGCTATAAACCTGGTACTGCTTCATATTTCTTATTCCTGAAAGAAATACGTTTAGGGTAGTCTGTAAAATAGTGCTTTTACCTGGAACCACCACCTTCTTCTCATTCAAGTTACCATCTTTAATAGATAAATTTTCCCTTAAGAGCTAGACAAGGTGCTGTTTTTTCATGCAGTAGCCAGAAATAAGAACAATAAACGTGTGGGAGAAATTCATCAATTTGGTTAGAAACATCAAGGTGCATGCGTATCTGAAGTACAGACAAATCGGTTCAGAGAAGGCTCCAAGTATAGAATTATTGACCCTGGAGGATAAGATACAGAATAACCTTCCTAGGCTGTACTTTGTCCATTTTAAGTAGTGTTTGCAAGGCGAGTAGTTTAACAGTCTCCTCTCCTCATGAGCAAAATTTAGCAGTAGATGCATCAGAGCTTTTCCTAAATTTTTTTCCTTTTTATAAATTACATTGCTGTAAAAGTGTATTAATGTTCTATTAATTTACTTAATGTTCTGCAAGACAGTATAAATAAGTACAACTGATTGATGTAACTCCTAAAAAGAGAGGCACATTTATGTACTCCTGATCTAGTGGTTCATTTTCTGATTGCGGTCTCAATTGCGGTGACACACCATAGAGTTGAGCCCTCCCTATGATCTATCACATTCCTGGAAGCAATGGGGGGTCTGCAGTACTACATCCATGTGCAAGGTGAAAGATTCAGTCAGTAGATCACAATCTTTGGGGTTTTTTTTTTTTTCTTTAATCATTGTAAATACAAATACAATTCTTAAAAGTTAAATTTGAGATAAATTCTTGTTTTGCATGATGTTAACCATATGTCTGCACTGGAATATCTTTAAGTCTTTCAGGCAAAAAAAAACCCCAAACCTGGTTTCTTAATGTTTTTGAGCCATTTATGCAGGAAGTGTGCTGTTTTCCAGACAACTCAAATAGGAATCAGTCCGTGTCTAGCTATATTACCAAGCAAAGAAGAACATCTCGTCCTGTGGCACAATCAATGGGAAGTTAGCAGGTGAAAGCTGTCCTTTAAGTCTGCTACACAACACAAATACGACTTTTGTTTCAAGGAATATGTACATTTGAAACAAGGAAAAAGTATTGCCAAATTCATTTATATGCTTCCATTCACAGTCTGTAATTCAGATAACTTTGAGTCATCATGTTTAAAAAATAAGGCTGCTAGGAAATATTATTTCAAGTGGATCATATAGAGCATTTTAGCACAATAATTCCTCTGAAGGAAAGACAGTGTACTGGAACAGCGAGAGAAGGGTGGTGATAGTGCCTTTTTGGGTACCCATGCTTGTTTAACCTGGTGAAGGAAGTCCACCCTCTCAGTGATGTTGCATAAATATGGGCCTTGAGGGGGAAAAAGTACACTACTAATATTGACAGGAAAACACTAACTTAAATACTCGGCACCCATCAGCATCTGCTGAAGAAAAGTTATATTTTCATTAATATGGAAATTCTGCATGTTTAATAACACCCTTCCATTGGGGTCTCCAAACCCAACAGCAACACCTTTCAACAATATATTTTGAAAATAACTTTATAATAGAATTTGAAGCAAATAAGATTGTTGTAATCATCTTCTTTGGGAAGATTAGTTCTCAGGCATTTTATTTTGTTTATACTGTGTTTTCCAGCAAACTACGTCAAAATTTTTCAGTAATGACAGTGATTATGAAAATTTAAGCTTAGAAAATCCCTCTGTGAATTCAGGGTAGAATCTTACAGAAGAATGGGACTCCATTTGTTACTGACCTCCAGTTGGAGTACAGCATGTGAATTGCTACCCTCTGAGCCTGAGTCCAGCTGCTTTTTCATAGTACACTCATCAAGGCAGTTAATGTCCCAGCTTGGACACAGAAATGCTTGGGAGACCGTGTCAAAAACCTTGGTAAAGTAGATGACATTCCTCTGCTCTCTCCTCCTCTGCAGATCCAGTCTTTTAATGAACACTTGGCTATCAGTTTAGTCAAGCATGGTAAATTTAGTAAATCCATGGTAAATCTATGCTGGCTATTCCCAGTCACGTGCCCAGATATGACTTGAGGAAGGATTTGCTCCATGATTTCCCCAGGGTCTGCCGTGAGTTTGAGCAGCTGGTAACCTTCTGGTTGTTCTCAGCCTTTTTTGAGAATAGTCACTGTATTTGGGTTTTTCCTCCCTCAGTCTCCAGAACCTTTCAAACTTGATAGTGAACAGCCTCATAATAACATCAGCCAGCTCTTTCAGCACACTTGAATGATATCAATCCGTCCTTGTGGACAACGTATCGTTCAGTCTGTTCAGGGGATCACTGACTTGAGTTATCTTCTGTGACTGATAGTAAGAACCATGCAGGGAATAGAGTCAAAACTTCAGTGGTCCTGAATTAGTTGTACTTAGTTGTGCAAGAGTCAAATGCATCCCTTGGAGTTCAGTGTTATCTCACTGAGATAGGCACCACTGGTTTTGTTTAGTGATGGATCCTAAATGATCATTAGACCAAAATGTAAGTAATCATCTGCAAAGGAAGAGTTATCATTCACATATTTTTCCTCTGAATTAACTCTAGAAGAATGTGATGGCTCACTTCAAGTCTCTTAAGGAGATCTAACTTTACTTACAAGGGTAGGTCTTGAGTTTGGTCTTCCATTATTGGAACAGAGAATGGCTTTGTAGAAGCAGAAAGAAATGTTCCTTGTGAGTGACGATGCTCCTGGGGGAAGCACCAGTGTCCGCTCTCCCACTGACTCTGGAACACCAGTCCTGTATGAAATGATTCATTCTCCCATCTTTCTTTATTCCGATACAGTTTGGACAGAGTATACTTTTTCCAGAAGTTTACATCATCAGCACGTAAGATTCAGCAAAAATTTCAAGAACAGTGTTAATGTGTGTTAGCCTCATTTTTGGAGTAAAACCTCATGACCAGCTTGCTTAAAATACTGATTATTATATTCTTTGATGTGTTGTATTTTATCAATACCCACAGATGTAGAAATAATATCTGCTTAAGGCAGACACAGGAAGATGATTTGTAATTCTTTGTAAATCTCCTCTTCCTGAATTCAGTCAGTGTTTTATGGTTCGCAAGCATAGAGGTAGAACTGCCAGTCTGTGCTTCGAGTCAGATTATCAACTTTTACTCCTGCAAAAACAGTTTGCATTTTTAATCATCTGTTAGTTTGTGTCCTACATATTAAGGGCTTGTAGATAAATTATTAAATTGCAAAAATCTAGATAGGCAAATGAACCTCAAAGCAATTATAACACCTGCAAATTTATCAAGTGCAGTGATATTTTTCAGCTAGGGGAAGAAATTATTGTTAACCATTGTCAAGCACTTGCAGTTTTCTGCCATACGGGAACTTCATTCTCCCCTCAGATTGTTAGCTGATGTAGTGACAAGCTGTGGAGAGATGACAGATTTAGCTAAGGATTTGGAGTCTGAACACCTGTGCAGTGTCATGCATTTAAAAATAGAACGTGACAGCAAAACGTATCAACCCTCTAATGTCCAAATGGAAACCCACAGGGGTTTTTCTTTCAGCTTTTATGCAGAGAAGTAGCTTTCAGCCATCACTGTCCAAGGAAAAATACAAAGCAAAAGCTGTTTTGTTGAGGACCAAAATAAATGGGAACAAATTGGAGTGGTAGGTGCAGGTGCACCAAACATAGTAACCACTACTGCTTTCTTCTCAGTCATGTTCTGAATGTTCTTTGAGGGGTGCAGATTGTCAATGTTTAGTAGCCATTTCTTCAGGAAGCACTTCATGACTGGAGCACCTCCCGTATGAAGACAGGCTGAGGAAGTTGGGGCTTTTCAGCCTGGAGAAGAGAAGGCTGCGTGGAGACCTCATAGCAGCCTTCCAGTATCTGAAGGGGGCCTATAGGGTTGCTGGTGAGGGACTCTTTGTCAGGGACTGTAGTGACAGGACAAGGGGTAACAGGTTAAAACTTAAACAGGGGAGGTTTAGATTGGATATAAGGAGGAAATTCTTTCCTGTTAGGGTGGTGAGACGCTGGAATGGGTTGCCCAGGGAGGTTGTGAGTGCTCCATCCCTGGCGGTGCTCAAGGCCAGGTTGGATGAAGCCTTGTGTTGGATGGTTTAGTGAGAGGTGTCCCTGTCCATGGCAGGGGGGTTGGAACTAGATGATCTTGAGGTCCTTTCCAACCCGAACTATTCTATGATTCTATGATTATGATGGGTTGGAAGAGGACTGCCGAGTACTTTGCATTCCTTGACTTCATGTGACTCATTCAGCCCTCCAGTAAAGCTATCAAAAAACAACTGAAACATTTTTTTTTGTTTTCCATAGTCTTCTTTATGGGAGAAAAAAAGCATAAACCAAGGGCAAAAAGATAAAAATAGTCTTGCTTGATTACTGGGCTTGATGTATGCATTATCCTGTCCTCTGGAGGAGCTTACGCCATTGACAGTATTTGAAGGGAACATCTCTACTTGCCATCTCCTTTAATAGTATCCTTGAAACATTAAGACTAAATCAGTTAATCTTGGGGTTTTTTTACAGAGGGAACTAAGTTTCCCTGTGTGTCTGAGCCCAGGTCTGCTGCAATCCCTGCCGGCTGCTGGTATGGCTCTGCTTTCCTCCAGGGTTGAGCACGATTACTGGGCAGCACTTTGGGCTGCAGTGAACCCAGTTCATCCCCCTTTTCCCATTACAAGCGGTAACCTTCCAGTGTGTGTTCTTTCTTCAGCAAAACCTTTGTTTTCAAAGGTTTTTCTTCCTATTGAGTGCTGTAGTTTTGAGAGGGGGTTTTGGCCTCTTCCGTTACGATCCTATTAACTGTCTTAAAAAGGACATTTATTCAGTGGTTAGAGATGACAGTTCTATGTGATTGTGTGATGGGGAAATAAGGAAGGTTCATACTTAGTTTTTATATGCTCATTTATGTATGAGAAAGAAATCTACTTTAAACTCAGATAAGAATTAGCAGTGTGGATGATAAAAGCTATCACACATGAATGAGTTGCTTCTTAAACTCAATGAAATAAATTAGACTCCCTGTTTAAGAGCATCTGGCACCCTTAGAACCTAGTTCATAAAATGACATCTCTGTTTATTAAAAAGAATTATGTAACAATATGGTTGATTTATTTCAAGATGATTGGCTTAGCAACTTAATTGGACTATGCAGTATGCCAGAGAAAGGGAAAAAAATCTTTAATTAGCTCACTCATTTGTGGATGACTGGAAGCATTGCACATCATGCTTTGCTGTTGTGAAGATGTGCAGCAGTTGAATCCTGCAAGGAACCTACACTTTTTAACTTCCACAGAAACAGTCTTCACACCTCTGGGGCCATCAGCACCAAGCTGATGTTTAGGCACTGGGCCCCAGTGGAAGCCCACAGAAACCAGCAAGGAGTTTCCTTTGAATCCAAAGAGCACTCAGTGATTCCTTGCAGGCAAAGGGGCCTTCCTGGAGAAACAGCAAGACAAAAATGCAGCTTGACAATTAAAGCTCATTTTCCCTCACTGCGATCTCCCTTTTCCCTTGCTGAAACTCCCACCTTCCAACTCCCAAATACTATTAACATACCAGAAAATTAGCGTGCTGCATCCAAGTTTTGCACTCATCCTGGTGCAAAGCTTTATTTCTTCTGTTTCCAGGATGACTACTTATATATGGAAAGCATGCTCTTGCAACACTGACTGCTTTATGAGGTTACCACCTCTCAGCTGAGACACAGCAGTATTTTTATATATATATATATATTTTACTAGGATTTTTATTGGTGAACTTATTAGTAACATGAAAGTAATGGACTTATTTATTGAAATGTGTTCAAATTACTTAACATACAAACAGTATTTTCAGAATAGCATTTGACAGTGGTTCAAGTAACTTTCAAGATCTTTCCAATTTTTTTCAGTTCCATATGCAGCTTGATGTGTCAGCCAAGAGTCTTGCGGGCAAATTACACTTAAGTGGAGTTAATCACATCAGCACAAATTGTTTCTGTACTGTAGTTTTACACCAGTTTAAATGAAGTTAGAGGTTTAGATGTTGATTTCTCTTGTGCTGTTAACTTAAGATGTTCTGAGTCCTAGATAATTTATTTTTCCGTTCCTGTAATTGATTGCCAACTCCCCACATCTTTCCCACCCCTCAAAGCACACAGAAAACAAGACAAAAACCTAAATTAAAATCAGAGTAAGGATTTGACTTAAACATAAAATAAGAAATAGGGCTGAAATTCCATACTTATTGCACCCTGTTGTACCTAGATACTGCTGCACATCTGGTATGTGAGATAATGCACTGTTTAGAGACTGTATTACTAACACAAAAAATAGGAAATGAGCTTCAAGTCTTAACACTACGTTCCTTCACTACTGGGAGCAAGTAAGGTCCTTTACCCCTTTTGTAGGTTGTGTGATTTGATTCCCTCTGTTTGCTCTGTAAAGAATATTGACATGGAGGAAACGAGAAAAAGAATGGTTCTGTAGGAATTATTCTGTGTAGCACATCTGGGAAGGGATTGGGTTTTTATCAAATCCCAGCCTGTGTACCAAGGTTTAATTGTAATATTAGCCACAGCAAACAGTAAGAGATACTTGGTTTGAGCCACAGGTAGAGCAATAAAAGCCACATGTATCTTGTCCATTCATTTATCATGTAATAAAAATAATTAAAACTAAAGGCAGTTGTTAGCTGTTCTTATCCTGCAGTGGTGTATCTTCTGTCAGGACTACCTGGTGTTATAATTTGCTTTTGTCAGGATCATACATGTCAGTTATTTGCATGAGGCTAGCCTGTAGCTATGGGACAGGAGAAGCTGAATCTGCAACCAACATGCTTTCCAGTTACTTTGTGCTGAAACTCATGGATGGCTGCATAGGTCTAATTTCTGGTAGGGAATGTTTTCCTCATAGAGTCATGCAAAATGCAAGATGTTTATTACAAGAAATGACATGAGTATAGTATCTTTAGCTCTGGACTTAACATACAGGAAATCGAAGGTCTCTAAATGTAGAACATCAGACTATATTTGGCCTTTAAGTGTTTACATTCTTCCAAATTGAATGCTTTCTCTTTAATTTTGCGTGTGCATACCTGAATGCCTGTTCACCAACAGGGGGGAAGAAGAGGGTTTCTATGATAAGCCAGGACACACAAGAGGAGACTGGCTGTCCTTAAAGCAAAGCCTGGTATTAGTGACGTGCTCCCAGTGTACAGCACCAGGTGGGATGGCAGCGAGGAGGAATACAGCAAGCGGGGAATCTTTGGTGTTCAGCCAACCCCCTGTTCCCAAATGCAGACCTGAGCAGGAGCAGCTCTCATACCTTGAAAATAGAGGAACAGTGGTGGGAACATCACAGTCTGGCTATGAGTCCAAGAAGCATCCCAAACCAGAGAGAAGAGCAAACCAGCAGTGTAGCAACTTTGCTTTCTCCCTCCAGTCTGTGCTACATTTATCCTAAATAGTGACCATGAAGATGAAAGCAGAAAAAGCAGCTAAGTGAAGCATGCTGTTGGCACCCTGGAGAAAGCATCTCTTCCTGAGTATTGAGCAAAATGAAGCGCACTTCAAAATTGTTTAGACATTTTGATCCATATTCAGCTGTTGGATTTTTTTTTTTCTGAAATTCAGCTGAGCCCTAGGCAAAGTTGAACATGAGCCACATACATCTATCTACACTAATGAGGTGTTGCCCTTTGCTGGCTGGACAGAGATCTGCCAAGATATTTGTGGAGCATGATTTGGGAATAGCAGCTCTGTTCAGTGAAGTAGTGTATTCAAGATTCTTGTTCTCTGAATGTAGGTGTTAACAATTCTTGTTTCTCACTGTGAGTCCAGCCATCCTGCTTTCCTCTGTACGTGGCTTGTGGATGGAAGAAACTGCTGTACCTCAAATAGGAGCTGGAAGGTTCCCTGCTCCAACCCCAGCCAAGAAGAACAGATTAACCTGATTTACTTACAAATTTCTGAACTGAAATCCATAGCAAACTACTGTGCATATACTCTGGCTAATTTGGTGGTTATGATTTGTCCAGGTTAAGTTTGTACTGGTGGGTGATCCATACAAGGATCTGGCATGGGGCTGTGCTGCCTTAATCCTTATCCCTGCAGCATTGTGGGCAGGTAGGACAGACAAGCTCTGCCTGAAATGGTTCTTCACAAGCAACTGGCACTTTCATAGGTATCATTAGTTGTAATGTTATTTGGTGTAACACAGTTTATTGGCCTCAGAGATGGATAAAATCACATTCTTATTACGGATTCATTCATGCACATACGTATTTATAGACTTCAGAAAGTCTCTGAAATCGATCACATAGGGCAACACATTCAATTTTAATACAAGGGGTTATTTCCTGTTTCTGTAGAACCACCTTTTGTATCTACAGGAGGCAGTTTAAAATATTTACAACAGAGCTAATTTTTTGTCTGTCGTATTCTTATTACAGACTTTGGTCTAGGCAGCAGATACATTTTGGTTTGCTTTCTTTGATCTACACATTCTGTATGAAATTAGAAACAAGCCGGAATGAATGGCTTCTTAAGCCTGACTTCACCTACACATCACCAGTTCTTGAACCTTCTGCTTATCAGCTCACATCTCATATCCGCTGCTTTAACAGCCCGTTCTTCCTAACCCCATTTTGTTTGGAATTAGAGATTTTTCATGCCACTTGTTAACATTCCGTCCCAGACCCATTCATAAATTTTGGTTAGGTTTCTTACGCAAACTCAGAATTTGGCTACTTAATGGAAAAGACCTTATTTTGTACTAAACCTTTTCAGACAGTACATGATCTATGCAGTGACCTGTAAGTCTTACTTGCAATTATGATTCTTCTGAACTGGTTTGTTCTGGTTTTTAAAAAGTGGCGAGAACTGATTACCATAGAGTGGCTTTTTTCAGAGTAAATATTAAATTAGCAAACTCCATTTTGGAAGCAAATTCATTATGCGATAGGGAGGGCAAGACTATGGTCAACTGAAAAAGAAAAGGTCCCCAAAGAAATTTGAACCCTGAGGTGCAAAAGGAGCACTTTGGTTTTGTTATCATGCATGGTCAAGTCCAGGAGTAGGGAAGAGAATGAAAGGCAGAGAGGAATGGGGATAATGTAGATGTTACCTAAACTTGATGGGGAAAAAAGTATGTGTGCTTTGAGAAAGACAAGTCAATAGAGCTGAGATTTCTCGTTGGATACTTACGTAAACTGACCTCATCGTGTTCAGGCCTTCCCAGGTTTTGCAGCCGGAGGTGTGGGATCCAGTTGGCTATTACAGCACATGTATTCCCTGATATTTGCATTCCAATTTGCATTATTCATGCTAACAAAGCAAAAACTTTGTACAGTTATGCTTTTATACGGCCTTTCCTCTGGAACACCTTTAGTAAACATCCAAAGAGATATTTTGTTTCTAGGATTGTACCTTTTCTAGGGTATACATTTTGGACATGTGTGCCTTAAAAGCTATATGCAAGAGTCCCATTTCCCCTGCCCCCAGTTTTCCTGTGTGTAATTTGTGTGCCTTTGGTGCTTGTTTCACCAGCTGCAAGCACCCTGCTAGTACAGTTCTTTCATACACCCTGAAAATGTTATTCTTTATATGCCAGTTGAAATGCATCAAATGCGTGGTGGGATAAGACCAAATTAATACTTGGGGTTATGTGCACAGTAATTCACAGTGAAAGAAAGATTGAAAGATACAAAGATGTGTTGAATGTATTCCCTTTTTTGTTTGATACAGATAAGGCATATGTGGTGCAAATAGGCCGGAGAGTATATTTTATACGCAAATGACAGCAATTTGTATTAACTCCTATTGTGCTAGAATGTAACATTTTCATCTGATGTAATTCTTCAGATCCTCTTTCTGTTCTTACAGTGCATGTACAAAGATCTTAGATACTAAATATCTCAGTAAATTATGGAAAGTGAACAAGCCAGGCACGTGTTGTGACATTCTTCCAGTCAAACTAGGTATCAAACTCATCTCTTCTCCTTTTTTGAAACCCAAGTCATGGATTTATTATATCAGGACAGATGACTTGCCAGCTTATAATTAAGACCTGTTAAAACTTATGCAGTGACTGGATTTCAAATTTGTACCTTGTCATTTTTAGAGTGTGTCAAACCTATAATTTCATTTTGGAAGTAACATTTATGTATACCTACCACTGGCCTAGAATATGACTAATTCTGATTTATTTGGCTGTTTTAAGAATCAATCAAAAAAGCCAAGGTTTTCTGTTTAAAAACAATGCTAAGGAAAATGCTTCTGTTTTAGAAAGCTTTTAATTTAGAAAACATTTGAGCAAGTAATCTCAAACTGTTCCCCAAATCTTCAAAGCACGAACAAATTCAGGCTGAAAGGAATTCTGTTTTTCCTCTTCTCAGGGACATAAAAGATGGCTGAATAAATTAAAAGTGATTAAAATTGGGTTTCAGTAGGACCTTACAGTATGAAGTCGCTGTTACTATACCGTTATGCAGTGCACAATGGCTGTAGGCGTGGCTGGCTGCTGCCAGGCAAAGGCTAATATTGTTTCACCTTAAAACTTAATAAGAAGGCAGCTTCAGTCAATGATTTTCTCTTCTTTAAGAGGGTAATTCATTTAGGAAAGCAGCATGCATGCATGTGTGTAGGCAGCAATAAAAAGTCTCGAAGTGCCCCAGTGTGCAACCTCATGCTAAGTGGTTTGAAAAGAAAAGAGATTTTAATTTAATTTAGGGAACTGCAGTGGTCTGCTACACATACTGCGGGGAGGAGGGACGCTGTGAGCCAGCGTGCCACTGCTCCTATGGCAGGGGCGAGGGCAGGCAGCTTCCAGCTCCCACACCCAGCTGCGTGGTGGGGAGGAAGACAAACCGCAACCCTGCCTTCCTCCCGAATCAGTGCAACGGCATTATCTCTGCCAGAGCAGGTGGGCAAAGGCAGCGAGAAGGGGGTGCCCGGCACCCCCAGCAAGGGATGGCTGTTCTGCACGGTCCTGGGAAGGTGCTCACCCCAGCGCTAGCCAGGCTTTTCCCAGAGGGCCTCCACTACGCTGAAGAGATGTAGGTGGAGGAGCTTCTCCCCAGCGTGTGATCCTCACCTCTCCCTGCCGCTCTTCTGCAGCAGCCTCATCCCCAGCGTTTGTACCCCTGCCCTCACCCCGCAGCACGTAGCATTTCTTGTGGAGTGGGAGGTCACCTTTTCCTGTGTATCAGTTGCAGTCTGGCATGCTCTTGTAATTCCCATGTGTTTCTATCACAGAGCTTTTAAGCAGAAATATTTTTCTTGGGGACATACTACAAACATGGCTTGAGGCTGACTGTCCCCTTTCTGGTGCACTAACAAAAGTGCAAGTGGGGTGTAGGATGTCCAAGAAAGAACATCATACTTGAAGTAAATGATGGAACGTGTTTTCAGGGAGAAAGGTTTGAACTTGAGATGATTAGTCAGGCCCCCTTATCCCTGCTGATGGACTCTTGGGTACATCCACACATGTTCTTCAAATACTGGGAGGGTTCAAGAGGCATCATGAAGAGTCCCTGAATAACCCCAGTTAACAGAATCTTTAGCAGAAGGGTATTGCCCAGGGACTTGGGGTGGCCACAGCTTTCCCAGGCTGTCAGCTCAGAAAAGCACTTGTGGCAGCTCTTTTCAGCCAGGAGCTTTGCACGCTGAACTCCGTGGTATTCCTAAGCTGTGGTTAAACTGCAGTGTGACAGTGATGTGAATTGGGCTTAGCCAGGGACATGGCAGCTCAGCTTGGCCCTGCACAGCACTGCAGCCACACAGCGTGTCCTGCCATTGCTCCCTTGGGTCCCTGTCTGAGCCAGGCACATGCCAGGAAAAAAAGCTGCATTTTTTTATTCTTTAAAGCGAGCATTTCCTCCCTGACCCAGCAGAATCCTGCACCCTCTGACAAGATGCACTTAACTGAGAAAGCTGAGATAAAACCCAGAAACTTGGAATTTGTTCAGCTCGTTCTCCTGTTGCTACAGTCATCTCCGATTAAAGGCAGAAGGTATCTTCCAGGAATGGGCGCTTCATCTCTATCACGTTAGTGACAGGTTGTTAGGGGATTCAGCCTGCAGTGAAGCAACACAAAGATCTTATGCCTTATTTAAATAATGGTGTTCATTGCCTATGAAAATGTAACTTCTTGCTTTAAAGTAGGATTAATTAGAATGTACAAGAATGCAATTCAGTTACATTTTATGCTTCAAGCCAGTGCATACTTTTCATAACTCATTCCCAGGAGTAATATGAAGGGCAGCACAGCATTCTCAGTTCTGCCATTAAAAGCACAAATGACTGTAAACCCCATTCTTTTCAGAAACTTGGCTCAAGTATCACCATTGTTAGATTTTTCATAACGTATTACTTTGGTCATTACTGTTTTGCAAGATAATTGTTTCAGTGATCTAACTTTTGACAGTATCCAAAGTGTTTGAAAACAGTTTGCTGCAGCACCTTTGTCTTTTAAAGGCCATTTGGGGCTTGTTATTTTAATCCTTGTGCAGCCTGATCTATCACTTCAAACATCTGTCAGCTGTGCTTTGTCTTGGAATTGATAGTGATGGTGTTACTGATTTTTCAACAGCAGCTGTTAGAGGTTCATTAGTTAGACTCTCAAAGGGAGTAGATAACTGTAATATTTTTCTTTGTTAATCATCTCTTACGCATTGTAATAATACAGAGCTTGAAATCTGCTAGAAATACGCAGTTTCTCTCTAACTTGCCAGAAGCATCCTTTTATTCCTTTAATCTGGCTCGATTATTAAAACTCTCTTCTTCATAATGCAGTAAAAAATTGAATAATGGCACATGAGTAGGAAGATAGAAAAATCAGCTTTTGCTGTGTCGTATTTAGTGCGGAGGGAGGTCACTAAGAGTCTTGGAGTTCACATCCAAAAATGAATCGGCTCCATAGAGGAGCTTAAGAGCTGTTCAGTAATTGATTTTTAATTTAAAATTTACAAGGCATTCAAAACTTTGATGACAACTTCAGTAAAACCAGGTTCATTTCTAACAGGTACAGCAGTTATCTGTTAATGCATTTTCCCTACCACATAAAATAGTCTTAGTGGTTAAATATGATTCTTAAAACATTAACCTCCCCAAAAATCCTTGCAAGCTGGCTTGTAGCAGCGTGACTCCTGCTAGGAGCTTCAAGGGACCTGAGCATCTGTGAACTCTCCTGCAGACTGAGAGCATATCAGTGCTACTGCTGGTTCAACCGGCAATGCTCACCAACAGATAATTACAGTGTAAAATTAGTATTTTAATGACCTGATCTCAGCAAATGTAAAGTGAAATCTCCCAGGCATTAAAGAAATAAGCAGGAGGGAAAATTATTAACTGTAAAGTTCAACAGACGGGTGGTCAGCAGGTGCTGCCTTGGCAAAGGAGTTGAGCGTTCCCGTTTCAATTTTTGGTAAGAGGAGGCTTGTTCAGGTCTTGGTCCTGCAAGCTGTCGCTGTTCCGAGGGATGTGGTTTAGTGGGACTTGATAGCGTCATGTTTACAGTTGGACTTGATCTTAAAAGGTCTTTTCCAAACAAAATGATTCCACGAGCAGTGTCTGCAAGTGGCACGGTGACTTCAGTGGAGATTGAAAACATCTGGGGCATCTCACAAGCTTTTCAGGTGAACAGGAATGTCTTCTAAAAATAAGTAACTGCCAGATTTTCATCCTAACAGCAGAAGTCTCAGTCCTAGAAGAGAATACATGTGTCCATATAGCACCAGTGAAGATCAGTGCAAAACAGACTGCAAGAGTGCCACCTGAATTTCAAGGAAAGGGAGAGGGTTGTGTAGAGAGGAGAACCAAACAGTTAGAGGTACCTACTTGAAGACCTCTGCCAAAAGCCATTTCAACCCCACCACAGCCTTGAGATGCACTTGGATAGCCAGAAGACACAGGCCGCCACAGAATCACAGAATGGTTTGGGTTGGAAGGGACATTAAAAACCATCTAGTTTCAACCACCTGCCATGAGCGGGGACACCTTCCACTAGACAGGTTGCTCAAAGCCCCGTCCAGCCTGGCCTTGGACACCGCCAGGGATGGGGCAGCCACAGCTTCTCTGGGCAACCTCTGCCAGTGCCTCACCGCCCTCACAGGGAAGAACTTCTTTCTAATATCTAATCTAAATCTCTCCTCCTTCAGTTTAAAGCCATTCCCCCTTGTCCTCGTCTTACTTTCTTACTTTGTCCAAAGGCCCTCTCCGGATTTCTTTTAGGCCTCTTTAGGTACTGGAAGCTGCTCAAAGGTCTCCCCAGAGCCTTCTCTTCTCCAGACTGAACTACCCCAGCTCTCTCAGCCTGTCTCTGTAGGAGAGGTGCTCCAGCCCTCAGAGTATCTTCATGGCCTCCTCTGGACTTGCTCCATCAGGAACCCACATGATCAGCTTAGGTTTCATCTTCTCCCTTCCAGTTACCAAGGTTCGAAACTACTCTTGAAATAAAGGCACACTGATTTTTGAAGTCAGATTTCAGCTTTTAGCCATCTGTCAGCAGAAGTCCTTCAGAAGTCCCACCTAGCTAGGTTATTCCAGTACTGTCACAGACTCAACGATCTCTTTAGTTTATTTGCTGAAGGATGGTTGATCTCTTAACACAGTTCAAGACACCATGTAGTCAGTCAGGTGGATCACCAACCCACTCCTTGGCAGCATTTCCTTGTCTGTCCTGTTATGAACCAAAAATTCTTCTTGAACATTTAATGTATTTATAAAGTCTGAGCTTTCTGTATCTGTCATAACTGAATTGTATGTTTTTTATACAAGACATTTTGTCTTCAGGCCATTCACAGAACGGTTTACATTTGTGTTACCTCTTCACCCTTCAAGAAGAGCTGGAATCATCGCATATAGCAAAGAGGAAAACTACGTAGTAGTTTCAGACAAAATTGTAAGAGTCATTCCTCTACAGACATACAACTGGGTGACCTATTTTTTATCTCAAAGATCTCCATTTCAGAGTTAGGGGACAAAACCCGAACAAGTAGAAAGAGGTGAAGTCTTCAAGAATGGCTGTGGCGCACATTTTTTGGCAAGAAGCGTTTCTCATAATGAATTTTCTGTTCCAGCAAAAAGGTAGATCAGTTCAATGCGTGGATAAAATTTAAAAGCTAGCTGTGTTCTAAGCAATTTATCCAGTTGAGGCTGGAGGGAACAGCTCAGATATAACTTAAAACTACTCATCAGGGTTGTGCGAACAGGCAGCACATACGTACTTTCCACAAATACATTCGTGAAAAAGGAAATCTTTGCAGGCTTTACTTTCAATTTTTACTCCTTCTTCCTCCCAGTTTTGTTTCTTTGCTGAAGTGCTGTATTTGTCAAATATTATTTTGCTTTCTCACACAAATTGGAGGATTTTAAAGTGATTTTTATCTTTCTGTAAAATACAGTCCTGACTTTGAAGTATCTGTTTTGTTTAAAACTGTGCAATGAAATCGCATCCCGAGTTGAAACTTCTCCCCAAATACCCCTTCATTTTCGATTTGTATTTTTGTCTGTGGGTTATTTGGATGTTATCATCTCCCATCCTCATTAAAGTCAAGATTTCTACCTGTTGCCTTCTCTAGCCCTTAGTTGTGTACAGATGTAGACAGAAATCTTTCTCTGTCAGATCTTTTGAGGAAAAACGGCAAAGCGCCTTTCAGCAGTGTGCCAGGAGCCACACTTCATTAGCTTCCTGCATGCCTGCCGTGAGAGCAGAAGAGCAACTTGCCACGTTATAGGGAGGAAAAATAGTGCTGAGTCGCACATTGGCTTTCATGTTTCCAATTTATGTTTTCTGACTTACCTTCTGTGACAGTCTGAAACTCCTGAAAGGCAAAAGGCTAAAAAGTGAGAGAAAGCTTCAGGCATACCCTTATTGTTGTGTCTGTTTCAGGTATTTAAGTGTGTACTTGTGTTTAGCAGTATTAGCTGACTTTCAGACAAGTATTAACATTCACAATTAATAGATTGACGCAATTTCAGCCTGCCATTCCTCATTTTCTTTCTGTCACTTCCCTGTCACGCCACTTGGACCCTTTTCCCCGTGATGCTGAAAAGCAGTGGCTATGGAGGAAGCCCTATCACTAGTCACTGATAGCAGGATGTGGTAGAGCAAAGATCACCTCCCTTCTGTTGGTGGGGATGCTAATACAGCATCCCTCTGCAGGGGGGAATTTCTCTGTAGGATTCATTTACAAGCAGAAAACTTAATGGGCTGCAAGGTTCAATCATGAGGCTTTTTTTTTTCTGCTGAAGCAGCTTGTCATTTTAGTTTTAGCTGTAGGAGACAGGACAAGATTGTTAAAGCAGTCCAGTTTTATTAGCTATTGAACAGGGGATTTCTGTCCACCTTTCCTGAGCGAAAGACTGTAGCAATAGCTGTATGAGCCTTTAAAACTTTCCAAATTGCAGCATCCCTGACACGACTGGGAGATTTTCAAGAGTCTGTGCTCTGCTGTCGTCCAGCTATGCCGATCTGCGCCTGTGACAGTCCACGCCCTGCTCTATTTCCCCCATGTAAAGGGTATCTTTGCTGAAATCAGGGTGCTGATCCCCCTAGTCCCTCTTTATAATCCACTCTAAAATGAGAGAGGAATCAAGCAGGTGAACTCTGAATTTATGACTTACTTACCTAATTTTATCTTTGCACCAGAGCGTTTCAAAGAGTCTGTCATCGCCCACGGGAGGGAGGAAGCCAGTCACAACAACTTGCTGGTGTTTATTTATTTACAGTTTAGCAAGGGAGAGGCTGTACGAGTGTAGAAAAGTGTTTTGGGTGCCTGGAGAGCAAGGGCATCCTCAGTTACAACATTCAGCCTCCTCTGAGTATTCACATCCCACCACCAGCATGGTGACAGCGATTTCTGTAGAGTCTCTTCATTTACACGGAGAAATAATTAATTCCCGGCTTTTGACAAATGCGTAACGAAACTGGGGTTGCTTAACCAATAAAGCTGACAGCAGGACCTTCCGCAATATTCAGGCCCCGCTTCTGCCGGTGCGCTTCTTGCACCCCTGCTTTCTCCCAGGCTGCAAACCGCAGACACTGCTTCCAGAGCCACATGGAGCACAGAGACCCCGCTCTCAACCACCAGCCGCCTTCCGTCATTTCTTTTGTTTCTGAAAACTGACAAAAGGAAATCCCTGCTCACGCGATCCCTTCCCACCAGCTCAGTGCTCGGTGGTTTGAATGCCACACGATGGCTCATGGGCTCCCCATGGGTCAGACCGGCTGCCACGTAGGTAGTGAGCATCGACAGGAGTGGGGGAGCACCATCAGCAGGTACTCACGTACACTTCGTAACTTAGAAAACCAATTTCTAATAAGCAGCTTCTATCAGCTCCTCTGTACTCAGGCAATTTAAAATACCCCTTCTGAGAAGAAGCGCAAACTGCAGTCTGTGGCAGGACGTTACATGCTGAGTACAAAGCAGAGTACGCACTCAGTTTTCACTTGATGCAGCTTTCTGTTGGCAACATGAACTAGCCCTTCACATTGGCACAGGCGTAGTTGTATTGGAACCGCAGCAGATTGTGAAGTCAGGAGGAGGAGAAAGCAGTGCAAATTCCAGAAGCTGTCTGGAAATAAAAGATTTGTGATTCAGTGCAGAGCAAAATCTTGTTTCCTGGGACGAGCTGACCTGTGCAGCTTTGTTTTCTCAAGGGGAATCCAAAATCTTCCCAGCAGAATATGTGGGAGAAGGGATTAAAAGTCAGAAATTCACAAGCAGAAACCTGAGCATGTGTTTAGGCAGCTGAAGGTGGAGGCATCCTTAAGGATGTTTCTGCGTGGCAGCTTAAGTTGTTAATTCACAGCTTTCATTCCTAGCAAAAGCTGTGATGATAAATGCAGGCTAATCCACCTGACAATTATGAAAGCACACAGGCTTATACCATCCTGAAAAATAAGTCTGTGACTAGATGGAACAAACGTGGCTCTTCTGTACAGTCTTGTTGAAAGAAGATGCTTAATTCCCGAATTCCTTGAAGCATTCCTGACAGCGACCACATCTGCTGCCATAAAACCCATCATGGCCTCTGCCTTTGGGAAGAACGTATTTAATAATCAGTAAAGTTCAAGCTCAGCTTGTTGTGATGAATTATTAGAACTCATCAGCATCTTCTTGCCAAAAAAAAAAAGAAAAGGCTATAATGGAACATAATTTTGTGGTTTTCCATTTAATTGATGATGGGCTGAGTTTTTATTAATCTTTCTGGGCTCCAGTGTAAGATGCTGAAAAAGCTAATATGAGATCATTGTATCTATCTATCTGGTTAATGTGTGTGCTTTGCAAAATTGGTAAGGCCTGTCAAGACATAAATTATTTCAAATATGATAAATGTGTTGAAATCGTTGAATTTTCAACCAGATAAAGCAGAACTATTTCTCTTCCCTCCCCACCCCCTTCAAACCGAGGTTTTGTGCAGCCACGCAATGATGCTGCGTTATGGCGGCCAGGGAGGGTCTGAGATGACACGAGGAAGCCTGAGAGGCGCCCTGTGCTGCTGCAGCAGTGACAGGAATATGAACCATGAGCTACAGCCTGAGGGATGGAAGCAGCTGAGTGAGGGGATCCCTGGAAGCCTCCCTCATTGTGGGTTTTTCACGGGTGAAAGTGGGGCTGGGAGGAGGTTACTGAGTACCACCTCCTTCCTACCACCCTTTCCGTCAGTGGGATAAAACACCAGTGAGCGGCCGAGAGGTGCTTCAGAGCCAGTTATCCCAACAGACCTGTTTATTTTAGCTAATTACCAAGAGTTTTTAAATGATTCCTGGCAGGGTGAAACTACAGAAATGATCGTGGTGATTGATGAATAACCTGGGTAAAATTCCCAAAGCATCAAATTGATGAACTCCTGCACACCTGCTTTGCCCAGCAAGTTCCAGGCAGCCCCAAATTTATCTGGGCAAATAGGAGAAACTGCAGCATTTACTGATACCAGTGTCACATCAACACAGGCTCATTTCTCAGAAACAGTTGACAGGGAACGTTATTTAACCCTGTGCTGCTCTGCCATGGTCAGGATCATTCACAGAGAGAGAGTTTTATGAAGAGCATCTTTCAGAGGAGCGCACAGGGAAAAACAAGTGACTTGAAGTTTAAAACTCCATGAATATAAAGCACATCATGCTTTGGTTTCAGCTGCTGTCGTGGTTAACATAGCAAAAGGAAACAGCAAGCCATGCTGTGTATTCTGTGCAGCTCGGCTGGTCCAAGATTATGTTTCTTACTGGAAGATATCTACAGTCTAATGGAAATTTTAGGGCAACCAGGTGACATGTTACAGCCTGTGTAATACGGAAAAAGATTAGGTGTTTTCTTCTGTTTGGAAATTGATGGTTTGGAGGGAATGGGAAGTGCAGGTGCAGCAGAGAACTGCAGCAATAGCCATCTATTTAAATGTATATGCTAACTTCCCTAAGCTAGTATTTTTTCAAATACCCTACAGCAATATTTTGCACTATAGGGAAGCATTATAGTGAAATGGGAAGATGCTGAGGAAGCAGTTTTTTCCAGTATGCTCTGCATTCTTTCAATAAGGTTTTTTTTTATTGCCCAGAAATTGCTAACCAATGTGAATAAACAGCTGAACAAAGAGCATCGGCCCATCCATGCTAACAGCAAAAACCTGCCGTCAAGCGAAGGAAGGGCCTTTGTAATGTATAGAGGAAAATTAAGCATTAAGAGTTTGGTTCTCTTATAGTGCAGAAAGCTTTATTCAGAATAGGAAAAAACCCCAAATTCCTGCACATGCACAAAAGAGGTTTTACATTAAAATAGCACAAATACTATTCACATTTCTGAACAATGCCCCCTCATTCCTGCTCCTGCGCTGGGCACTGAGCAGAACCAGGAGGGCCTTTGTAAGACACCTTCGTACTGAACATTTGCAAAACACAACAAATGTGCCACCCTGCCCAGTCCCCTTCCCTGCGGCCCATGGAGCTGACAGCTCTGTCAGCCTCTGAATCTGCTTCCGATACTGAAATCGGTGAAACAAAAAGTCGGATGAAGTAAGAGTTAATGCTGAGCGAGATTGGAGGATTCTCCAGTCTACAAACTATTTCAAAGAGGAGGAAGAAAAAAATTACTCAGGTCAAGTGTCAGGTACATCTCTCAGCAGTAACTAGTGATTGCTGTCTAGGTGTTAAAGTCAAATATTACATCCTTATAATTGAATATATTAATGACTTCATGTTCCTATATTATGAAAGCTGTTTTGTTGCCACATGAAATAGTCCACGTTGCTGTAGCTCTGTTTCATTATCTTATGATTACATCTCATTCAGTGTAACACATAAATAATTAAAAGTAGTACAGTGTGATGCAACTCTGCAATTCCACCATCACGGTTTTGAAATAATTGTGCCACATTATCAATGTGACAAACCCGCCTAGTTTTAGCATACATTAGTATTTCCCACCCTTCAGCCATCCCAAACCTTACACCTACATATTTCTTCTTTTTATATCAGAGCCTTCTGGAAAAAGCAGTTCAAAAAGCAATACTCCGCTATCTCATTTGGAGTGAAAGCCCCCTGAAGAGACATACATTGAGTATTACCAGCAGCACACGACTCAATGCCCTCTAGATCACTTCATAAAAGGAGAAAGAAGAAATACCAAAGAGCCATTGCATGGATTTCAGTAAACATTGCAGAGGTAGCCCAGAAGGATGTGTGTGTCCCTGTGCCCTTGCCAGAGGACAGTCAGAACTGGGTGCGGACGCCAGCAGCGTTAGAACCTCCTGTGAACCCAAGTGGCTTCATTGCTATGTATTCCTACTTAAAATTTCCAGTGGCAGTTCCCTCCAGCTCAGTTGCTAACAGCAGCACCAACCACCCGTGCCCACAGTTTTGGGCGGTCATTAGCATTTTAAGTAGCAGATGCTTTAGCCATGCAAACACAGAGAAAAGTTTCTGGTATTTCAGCACTGCCAGGCCCCTGGTTCCAGCTGCAGTCTAGAAAGACAGCAGCAAAGCCTCTTCCATGCTTCTAAAGGCCTCAGGTCAGTTTTGGGGTGAAGGATGGGCGAACACATGCATCAGTTCTTGTTTCATCTGAACAGGGTCACTTCTCTGTGGCAGGGGAGTTATTTCGCTGGCGGTGGTGATGGCCAGCTGTTCTCAGCATCACCCCACTGATTCTGAGACTGCAAGCAGGCTTAGAAGTGGCTGAAGACCCACATGTAAACATGACATTACTTCACCAGCTTTCCATCGCAGTGGAAATGATGCTTCCCCAGCATCATTATGACAGCGCTATTTGTGCTGGTACAGATAAGCATCTGTCACTGTTCCATTAGAATCTCCTATTTTCCTGGGTTCATAGCTCGGCCATAAAAAATGCAGCATAGAGGTAGAAAGTTGACATACAGGGTCTCAGGCTGAGAGTGATCGCTGTTGTCTGTTCTTCCCCCCTTCCTAATCTAAAGGAGAAAATACCATACCTCTGCAGAAACGCACCTGCCCGCTGCATTTCGATCCAGCTGTAGATTTATTTAGCAACAGTAATGGCGATGGCCACCTTTCTCAGCGTTCGAGTTGTGAACATTCCTGCAATGGCCGCCTTTCAACATCCAGTCTCAATTACTGGGTTAGGGATGATGAAGAAGGACAACATGGCAAGTGGGTTTGGGTGCTGGAGTAGAGCCTATTGCTAGAGAATAGGCCCCAGTGAGGAGTTAGCACTTCAGAGCTTCTGATCTTTGCCAGATGTTGAAACTAAAAATTAAAGATTATAGCAACAGAATATCCTAGAAGCTGAACACTGCTAGGAACTAAAGGCGTAAAAGACCCCTTTGGATGAGTAGAAGAGGGAAAAGCAAGCCCAGCATTGGAGTTTTCCTAGTGAGACAGGCAGCACATCCCACCCAGTATCAGCACTCAATGTTTTGATTGCTTTAGGCAAGCTTCCACCCTGTAATCCTGCTGTGGTTGCCTGCCGGATAGTGAAAACTCCATCCTGTGTAGCAGTGATGCTGGAAGCCCTATCCGGATCCTGGCACTGCAAGATGGATGATGAAGTGAGAGCAGCATTTGGCCAGGAGGAAGAGGCAGCAGCAATTTCTCACTGGGGATGAGGGCAGTTCGTTCTTCTTTCCATTTTAAGTGCCTTTTCCTTCTGTTCACACGTTTTGTAAGCATATTGCAGCTGAAAAAGTCTTTCTCTATACATTAGGATGATAGCGTAAGGCAGTCCTGAAGAGTGCAAATCCTGAAAAGCCATTATCCGAAACTTACAGTCAACCCTTAAAGGAATTAAACAGGAAAAGTTACATGGTCATTTCTAGCCTGATGAAATACGAATTCTGCTTCTGACCTCCCGAGCATTCTGCATTTTCAACAGGACTCCCACCGCATGCAGGAAGAACGTACACAAGCAGTGTCTCTACCTTCAGTTGGAAGTCTGCTGTTTACTTTCAGTGTTTCACTCTGAAATCTAACACTGTTCTGTTGCTACCAGAAGTAATTACTTGCTTTCCGATTACAGACAATTTTGCATCAGACTTAGCTTGGTCTCATCACATTTCTGAATAGTGAGATGTGTGATATGGCTGGGATTGCTCTGAGCTTCTTGAAGGCTGGGCCTGGCTAAGTGCAGGCAGCTTAGCAACTGAAGCCAAGATACCAAATATATAGCTACCTTTGTTGTCCGTCTCAAATTAAAAGCACAAATGGGCATGCTAAGTTGGGAAAAATGGAAGAGGCAACACCAGGAAAGGTAAGAGTACAATAAACAGTTTAGTACACAAATGCAACACCAGAAGCAGCTGAGCAAGGCAGAATTTTAAGCTTAAACCAGTTGACAGGTTAAGAAAAGACAAAAAGAAAAGGGGAATGGGAAATGCTGCTGTTCTGTTTCACTCCCGTCTCTCAGCAGAGGTGCCACTTTGCTTTCAGATTTTCCAGCTTCCGTGGGCATCTTTCTTTTTAACAAATCTGCAAGCAGAGGGTGTCTGCTCCTGCACATCACAGCCCTCAGCCTCTCCAGAGATTTATCCATTTGTGCCAGTGGACAGCTCCCACTGAGCTTTTTGCATCTTCTGTCAGCTATTTTGAGTAAAATTCTTGAGTTTTCAAGGGGCAGAAGATGGTGCTGGACTGGTTCAGATGCTACTGGGGTAAAAATAAGTATTAATGGCTCCTCTTGTATCTTGATAGTTTCATACAACTCTTTCTTTCTGCTTTCAAACAGGTATTTTGTGACACTAATCGAGTCGTACAAGCCACAGACGTGCTGGACTGGGAAGACAAGGATGCTGCAGAGACACTCGTTGACAACGTGGTCCATTCCAGGATCATCAATCCTTTACGCCTGTTTGTTAAGCCATCTCCGGTACTGAAACACGGCCAGGTGTCCTACTCGGACAGTATAGAAAACTTTTGGGATTGGTTGTCCAACATCACGGAGGTTCAGGAATCTCTCACACGAACTAAACGCAGACCTATAGTAAAAACTGGGAAATTCAAGAAAATGTTCGGATGGGGCGACTTCCACTCTAACATCAAAACTGTTAAACTGAACCTCCTCATCACAGGGAAAATCGTCGATCACGGCAATGGGACCTTCAGTGTTTATTTCCGACATAACTCCACAGGTTTAGGAAACGTTTCTGTAAGCCTGGTGCCACCTTCCAAGGTGGTTGAGTTTGAATCGTCTCCACAGTCAACCCTGGAGACCAAGGAATCCAAGTCCTTCAACTGCCGAATCGAGTATGAAAAAACAGACCGCGCTAAAAAAACTGCCTTGTGCAATTTTGATCCTTCAAAGATCTGCTACCAAGAGCAGACTCAAAGCCATGTCTCCTGGTTGTGTTCCAAACCCTTTAAAGTTATCTGCATCTACATTGCTTTCTATAGCGTAGATTACAAACTGGTGCAAAAGGTCTGTCCCGATTATAATTACCATAGTGAGACTCCGTACTTGTCCTCTGGCTGATGCGATCGTGGGTAACTAGAGATACAGCATCACTCAACAATACGCATTCCCATTCACCTTTTGGAGAAGAACATGTTTTCCTAACAGGTTAAAAAAATCCTTAAAAACTGTAGTGGTGTTTGTGCTGTATCGTAGATAATCAGACTGTTTAGGTAACTATCATTTTCCTTTGAGACTGTTGCATTTTAGCTCTCATCATTAATAAGGGAACTACCAAGCAGACCCATGACAGAATTCAAACAGAATTCTGTCTGTCGTGAGCATCGATCTTGAAAACCAGTTCTGTAAACTAGACTTGATGGTAGAGATGTCTTTTATTTGCATTGGATCCTGTTTCTCACTGGGGATGTCAGATGATGACATAAAGAACAAATGATGAAACAGACTCTCACATGCTTATATAAAATCCAAATAAACAGATCTCCCACTAATTTAATAAAGAATGTTACACAGGGCTCAAGGAATCAAGTCCAAATACTAAGAGCAAGTGCTATTTCTGAGACAAAAAAAGGAAAAGAATCTGCATTTTTATGAGTTGTAGTAGTTGTACGTATTCATTGAAGTGAGGAGTGGGTAGTTCTTCCTTCAGCCTTCTTACCTGTGGATATGCAATGATGTAATTAGACACTGATGAGCTTTAGTTTATTAGACCCACCAGGTGTGCAGGTTTGGTGTACATCACCTCTGGTTTCGATTCTTCTTCACTGTTTACATTCACACCAGAACAAGTTTTACAGTGGGAGAGAATACACTTACCTAGGAAAAAGAGAATCTCTGTTTAAGTCTGAAAATTATGGCAGGGGCTGGCTTCCATGTCCAGGAAGCCATTATTTTGCTGTCTGGCCCTCTTAGCACTGTGTTGCAGCAAGGATAATACATCACAGCATAAGGACAATAGCCAAACAACAACAAGCTTTCTGCTTAATGGCATCCAGTTGCCTTCCTTAGCGTTGCATTGCAATTAAATCAAAATGCAAGCAGTGACAAGTAAACAGAACAACAATCTATGCACCTTCACCTCATAAAGCACATTTCCAACAATTACTGTCAATATAAAAATACTCAGTATTACGTACAGCTGAAGGACTATTAAAATACTCTGTCTAAGTGGTGCACACCCAGAAATGCCTGTGACAGCTTGGGAGGACTCACTTGTGAGATTAACTCTTATTTCCTTGGTAAAGACTCATACAAATTAATTAATTAATTAATTAATTACTATTAAAAATAGATGAGTAACTGGCTAATTTGTTTTTAGGTGACAAAATCTAAATGTGTGGTTTAGTTTGATCAATAATCTAAATGTTTTCCCTCATTTCATACAGAGTCTCTCTTGGTCTAAATGATGTTTTTTAGTTTGTCTGTTACTATCAATTCCTACATGATGGTCTACTTTGTATTCTGTATAGCGTGTCCTCATCCTGGCTGTATATAAGCTTGGATTTATTGCAATGAGTTCAGTGGTTGGTGCTTTTGTAATTTAGCTGTAAGCCATGGTTTTATTGCCATCTATTTTTACTCAGAACTGTAGGCAATTAAAAGAAAACCCTACATGCTATTTATTGTAGAGAATGTGGAAATTATGTATGTATATACACTTAAATATGTGTACATATACAGAATATATGTGTACATGTATTTGTATGTAAATAAATAGAGTTTGCTAAATCTGGCACTTGCTGGTGGCATACTTGATTTTTAATGTTTTTTCTTAAATGCTGTGTGTGTATATATATATGCACCCACATATCTATATATTAAAGACACAAAGTAAAACTTAAGGCACTGGAACATTTTTCCCCATTTGTTTTTCTAGGAGATGAAGTTAAAAGTATGCGCTACAGTGAACTGTGCTACAAGCCTAGGCAGAGTAGGTGCAATAGCATTTCATATTTGACAAATTAAGTGCATGTTTTGACAAAGTCAACTGTTCAGTAATTGTGCAGGGTGCATTAGAAGTGAAGGGGTCAGTCTAAATTAGGAAACACTGGGAGAGGCGGCAGCACGCTGCTGATTCAGCCCATGCTCCAAGTTGTCATCCTCCAGCACAGACACATCCCAGGTTGAGCTTTCCAGACCTCAGGAAGACAAACCAGGGCCTTGAGCAAACACAAATCACTCTGTAAACATCCAGAGAGCCTGGGCTACCTGGGGATCCACATGGAAAGGCTATTAGGGATCAAGGGCCAAGTATTTTAACAGGTTTAATACTGAGCTTCTTGAACAGGAAAACAACATGCATCCAACTGGCAGCTTTTGACTTAAAACGACTCTCAGGCTGGTGCCACACCATTGGAGCAGTGTTGGGTATGGGCAGCAGCAGAGAAACAGCCCTCTACAGCAGGAGATGGTGACCCTGGACCCATCTTCCAGCAGAGCACCGGGAAGAGCTGTCATCTTTCGCATCTAAGTCCCACAAAGGAGTTTTCCTGCTCCCAAACCTCGTGACAGAGGAGCCGCCACCAAACATGCTTGGGTCCCTGCGCACCCAGCAGACCCGGAACAGTTCAGCAAAAGCTGAGGTTTGCTGAGGTTACAAAGGCAACGGCGCACAGGAAGGAGGGGCTGCCTTTGGAGACTTACTGGGTGCTTTAGCATAGTCCCAGTGTTTTCCCAGGGAGAACTTAACCTCGGCAGCAGCATCTGACCAGTTCTGCAGCACTGGGAGCGGGGCAATGGGAGAAGCTTGCACCTTGCTCCAAGCCCCAGCACAAGGCAGGGACTAGGCAGCTACAGCAGGAGGGGTTTGGTACCAAGGCTTGCTCCTTCTCCTCCTCACCACCACACTTTTTCCTATCAAAATACCTTAAACTTAAAAAAAAAAAACCCAACCTGTAATGCTTTTTTCTGATCAATTTTAAGAAGAAAACTGCAAAATAACCACAATCTTAACTGCAGTCAAAATCAGATTAAAAGAAGTTACTTGCACCTAAGCAAAATACAATGTAATGAATAGAAGGGACAGACTTCATAAGCTCAAATTTCACACTGCCCATGTAAACAGAATTAAATTTGATTTAATTTCACACAGAATAGGCCATTAAAAAAAAAAAAAAAACCCCAAACCAAAAACCAAACCAAAACCAACGGAACAGAACCCCCACCATTTTCCTGTGGAACGGGTGACTATTTTAGACAAGTTTCAGGGATTCTTCCTCTCATGACTCCTACTCAAAGGATTTTAAACTAAAATGTGGAAGATTAAATACCATTTTCTGGAAGGGTCCCAAGTGGACAATAATGACTTATAAGCACAGCAACTTAATCTGAAAGTTTTCAATATACATATTTCAGTTTAATATACATCTTCAATTTCATCCAAATCTCAACAGTATAGTTGTGCATGCACGCATAGCAATGCAAATATGCATTTAAACTCCTTACTAAATACACTTCCTATTGCTTTTCCCATCCCATGGATATACGTATAAAAAGTCCCAATAAAAAGCTAATTCATGATACCACATCAGCGTCGGCACTCACGCTTGAGGCAGCACACCGCACAGCGCTGCAGGAACCACACGCACACGAGTGCTTGCTTTTCTGATCATTTCAACCGGCACAGGGAACTGACTTCGTCTGGGGGGTTCTTTCCCTTTTCCCCTCAAGAATTTCATGCCTTGGATCGGGAGCCTTTTCATCGCATTGTAACCCTCACCTGTGGTCGGATCCTGCCGCAAGCTCCTCGGCCTCTCCCATCATTGCAGTGCTGCGATATTGCGCTGGGAGCCAGGGCACTTCCCCGGCCTTGCCGCCTGCGTGGCAATTCCCAGGCTCTGACATGAAGCAGATGCTACAGCAGTGAGCAAGGCAGGAAAGAGGCAAAAAGCCGAGCACTGTTTGCTGTGAGCTCCCCAGGGTCGCTACATTTTCTTTTCAGGGAGGATTTACAAGGCAGTGCTAAAAGACCAAACCCCTGAATAACCCCGATGCCAATGGAAAAACTCATAGCAGCTAGGCGAAGGTGTGCAGTGCACATCAGCATCCTCTGCTGCTTTCTGTTAATTCAAGGACATTAGAATTTGCTATTTGTTTTATGCTCTGCTGACCAGCCTAATCTGGATAATGTTTTATTTATAGTGTAATAATGATCCATCATTACCACTGTCCCTATTCAAATATGCACAGTTGAAAAGACTAAACCAAGTCACAATATACAAAGTAGCTCGATGAAACACATGGCAGTCAAGTAGATTTTTAGCTGTTGAGTGTCATGTTGAAAACTAGGCTTTACCAGTCCCATCTCTTTTGTCAACACCTCTTGCACACATCCGTCAGAAGCAGCCTCCTTCTTTGTTTGAAAACTAAGAAACAAAGTGACATACTGGCAACTGGCACCAAACTGTACTGAGAGCGTATTGCCCATGCTGTGCTAGACAAAACACTGCAGTTAGTGTCATCCCCTCAACAGGCTTCTAAAGAAATCACAGGTCCACATCACATCCGTGCTGGATTCAGGTCTCTGGAGTTAGTGACGAGAAGTTAAACCACAGCTCAGCAGGCAGCTCCCCATTGCCTGTGTAGGCCTGCTTGCTGCATGCAAAGGAACACACCGGCTCCACGAAAGAGGGATCCAAGGGACTGGTTTTGCAGAAGAAGGGTTGAATTGTCATGAATTGCCCCTGCTTCAGGCAAACCACACCTCACCTGGGGCGGCTGCTGAGCAAGGGTCAGCCAGACCTCAGCAGATGGGGAATCGGAAGGGCTGAAAGCTGACTGGAGTCTGCTGGATGCTGCCGGCAGCACAGCACAGCAGCATCTTTCTGCAGAGGCTGCTGTGACCACCCCCAGCAGGCCACTCTCCAGCCCGTAATACCTGTGAGCTTTCAGTCAGGAGCAAGCCTGCAGTTGCTGGTGCTCTCCAGCAAGAACCCCAGTCATCTACACTGAATCCTGAAGGGAAAGAAAAGAGGCACCAGAAAATGCTTTTCCAAGGACACAATTCAGTCTTTAACTCAGCTCAAACCCAGCTCGAGCTTCACCCCATTAAAAAGCCATTATGTCCATGGGAAAACAGGGTTTTTTCAGGAAAAGAAAAAAAAAGCTACCTACATAGACAGTGGTGGGACTCTAAAACAAGACTGCAAAAGAAACACCAGCACCTTCCTACTCAACAGCAGTGAAACAGCCAGCCAGGTCTGACAGGATTGCTTGCACTGCTCGCTGGTTTTGTCAGGTCAGAACAGGGAAGGAAAAAATCCATTAGTTCAGGGTCTTTTGAATGCATTCTCTTCATTGTAGGAAAAATGCACGTCTGTGATTCCTCACCCAGACAAGGGAAGCTGAATTATACTGAGGGAGAAGAGATGTGGAGTGTTCCTCTGCTTATGTCAAGAGGCTCAACTACCTTTCCTAACCAGCTTTAAAAAGGGAATGGCTTTAAACTGAAAGAGGGCAGATTTAGATTAGCTATAAGGAAGAAGTTCTTCCCTGTGAGGGTGTGTGAGGAGCTGGCACAGGGTGCCCAGAGAAGCTGTGGCTGCCCCATCCCTGTCAGTGTTTAAGGCCAGGTTGGGCAGGGCCTTGAGCAACCTGGTCTGGTGAAAGGTGTCCTTGCCCAAGGCAGGGGGGTTGGAACCGGATGATCTTTAAGGTTGCTTCCAACCCAAACCGTTCTGCAGTTCTCTGGAACGACTAACATGGGAAACAGGGCTGGCACACAGCTAGACCGTGGCCTCTTCTGGCAGGACCTGGGGCTCTCGCTCAGGGCTGAGCCCTCAGAGCAGGGGACAGAGCTGCAGCTGAGTGTGGCCACAGAGGGGCAACTGTGCAAAAGCTGCATCTGAAACATGTTCTTAGACATCCCACCACTCACCTTGCCCCTCCAACTTTAACTCTTGCTGGGAAACAAGACAGTTTTATTACCAGCTTGAGCCCAGACTGCCATCTCCATCATTACCCTGCACATCTGCCCTGGCAGCAATACGTTTCAGCCCTTTGGATGCAAATCCCATTTCTCTGTTCTCTTGCCTCGTTCCCAGACAGTTCGTGGCTCCTTCATCATTATGCAGTCAATTAAGCTTTGGCTACCTTATCTTAACAGCTCCAAATAAGCTGGTGATCTTCCTGAAAGGTGATACATTATAATTGGTTCCAAATTGGCAAGAAAGAGAATAGCGAAATATGAGACTTGGAGGTTATTTGAACTAGCCCTGGAGTTTAAAATGGCCCCCAAATCCACCTAGAATTATCAGGATGTTTGCTTAGCTCTCCTAGTATTGATCAAGTTTGTATCCTCTGTTAAAGCTGGTGTTACTTCCCAGGAAACAAGACTTCTGATCTTTTGTTCTAGAGATCCTACAGATACCAGCGGTGCTGCAGCTTCCAAACACAGGTGATGAAATAGATGCGCTGTGCTCACTAGCACTGAGCCACATCAGGGGAGAGAGTGAAGGGTGCAGAAGCCTGACACAGACACATTCCATGTGCCCAGACTCTGTAGGTGTTCCTGATACATGTCAGCCATTTGTCAGAGCCCACAGTTCAGACAGGCAAGCTCAAAGCAGCTCCCTTCCTTCCAGCTGGGGCTTGGGGACATCATGGCAGATTCCTTGCATTGCTGTGAACCTTGCTTTCATCCCTGCGATTAAAGCGATGAACACCTCAGCAGCCAGGAGAGCACAGTCTCAATAAACACCCCAGGTATGAGGTTTTTACATGATGGGCAGCAGTCACCCTGCCCTTCCGTCCCCATCCCAAAAAACCCCGATGAAAAGCCAATAGAACTTACACTCTTCCACCACCTTTTCTTTGAAGGAGTCCCCGAAGCACACACGGCAGTAGCAGGTGATGCTTAGCAGACTTGCACCATTAACCTGGGATCTCAGCACAGAATATTTAACACAGATTTCTGAGCAGGTAAACCAAAGGATTAAAAGTATTACAAGTTACCATATTGAATATGAGAAGCATGCTTATTTATTATGTAGTACTTCAGACTACTTAATTCCAATCCACTTCTCATGTCAGATGTATTTAACCATAACATTTCTGGCTTCAATCACCGAAGATCTGGATTAGCTCAAGCACTCAAGGGAAAACAGGATGCCTGCTCACCCAAGCCTCCTGGAGGTGATACCATACAGGGAGATTGCTCTGTCCTGAGCGAACACTCTCCCCCTCTTCCACTTCCTTCTCCTGGTTTTAAAGTAAATATACCATAAATACTAGACCCGCAGGGCTTTGCCACAGCCAAACACAACCTGACTGCTCAAAGTAAAAACAAGCACCACAGAGGAACAGTGTGGAGGGCAAAGCAGTCCACACCCGTTGGGCGAGCCAAGCTCATGGGTGTATCAAGACATTAAGGGGTACTTACGTTGCTTGGTAAAAGGAGCGGAGAGAGAAACGTGCATTTTGATTCACCATACCAGTAATCTTTAAACCAAGCACAGCCCCTTACTGAAAAAATGAGTACTGAATTGTGTCGCCAGAAGCAGATTAATCGCAGCTTCCAGGAAAAACTCTAAGCTTATTTCACATTGACTTTTATTCCCACTTGAATTAAGTTCCTTATGTTTCACCGACTCATTTGAATTTTTTGAATTGGTTTTGCATAGTATCATTTACTGATGTACTATCTTTAATTACATAACACACACACGCTCTCCAAATGCATTATTAATGAAAGTGTTTTTAATTAAATGGCTCTCAGCATAATATTCAGCCATTAATTTCACATGCTCAGGATGTGGAGAGATTCTATTCCGATGGCCTGGGAAAACTTTGTACTTTAGATGAGGGATACTTCCAAAGTGATAGTTTTAGAGTGAAGTTGAAAATCATTATGAGCACTGAATTACCCTCTCAGCAGCTGGTACCGCAGTTCTGCTCCACTGGGTATTATCTATTCTTCAGCTCAAGTGCTCCTTTTGCTCTGCCATGCTTCACCACTGGTAATTTTAAAATGCCCCTCACTGGATTCACATATATTCCACAGTGAATAATACCAGAGTTATCTTTTAGGAACAACTTAGACAATGGCACTAAAGCTGAATGCTCTACAATAAAAAGCTCTGCAAACTCCTTTCTAATTATATATCACCCACCTGCCTCCACTCTTAAACTTTTAGTGCTCTTTGAAGTGACAAAAAGCCTTAGAAGTTACAAAGAGCATTCACATTCTTGGGGATTGGGCTTTCATGGTCCCAGACTTTTGTTTTTGAGTAACAAAGTTCATCCACAAAAGCTCTCATTAATTTCTTATGTTTAAAAGCCTTCTCGGCAGTGGTAAGGACATGAGGAGTGGAGTGGCTCTAGCCCATCCCATTCTCCTGCAAGCACACAACATCCTGGATCATGTCTTACCCACTGGTTCCTCTCTCTGCTTCAGCTCAGTTTCCTGATGTAAAGCTCACACTTCTGGATTCCTCTCTCTCTCTTTCTCCCTCTCTCTCTCTCTCTGCTGTGCTGCCCTACAGCTGCTGTCCTCTTTGAGCTTGAGATCGGCCTTCCAGCTCAGCTCCTGTAGCCTAACGGCACTGCGATACTGGTCTCCACTTCAGCCAAGCAACAAAAACCTTGTGAAGACGACAGGCAGGGAGGGTATACATTAGAATAAATGCTCAGAAACCTTCAATCAGTAAGATTAAATCAATCCCTTACGTCCTTGGGAACAAAAAAGACAGAGAGAGGACTTTAGCTAGTAAGTAAGTTCAAAACCTCATTAAAAATCATAGTGACTTTATCTCAGAGTCATCACGTTTTAGCATGCTGACTAGAAAAAAACATAGGGTAAACCACAGCTAGCTATGGGCTAGCTGTGGCAGAATCTGTACTTACAAAGCCTCCCCATTAAAGATGATTGCTTTGCAGGGTTTTTAATGGAAGGGGGAACATAGAGAAATATTATAAAAACCTACTATGTCACAAAGATGCTATACATGGACCTCCACTGCATTTAAAACGAATTTTAAAGTAGTAACTAATATTTTGATATGACTAATGACAATATATGCCCACATTCCCAGCATTTCATGTCTAGATAAAACATTGCTCCATAATGAAGATAATTGAAAGTATGATTTTCATCAATATTTAATTAGCATTTAGTGCTAACTCATTATTGCTGTACAATTAATTTGACATCTTGCTGTACGGCCTACACAGGCTTCCTTCTACAGGGTTCTTTTTTTGGTGGGACATCAGTAACATTAGACACATGTACCTTCCCCTCAGGCTTCTAGAGGACTATGAAATATGGAGAACATGACTGAAGTTTTAATCTACTGCAGAATACAAAAGATTAATATCGAAGCTCAAAATATGCCCATTTGGCTAGTGCAGTTTTGTAATGAGGGAAGTATTCCACTAAACTAATGTTTTCAGAAACAAATTGTACCATCATCACACACATCTTTTCCCCCCCCAAATCCCCTGGCTTATGTACCCAGTGATAACTGAGTAAACCAAAACAGCATTGCCTTATGTTACCAATTTAAAATTGTCACAGAAGTTAAGATGATTCCGTGCAAGTGTGTAGAAACCTGTACAAAAACATGGCTCTTCAGATGATCACAGACTATGAGATGACTCCTGATGACTGGGGTATACTTTACATGAGCGGATTGACAAAGGACAAAAGATGCTTCACAGTCATGCTGTCAGACCGAGATCTTAGTAGGAAACAGGATGATAAACTGCAGTTTTCTTTCTACGTCTTTGGAGCAGTGCTACCGACTCAGAGGATGCTACACACAGTTGGCAATTGGGGTATCACCACCATGAAGGAAGAGATGCAAGGAAGTACGTAGGCTAACAGTATTGACTGAAGAACATTGAGAATGCACTGCTTGTATTCCCAGATGTTAAATGAAGTTCTTGCAGGAATTTTCTGAACTACCTTGATTCAAGGGTGAAACCGTTCCCAGAAATGGAAAGCAGCCATATGCATGCTTCGTTAACACCTAATCTAGCATTTCCAAACACAGGGACCACAGTCTGCAAAACTGTATGATAGGATTTCAGAACTACTGCAACATGTTCAGATTTGTCACTTACTGGAAGTTTGATCAGTTTACAGCATCTGGAAAGTTCTCCACACTTCCAAAATTTGAGATTACCCAAACCACTATTGCTTAGATCATTATCTCACTCCAGATATTTGAATGAAATGTTTAACAAAGCTTTAATGAGTGCTACAAATTATGAGCTGCTACTAAGAGCTGCAGGTGGGAAGTTGCAAGACCTGCTTTAAGAGCCACTTTCCTTCATTTTGCACATACTCACTTTTGTCATGTTAAAAAGAAAATCCCCTCTGACTGATCAAGTTTCAGAGTTGTTCTCACTTCTGCATTTTCAAACATGTACTACTTGTAAATTTAAAGGAAAAAAATGCTTCATTCTTAATGATTTTCAAATGAAGGCAAATCTAAATTAACAGATTCTATGGCTTTGTTAGCTTATTCATGCCTAGTATGCTAATATAGCAACATATTTAAAGACCAAGTAATCACTAACATTGAAAGTGTTTCCCAGCCAGCTTGGCAGAAAAAGAACTGATATGACAGCTGAAGAAGCTGAAGACTAGACAGATACAAGGTGTGTATACTTGCTGTGAAAATAACCAGAGTGATCCAGACTCTGGTACAGTTTTTACTGCTCTATGCTAGTTCCTAATGCCCTGCTGGAGCACTGGTATGGACAACACAAATGCCCTCCTTCACTTCACCCTCATTATTTAAGCTAAAATTGCTGAATAAATAGCTTTGACACCCACGTACAAGTATATTAACTGTTAATGTTACCCAGCCAGCCATGCCCTTAGGCAGCACAGTTCCTCTGGGGAACTGGCACTTCCCTTATAGATGTTTAAACCCTGTTTTTCTACAGGAATAGAAGCAAGTTTTGACAAAGTTCAGCCTTACAGGAAGCAAGTAAAGATTACAAAACTGCCAGCACTACTGATGGTTCTGTGATAGGAGTCTACATACAGCTAAATAAGCTGCTTATTTTTATTATTGATGCAGTCTCAGTAGCACTGAACATGGCTGGGCCAGCCCCAGGCTTTGTGGTTGCTTTTAAAGAATGAAGCAAGAGGAACATTCATGCCCATAAAAACTTCCTTACATTTTTGTCATTCATGTGAAAACACAAACAAAGATTATAGTTAAGCACAGTCTCAGTGCAACAGCACCTTCCTTTACACGTTTTTATCTGGAGGAATTAGGAACAAATGTTTGTCTGCTGCCTGCAAACCAGCAATAAGGGAAGATCATGGGCTTGCTGATAGTACTGACTTAAAGTAAATACAATGAACTAGAGTAAATTTGACTGCTCACAGAATGGCTATGACCAGGAGTGCAGAGATGATTATTATCACACAAAACTAGCCCAGCTTAGAAATGCTCTTGGGTTTATACCACATGGAGTATCCTCAACAACTGATGTTACATACATAATCATTTTTATTCCCCGAATATTTATGTTGCCTGGCCCCATGTTCTCCCAGATGCAGAAGAATGCCAAAACGATCTAGAACTAAGTGGTAGTTTGGGCAAGATCGAAAGCTGAATACAAACGTATCATTTCACCTGACCTTCCTTGCATGATACCCGTTTATAAATCAGTCATGCCGACTTCATATGTTTGCAAGGTTCCATCTTGCACAGTGCTCATTATAGCCTCAAGGTATTTTTCTGCACTAGTAGCTTTAAAGCATCTCCTTTGCACAAAATCTGTTTCGCTGATTATCCTGCCAAATATTAAGTTCTATTTATCCAAGCTGAATCCTTTTTTCCTGTCGATCTATTCTGAAGTTTTGTCCTACTGTCCTTTCTTCCCCCCAACTACTGAGAAAATACTTTGCTTGATCTCAGTTCTTCCCTGTGGACGAGCACTTCTACCAGAAGAGGCAGGACTAATTGAGCAGAAACCAACATTTTATTTGGGGTTTTTTGAGACTCAGTGGTTGGATACCTGCAGAGCAGCATGGAAAGCTTAAGCTCCTATGCAGACAAAAGAAAACCACAATGGCTTTTCACAACCTCGTGCTGCTGATCTTAAGCACAAAATTAATATGATGACATATCTGGATAAATCCCCCTATGTGTGCATATTAGGAGTAAGACAAAACCAAATAAAGGACAACATGAAGGAGGCACATAGCGACTCTAAAATAAAGCCAAACCCTCTGAAGAGTAAATGCCCTACAGGATTCACCTGTTTTGCCATCTTGCAGATCTATATGTTTTCCAAAGCTGAATTAGACTCCAGGACGAGTTAAGGCTCCCAACGACAGCTGTGCATCCCTACATTCCCCCGACCTACTAAAGAGTAGCTGGGAAGAAACTGCTTTTACAGAAAAGAGCCAGGATCTGGGTTGTGCCCAAAACATTTCTTATGGAAAAAAGTGTACTGAACTACCTAATGCATCTACCAGACTCTCCCTGAAAACTGAAATTCCGAACACCCCAAAGAAGAAACAGCCAAACCTGGTTTGCCCACGTATACAAATTGCATTTTTTTTAGAAACACTGGAGCTCGAATATGCAAATTATAAGAATGCATTAATTATCATTAATCATTCCTTCACAAAGACTAAACTAACTGGAGAACTAATTTGAGAAAATTGAAGTACATGACAGAAAGCATTAAGATTCATTAAGTTTCAATTCTCTGGTCTGTCAGCTTGTCAAGAGTAGATGCCTGCTATGCTAGCATTAAGAAAATGCAAAGTGTTTTACCAGTAATCTAGTATACAGTTTAACCCCTCCTCTTTGTTTAGAGATTTACTACACCTGATATGATACATTTTTTGTTAGCACAGTTACAAAGAAATTTCTGTGTCCGTTTCTCTCAATCAGGGAAACTGAACTTGCTGAAATGTCATTATAAAGCTTTTGCAGGTTCACTAGTTATTTTGCATTTAAATTATTTAAGAAGTGCAAGCACACATTCTGAAAAACAAACCGGAAAAACAAGAAGTCATTTGAAGAAAAAGTTCCATTCAAAAAGATATCCACACTGCTCCATACCTACACCTCAAATTCATGTTGACCAGAAAAGCCAGTAAGTACGCAACAAGTAGCGGGCATTACTTGTCCCACTGGTTACAGCCAAGACCATATAAACACCTATGAAATAATAGCAGAGGGAGCTTAGAAGCTCGTCCATAACATAAGATGCCTCAGCAACCTGTAGCAAACACCTTAGGTTAACTTCAGCTGCACTTTCAGGAACCAACTTGGCAGCTAGCCTTAGTGAGCACACCCTCGGCGTGCTTCCCTGCGTGCCAGTCCTTACCACAGCAGCAGGAAAAGAGGCAAACAAATTTTAGTCCTTCTGTTGCCCTGGGATAATGCTCCCCAGGTAAAATGGCATAGGCTTTTGTGATCCAGCGTAACAACACACAGTCCTGCTCTAAGGGAGAAATTAAGCCTTGCTAGTGGAAGAACTCCCACATGCGTGTGTCCAAAAGGGGCAGCCATCTGCAAGATCTGACAGGGACAAGATGCAAAATTTAATAGTTTGGCTTTTTGGTGTGGTTTTTTTTTTTTTTCCTCCTTTTAAAACATATGGTGTGGGTTTATGGAGAACATCACAGCTCTTAATCTAGGGATGGCAGAACTACCCTAGCAAGATTTACTCTTTGCTGGCCACAGCAGGTAAATATTTTAGTTTCATTCTTCAGTAACATGTAGATAGTTTAAGATGTCAAGACTTGATAACCTTGACACAGCTGGGTTAGAAAACTGTGTGTGTAATACACAGGATTTTAAAGCTCATAGAAAGTTACCAATTTAAAAATAGAAATCTTAGTTTACTTGGCAATTGAGGTTAAAATAGGCTACCCTGCACTTACAGCTTTACGCTTTCAGAAGTCACCCTATCAGAATTTTGGTTTTGCATATGCTTCAAAATTTACCTTTATTAACCAAAATGGCTCAGTCAACTATGCAGTGAGAAATGCAGGAAGTCAAAACCCATAGCTGCTTAAAATGCAGAACAAATTGCCTCCGCCTTGATCAGTGGCGCAAAATTTGACATAGTGAAGTTTATTTCCTACATGACTATCACTGCCAAGGCATGAAACATGCATGAGTTCGGCAGAGCGCAGATTTTCACTCATCGTATACATACCATTGATTGAAAACCAGCACCTGCACAAAAATACTGTTATGCTCCAAACTGTACTAAGAACATAAGACAAAAATGTTAGTGTCAGGTAATGCTTTCAAAGGAAGCCAAATCCACACTGCTTTACAGGATGATCACCAGGATTGCGACATATCTAAGTGTCCTTCAAAATACTTTAACTGAGAACTCAAACTATTCTTGGTAGTTTCTCTATAAGCCAAGGCCAGACAACAAAATTATTTTTCCCTCCTGAGCATCGAATCACAAGCTCATTTCTGTTATTTATACTTAATGCATGAGAAACTCAATTTTACAATTAAAGCATCAACTTCACATACTGTTTAAAATATAACTTGTTAGACAACCACTGGCATGCCACCTCTATTCCAAAGCACTAGTGAATTGTCACAGCTGAGTCTGGTTTTTGGTGGGTATTCTTTTCCTAGATGCAGTGCTTGTAGTGGAAAATGCCAAGTCCTTCAACATCACACATTTGCAATGCTCCAGCTTCTGCACTTATATTTCTTCCAGCTTTCTCCAAAATAACAAAGAAGGAATCTTCAAAATCAACAACAATAAAAACATGTTCCTCTAGGGGAAAATTACCAGGAAGTATGCAGAAAGATAAGCTGTTCAAACCTACTCTAATTTTAACAGCATTTCCTCCATTACCATACCATCACAATGTTAAGTTCAAAGTTACTTGTGTATAATGGAAGTAGTTTGATCATAAATATAATTTACTTAATAAATATGGCAAGTAAAATTTGCAGTGGAACAGGTTACACTTTAACAAATACTAATTGTAACAGAAGTCATCTGAAACAGACATTAAAAGGTTATATTCTTTCATACAGATCATAGCTAAACTTACTGAATCCTTTACTAAACAAAACAAAGCAAAAACCACTCCAACTTTTAAGTTAGGTAAGATTCTAGAATATATCAGAATTGCTGATAAAGTTAAGATGCAAGTTGTTGCGATTAGTCGGTAACTACTAAGTTTGGCAAAGCAGCACAAAGACATGTTTTAATCAGTACTTCTCAGCTGTGACTGAAAAATCTCTTGTAGTAGCTGTAATGGGGACTGCTAAAGCTGGCATTACTCGTAGGATATCAAACTGCCTGCAGCATATGGCAGGGCTGGCACTCTGGTACACAAGAGTTGCTTTTTGTTCTAATAACATATCTTACCAATCAAGATTCATTATTTCAGCTTTCCCCTTTTAAAGAAAGAAAAGGGCATACACTGTACTTACAATGAGAATTCCCAGAAACCTGCCAGAGTTACTAGTAGTATTTTAGTTAAACCAAGATTCGGATAAACTGATGCCATAAAATACTTTAAGACAGAAGCATTCAACTAAAAGGAGGAAAAGCTTTATTTGCACCCAAAAGACCATCAGAATTTTAGAAGGAAAATTGGTGCTTTTTTCATCAATGCCAACTGAATCCATTCTGCTGAATAACGAAGAAAACTTTTGAATGAGAAGATATACATCAAGAAAAATACTTCAGAAAGACCAAGGATAAAAACACAGCTTTCTAAAATGAAAGCAATAAAGTTTGATATTCTTTACCCAGAAGTTGAAGCTCAGTTCAAAAATTTGGACTTGCACAAATAACTGATTGCCATTCACAGGGGTAACTAGTCATGTTTTCCTTGGAAGTTACTGAAACTGCCTGTGAAGGTGCAAGTTACACCACTGTTGCTGTTAGCCCCATGAGTAACTTCAAGCTCAATCACTGCAAAGTAATTTAAGCGATTTACGTTTTAAGCAAACGTGGAGAACTTTGCGTGTACCTACACACAGAACAGCAATGCGCTATGCTCAGACAGCCACAGGAGCCTTGTGATGACAGTTCTGTACCCTTATTTGTTACCCAAGTCATCTTAGGAAGACCTGCAATGGTCAACTGTACTGTTTTCGGCGTAGCCTAGATAACACAAAACAAGTAATTACGTTTGTTCAAACAGCCTGCAACATTTTTTATAAAGTGACTTACCTTGACATTACTGTTTTCTTGAGTTCAGCACGTCCAAAGTCAAACACATGGAGCAGCATATCAACAGTCCTACAGATCTTTGCAAAAATATCTATAAACACATTAAATCTCATAAACTACCCATAGAGATTATTCCTGCATACCACTTCTCCCATAACAAATGCAAGCAACATTCCTGTTGTATGTAGTCATATGAGCCTATACTCCTTGACAAAAAACAAACCAAGCAGTTTTTGATAGCAGGTGGAAAAAGAAACCAAATCTCTTCGAAACTATGAAGTCCACCTTCATTACCGCAAGATCAACTCTTCTTCCCACCTAGTATCAGTTCTGACAGAGTCTGTGTAAGGGCAGCCATTTCTCAGGTAGGCAAGTTATAAGCTGTTCAGACCTTGAAGTTATTTGAAGGTGTCAAAATGAAAAAATAATTAAGTTAGTGAAGATCAGAGCCAGACTGCAATATGATCCTCCCCAAAAACCGGTTTCCAAAGGACAGCAGTGTATTTCATGCTAGACAGACTGCCAATGCTGGTAAAATTCCTTTCTCAAAAGGAGAGAAGCAAAAGTAGCGACTATGAACATATACAGGAAATAAACCAAATACAAGCCACACAGACACATTCTGTATAAGTAACAACTTTATTGTAACTTGATGTGCTGAAATGCAAAAATATTTTCAGCAACAAGGTACAAAAAGTATTTCACCATTAACATCAGCTGATAAAAAAAGGCTGGATGGTTTGATACAACTGTTTACATATCTGAATTCTTTTAATCATTTCCACCCCAAAACAGGTATAAGTCATTTCACTGGTTTAATTTTTAAAATAGGACTCATTGATCTTAAGCCTTCAAAAACCAGGTTACAAATACAGTGAAGTTCCTTGCAAAACACTTGAAATAGTGAATTCCCTTTACAAATGTAGTCCATTTACTGTAAGCAGAAGCCAAGTTATGAGACTAAGTCAGTGTCTTGCTAGCTAAGGAGCTAAGCTCTGCACTAAATGCACTATCAACACCAGACAGCAGACAGTTAACATTCCATTTGTCAATTACAAAAAGTAAATCCATTAAACTCAAATTTTAGCCAACTGTAAAATCCAATGAAATTGAACAGTATTTCAGGTAGCAATATCTCACATTTGCAATTCACTGTCTTTCATGAAACACAGTTTCAAATACTGCACATCGTTTTATTCTCCCAAGGGAGAAACCTTACTATAAGGATTTAAAAGGAACATAATCTCCATGTAGGTCTTCCACTGACCATCTGTGCAAAGGTGGATTTTATACCCAATGTTTAGAAAAACATCAGACTAGAGTAACTCGTGAAACTAACTTTGTGTCCATGATTATCACATTTTGACATACACTTATCTTGTAACAGCAAGTATTTTCACATTTTCACAAAAATATACCATTACTCAACTTGTATCTATAATACTTATTTCACTTCTTTGTGTAGTTTCTACCTCAGTGAAACTGAATTTAGGTAGAAAGAATCAACATGCAACAGAGCCTAAATGGGCAATTTGTAACTTTTCCATCTCAATTGTATATCAAATAGCATACTCCACCTTTAAGATTATCTTTTAAAAAAGATCTTGTGTCCTGTTAAATATTCCCTTCATTACAACAGTTTCCTAAAAAGGCACAATGTGTTCATACTTCTGCATGCAGTAAATGGACTCAGAAATAAGGATCATTCATTGAAGCATCTCCCACCCAAAGCGTCTCCTTAGGAGAGGTTCAAATGGAAAAAAAAATATATATATATATAATACATCATAGCATTTTAACAGCAAATTGAGTCCTTATTTTTAGAAAGTCATTCTTGACAAAAAACACCGCACAGTCATACACACACACGCACGCACACACAGGACACATGCAGGGTTCTCCCCAGAAAATTATGGAAGCAATGGTTCACATCTATCTGAGGGAGTAGTGTTGGCAAGCCAAAACATGGCACCTTCATACATTATATTCCTAATACATATACAAAACTAAGAAAAAACCCTTAAGATTTCAGCCTGAAAAAAACCGTCCATTTGTATCAGTTTCATACCTGCTGCACTTCGAACTGACAACTGAGGTTTTGAAGGGCAAGCTCTTGAGATGTGGGGAATAAAAACAAGCTACTGACTCCAAAGGAGACGGTTGTAATTACCAGCCAGCCCTGTTCCAGTGAGAACACTGCATGTAGTTAATTAAAGAGGTGAATAATTAGTGCACTCACTTAATAATACAGCAACTGTTTCACTTTTTTCGCAAGAGCTGACAAAACTTCAAAACATACATAATAAAATTATATCTAAACAGATCAATTGCCATGTGGGTTGTTTGGTTTTTTTTTTCCTGTTAGTGTAATGTATCATATACATTGTCTGACTTGAAAAGTGGACACTCTACAATGTAGGTAATATTACAGCATAGTGTCTGACATTTTTTGGTACAAAGTATGCTATTAAGCTTCTATTAAAAAAAAAATCATAAAAGTCCTTAAGCTTTCCATTTGATTACTGTACGTTGATATTTTTGAGTAAGCTGAACTGGACAATCATTACAGCATTAAATATTCAAGTCACTTTGTATGTTAGAGCTGCAAGTTTTACCAGTGATGAGTATGAGGATATATAGTCCTAACGCATTACACAGTGCAGCAAAAACATCACTATTTTGGAGAGAACAATTACTTTTGTCTTATTGTGAAGAATGCTTATGAGATCTTATTTTAGATAAATATTTTTACATTGATAAAAGGATAAATCTCTGCAAATATATAATCTGATGCCTTACGTTCTATTAAAGTTTCTGATTTTACACTTTATCCATCATAAAGATTTAGTTAGAAGGTAAGAAGAAAATGCATCTTTAGAGGTTATTTTATTGTTCAAAATGGAACTGAGTATTTTTTCCAATTTACCTTTGCTAGTGGTATCCTAGATGCCAAAGTATAAAACTATATACTCTTTCCTCTAAAAATTTCCTTCAGAGCAATTCAGAGGAATCCTAATGAAATGAGGATGGAGATAGATTTTAAGATAGTAAACAATCTGAAATTCTTCCTCTCTCCTCCCTGCATGCCTTTTTTTTAATAGGCAAACTAACCCCCTTATGCAAATATGTTCATAAATTAGGTGAGATCTCCTCCCATTCCCCACTGCTAACCCAAGTCTTCCCCAAAAAGTATAGCATATTATCACTATTACAGTAAACTCAATGCAATAACTCAGGAAACATTTAGAGTGTGCACTACTGCAGACTTTTCCTCCCAATTGTAAACAATGCTATCAAACACTGAGGATGTTGATATTAAAGCTAAGGTTCGCATCATAAAGAACTGGCCCATGACAAGCAGTTTATAAATGTTTCATCCTTTTCACATTATGCAGAATTTCAATAACATCCACAATGCTAGTACAATAACTGAAATGCAAGACTGAGCAAGTCTTTGCTTGCAAACTCCATCTGACATTTCGGGGAAATATTCCTCTTGATGTGTACATAACCTTCTCAGGTGTTAATGAAAGCTGTGCACATAGGTCAAGATGGAAAAAACCCTTCAAAACTTTGCCATTCACATGCCTTTTTCAAATAAGCAAAAATATTCTGTTACTTAAATATGAAAGCTTGCAATAGCCACCTTCAATTGAGTCTTAAAAAGACATGCCTTTCTTTTCTAACAAAACTAAATCCCATGTGGCTGTGGGCATCTTAAAATGTATCTAAAAAGTTAAGCCACAATTACCTGTACCTCATTAATTCATCAAAAGCAAAATATATATGTACCACACAACATACAAAAGTTACACATTAAAAGTGCATATTCAGAATCCATTTGGCCCATTTCTTCAATTTACATTTGGTCATTCTATGCATCCTTTACTTTCCTATGTAACCATAAACACGGGATATGTTCTTTTCCATATACAATACTATTCTGTTTTCACATTGAACAATCTTCACCTCTGTTCAGTTCTGCATTAAATGTAAACTAATGATGGACCGTAAAGAAACACAAGCAAGAGGTTTATTCTGTGTTTCTTTTTCCCATTTGGACAGCTTTGACACACACACAATAAGCATTACAAACTGTAATGAAAATACATTTTTGGGCCAAACCGTTGCATATTTGCCCCCACAATGAAAAATAAATTATGTTCAAAGCAGTATATTGCCATAAATAGCCTGTAAGCATTTGCCGAAGGTAAACAGGCTCTCCCCATACTTAACACTTGCCTAGGGTACGTTATGTGCCTCTGATTCAAGTGCTTTTAATGAGAGGCTAGTTAAAACCTTCCAGTTTAGCACAGGACCAAACTATAATCTTTTTTTTTTTTCTTCTGAAAATAATGGAAGATCCCTTTCAAAAATTAATCTTCAGTTATCAACTTTACTGCATTATGGCGCTAGTGCAATCCTGCAGAGCCTAGTCAAAAAGACAAGGCACATTAAAAAATAATAATAATAATAATAATAATAAAAAAAAAATCAAGATACATTAGACTATATGGACTAGAGTCATTGAAGATAATTTAAGGCCTTTCAGTGAATTAATCAGTCTAATTTAAAGCTGAGGATTAAACCATAAATTATCCATCTGAAAAGCAAACAATAGGCTTTTTCAGCTTCTGTTCTGTGGACAAGGATAACAAAAACTCTTTTTATGGTTTGTGAAAACACCTCTGGACATGGAGTAGAGTCAATTCAGTTTCTCTAAAGTTCATGGAAGATTTCAGGACTGTTTTAGCCGTTTGCGTGGAATGCCAAACTGCGGACACTGTGCAGACGCTAGTGCGCGAAAGGCCTCTGCTACTAAGTGAGGGTGGGAGTGGATCATGGACTTCCAGCCTGCTGTTTCCATTATGTCTGTTGCTTGGCTGAAAACAAAAGTATTAATAATAGTCACACAACTTTACAAACCAAATGCAAAAATACACAGTTGAGAAGAGCAGGCAAGACAACTACCGCAGAAAAGCAGCTGAACATTATGAGACAACAGACATTACGAATGCTGGTAAGGATGCCGTTGGAAAGAAACAGCAAATTGCAATTCAGGTATACTAATACCATCACATGTAGGCCATAAGGTACTTATTCTGCTTTACGTAGTACTGGCAACACATTAGCTAGAGGCCTGCATCTAGTACTGGGCACTGTGTTAAGATGACTACCTTGAAATCGCTCAGGAAAAACATAATAAAAGTAAGAGGAAATCTAGAAGAAAGTGAGGTCTAGTGTAGATGTGAAAAGCCATGGAAGACATGGTAATTTCATTACATAGAAGGGCATGCTAAATTTAGGGAGAGAGAAGCATGACAAGATGAATCAGCCAAAACAGCAGCAAAAATGATGTAGTTTGTATGTTAGAAAAAGCAATGAAGACAGATCAGCTGTCTGAATATAGAGCCCTTCACTGCGAGCTCAGTTTTACTACCAGCGGAGTATACTTGAGAATATTCACTCCTTCTTCAGTACAAAATCACGGACTACATTCAGAATGGCTTTCAATGGCCACTACGGATTCTTAACAAACATAGAAGCAACGACAAATTTCATCAAGTATCCAGGAAATTAAAAGCTATGTATTTTCTCCATGTATATGTTTACTTTTTTGTGAACGTAGATTCTTCTGCACATGAAGAACATTACCCTGGTTGGTATGCATGCCACATTGACACAGGATAAATTTGTAATTTTGAACCAGCAATTTATGCATCAATCCCAGGTTTCTGCTACCCTGCATTTTCAAAAGCCTTTCATAAGCATCCTCATACTGCTTCAGGAATACTGTCAAGCATAAAGTTAACAGCCAATATCTGTACCATATGATCTCTAAATAACCTTTGCACATTTCTAATGCAAGCCTTTAATCTTCTGCTGCAAGTCAGTAAAGGTAAGTGCCTTGAGAAACAGTATCAAAGTTCAGATTCCCTGGTGCCAAGTGTTAGTAAATTAAGCCAGGCCTTCTCATGTTATTTCCCTGATTTATTGCAGATGCTTTAGCTGAAGCAAAGATGACCAGCATCTGTAATAGCAACATGCTAAGACACAAGTCAGCTCAGTAAGTTCAAAATCACTTGAAAAGGAATACATCTGCTAGTTTACATTGTTATGTATGCTGACTTATCTTTATTAAGTTTTCTACTGGTATTTCACTGTTTACCTTCTACCACTCCCTTTTCCACAGCATGCTCAATCATTAGGCCCGTGAAGATTTTTGTTGTTAAAGGAGAAACACTAATTTTAAAGCAACTGGTACAACATACATTTTAACTTCTCTGGAGATTCTGACAGTAAGATAAGTGCTCTGCTTTGTTTCACTGTTTCAGCCTACCGCTGGCTATCCTGAAGCCGTCTGTCTTCTATTCTGTGATTCACTTGAGCTGTTCCAAATACATGCTGCAACTGGTCTTACTGTCTAAGCCACATATTCTTGACCTATTCCCAGTGTAGGCAGAAGCACTTACAGAGCCAGCCAGATCAGAGGGACCTGACTAGCTGTGTGGCCTCAAGAGTACTAGCGCTGGCATGCAGGAAGGTGAACAAACGTTGCCAAAGGCAAAAAGAGCAACTGCCCTCCTTTATTTGGAAATACTACAGGCTCATATTGACCTAAGCAAGTCATGAAACCACACTGGGGTTGTCACTCCTCCAGGCATAAGCCTGGTTAGTCAAGAGAATAGTTCCATCTATAAAGGTTGCTGCCACCATCTCACAGCACTGATAGGAGTTGGGGAGAGGAATGAAAACTAGCTATTGTTAGGATCTCGCACTGGAAGGCAATTAACTCTACCTATCAGTTAAAGGGAACTCACAATCATAACTGGGGTAGTATCTGCTGAATCCTACTTTACTTACAGTCAGTGACTGGCCTCAGTAGTGTGGACATGAAGCAACAGTTCTTAAGATCTGCAGTCTATTTAGCAGTGTTTGTACAGAACATCGTGAGGCAGGAAAACTTACTTGCTATTCCAGTTTTTCCCATCTTTACACCCAAGTTGTCTAAGAACACTGCACCTGTAAGAAAGAGCCATGCTCATGACGAAAAGGTACACAAAGCATAAATACAAATATATGTACAGTCTCAAAAATATTACTTGCCTGTTAATGAAGTCTATTGCTTGTGCTTTTAACTGTTCAGCGCTGTGCAAATCTGCGAGGATAAGAATGTCAGCAACATTTTCTACCGAGAGGTTACTACAGAGTGCTTCCTCACACATGACCTTCAGCCGTTCCAGTGCATACTGATAAAAGAAAAAACTACACTAATCATTCTTCAAACTAATTTTTTCTACCAGTACCTCTACAGTTTTTGTGACAGTTCCAGTCATGAAAGTGCTTGGTGCCTCTCAAGCTTAACATCAAACCACCTCCAAACAGATAATTCTAATTCGATACGCTGCACTGAAGAGTCCTCAAATGGTAAGACATGTATTAGGTTTGACACAAGCTGATCAAATGCTTTACTATAACTTCAAAACAAAAATAACTCATTCAGAAGTTTTCATTTTCCTTCAGTTTAGTAGGGGAGGAAGAGCAAGAAACAGACACAGGCTCTATAATTATATTAGATATGTATACATCTCAAAGTGAGGGGCAAGAAATTATACAGTGTAACATTCACAAAAATGTCCACTGGAAAATACATTAAACTAGCCTATTCCAAGTTCAGTCCTACTCCCACCTCTGAATTTCTTTATTTCTTCCATACTTTTGACACAGCCTACCAGAAAGTTGATGTAAAAGAATTGCATTCCCACATTATATTCTGCATTAATAAACCATGCTTCTTTTTTGAAGGATGTCATAGTCTGAACAGGTTTCATTCAGCTGTATACATTACTACTGAGAGCTTACCCATCCCATTTAGTTTAGCACCCTCCTGATAAGAGTTTAAGTCTGAAAAGAATTTTAGACACAAGTGGCATATATTCAAGTTGCCACTTATAGATTTGTATTAGCAACTGTTGAATGCAATGAAGAAATGCCATTCAAGTCAAATTAATGGGCTAACTTCTATGTTTCTAGACCTATGCATTTTTACTTCCATTTTATTTCTATAGTGCTCCTCGAGATACGGCACTGTAGATTTGTTCTAACTGATACTTACTTACTCTAAAAAAAGTTATTAGCTGGTAGGTATAATGCATTCTGTAAAATGTAAAACACTTTTTTTTTTTTTTTAGATTATTATTTCACATTCAAAGGAATAAAGTTTCCATTTTTATTTCCAGATACTGCAGACAATCCCACCACTGCAACTTATAATATTATCTACATTTATCAATTATGTCCTAAATAAAGGCCAGCAGTCATAAAATATCACCGCTTCACCTTTCTGTTTGGGTATACTGAAACTTGACAAAACACCATCAGTTCTGGAAGATAAGATGCTGGCAATGAGAGGTGAAAGGAGCAAGTTCCCAAGGCCAGGTCAAATGATCTTGAAAACTTAAGAATCCATTAAAGTGCCAGAAAAAAAAAAAGTATATTTTTTTTCTTGAAATTAACTACTGGTATGACTTATTATCTTGGATGTTTTATATTCTGACTGATTATGAGAACAGGCAACCTTCACCACTAATATTTTACAGATCTGATTGCTCAACCAATACCGAAACTGCAAAGGTAGTTTAAGAAACTGCCACTGCAGCTGAGAGTGAGAACTTCGATTATACGCAATGAAGTGAGTATTCTCTGGATTCTAAACTACTTCTGCCTCCTCAGGGAAAGACAACTGTGCATCCTCTGAGGATAGGTAAGTAAAATTTTAACTCAAGCTGTAAAGCAGTGAAGAAAAAAAAAAAAATCAGGTATTGGGATCAAAAGTTAGAAAACTGTAAATTATGATAGGGAATAATCTCACGTTAACTGCTGTGCTGCTATAAAGCCCCTTTATCTCAAATATCATTGTAGAAAAAGTATTTCAGAGTGAAATTAATTTAAATCTAAAGTAGACAAAGTTCCAATATAGAAGAGATGAAAAGCTAAAACTGTTATCTTTGTAGGGAAAACAAAAAGATGAAAGTTCTGAAGTAGCAGTACTTCAGGAAGCACAGTTAATTCAAACACTTGCATATATCCTCTTCAAGTGCACAAAGATCTAGGATACATTTTATTTAAGACCAGTTTTCCAAGCATATTAATGGTCCCCAATCTCCATCTTAAAAAAAAATAAAAAATAAAAAATAAAAATTGGGTAGTAAATATAATTAATCTGAAACACTTCTGGTCAAGAAAGATGTATCAGCCTTCTATTGCTGAAAGGCTATCCTTTCCCTTCTTTCTCCATTTCTGAGGAAATCTGTTTCTCATCATTTTAAAACAATAATTAAAATACACATCAATCTGAAAAAAACTGGTAGGCTTTGTGGGGTTTTTTAGAAGACAATTCCACAAGTAAACATGAGGTTTGAGAACTTAAAAGTCAATAACTTACTTTGTCTGCAGCTGCTAACAAGTTGTCAGCCATTTTTTCAAGGTTTGGTGCTTTTCCCGTGTAAATGAACCTCATCATTTCTTTAAAAACTTCAGGATCTACATCATTTATCTCTACACGATTCTGGTAAAAAAAAAAAAAAAAACAAAAAACACAAAAAAACCCCTCAATGCCTCTAAAATTTAGCTACTACTTTAACATATCAAATATCATCTGATGAACACTCCAAGTTTTCATTTGCAATCCATCATGCAAAATCCTTACAAACTTAAGTTAGCATTCAACAATACTAAGCAGAAAGTAAATAATGGCTCTTAAAATCACATAGAAATCAGTTGGGAACAATTCAGGAATAACTGCAACTTTTTTCTAGACATGTCCAGCTCCAGACTATTGCGTAGGCTGTACATAAAGAAAAAAACCAAGGCACAGTTTCAGGAATATTTAAAAGTGCTGCTGAGCTTCCAATCCAACAATGATGTGCTTGGAATACCGCAAGTCAGAGCACCAGACAGAACAAAATGAGACATTCTGGCTTGACTTTGACTGAGTCAGCACAGCCTATGTTTGGTTCTCAGAATCCAAAAAGCAAACAAAAAAGCTGATATAACGGACATTTTATGTGCTGAAGCCCATCCTAATAAAACTGTGGTATTACATGCTTGATCCCACCCTCAAATAGTATTCCCCATAAGCAACTAACAAAGTAGGGAATTATTTCAAAGATGTAGAAGCAAGCACCAGACTTCTGAATGGAGTACACGATAGTACATGAGATGCACATGTTCTGGTTTCCTAACCACTGAACCACAAACAGTATTTATGAGTAAGGCTGCACTACTGATTCACTGTTAACATGAAGGTGGAGGCCCCCAGCAGTGGTGTATTACTGAAGCCGTGACATAGCTGGATTTCTTTCAGTTCAGAAATCTCTACAAAATGATTCCAGTATTCCAAATCTACCTGTGAAAGTTTCCAGATTGTATTTGTTCACACCAGTGGCAACCTTGTAGCCTTCAAGACTAAGTGATGGTCACCTATTACAACTCTTTAGTGAGCTGATCAGTTCCTTGCTTTTTTTTATGGATTGTGCCTATAACCAACCCATTTTAGATATTTTTCATCAGGAAAGACAACTCCTCACTGTGGGAGAGATCAAGTGCATAAAAGCAGCAGCAGCTCTCTGTGCTGATTAAGTAACTATCCATCCAAAACACTTACACAGGTCAAGTACCTGCAGAAACTGAATGAAAAGGAGAGGGTTCACTGCCTCAGGGCTTAATTTTAGTCATAATTCACCTGTTGTTTCTATACCTCCTGGCTACCATATAAAATGTTTTAATACACTGTAGCAAAATCTTAGTCAAGTCAATCAGCTTATGCGAAGGCATAAACTAAAGCAAAAAGGGGCAGAGATTACTAGGTCAATTACATAAGTAGCTGCTGTTAGAAAACCCTGACTGATCTAGGGTAGGTACAAGTACTTGCAAGAACAAATCCTCCAGAACCCTTCCACATTCAACCCTAACTGTTCTTTCTACACAAGAAAATTCCCACAGAACTCACCAGGAGAGCAACCAGGAGTAGTACCCTCCTCCACTCACAAACCATCATACAGTACTTGTCTTCCTCAATTTGTAATACTGAAGTTTTCTGCAACTTTTCCCTTTTTCACAAGATACAAATATTTACATGTGAAGTTTTCAGTAATGCTTACCTTTTTACTTTCCTCCATTTCATGTTCAAACATTGCATTAAAAACTGGAGATCGTGCTGTATCAAGAAAAGTAAATATTGAATATAGCAAAATTTAAAACTTTCAGCGATTTAAATTATGAAGTAATAGCAATACAAAAGTAGAAAGTACCTGCAAGGACAGATTTATGAGCTTTGAATTCTTGTCCTCCTACATAAAAACTGCAATCTGTAAATCTTGTTGTTTCCCAGAGATTCCCTAAATCTTCTGCTAGTCGACATTCGGGTACCTTCAAAGTGTTTGTATTAGACTGTCCTGATATATTTACTGAGTCTTGGACCACGCTTACCTAACAGAAAATCACAGCAAGACAACTCCTTCATAATTGAATGACAGTAATGATTATATTACAGCACCTACTATTGCTAGAATTTCAGCAATTTCAAAGCAAAGAAAAAAAAAAAAAAACAAACCAGTGATATTTCTGGCATTAGGCCAGAACCATACCCCGATGCTTTACAGTTTACTTTTAAGCAATATAAAACAAATGGGGCTTTACTTAGAGACCAGTATTTTGTATTTATCCAACCAAAACAAACAAACAAACAAAAAGAGCAGAATACCCCAGACAAGCCAAAGTATCAATATGGCTGTTGGGATATCAGTGGGATATAAAAGAAAAAAGTTAACTCTCTTTCAAAGATAACAGTTCACTCTTTACACATTTAAACAAAATAGATACAATATAAAACTGTAAACAGATCATCAGGATCACAAGGTCACAGCAAAGTTTTAAGGGAATAATGCATAGAAATTTTGAATAATTATAACTTTAACTACAGTAAGTTCATACTTCACCTGCAATGTGATAATGAAAACTAAGTGCGAGTAACATAGGTCCTCCATTATTTCATTTTACTGTGTACAGCTGAGGCTGGAATCACCAGTCATTGTTTTCCAAACAAGATTAAAAGCCATTACTTTAGCAATGTAAGTCAATGAAGTATAAGATGGAGTAGGTAACTTCAATAGTGAAATGCATACTCACACAATGTCATCTTTGTACAGAACTAGTTAAGAAAACTGAAATGTGTGCATTTGAAGTGAATATATTGGCATTATTCCCCTTTCACGTAAGAAGAGAACAGGACAACAGCATTCTTATATGCTTTTTTTCAGATATCTTTACATATTGTTTTAATGTATGTTGGGAAAACATAAGAAGAGCTCAGGAGGTGTTACTTCTGTTCCCTGAGATCACACGCCTGAGGAAAAAAAGCACGTTCGTAAATAAGAGACGTACTACAAGATCGTGATCACAAGATCTCCCAAATACAGAACAGTAGGGTTATCTATTAAGAGAAAATGCTGAGACTGTTAAGATCAGTGCTCAGTTTGATTTCTAGAGGCACAGCATCTGGAATAAATCTGGCATAAAACAGCACAGCTAAGCTTCACAGAAAGTTGAAGCACAGCAAACAAAACTCCAGATCAGAAGAGGAAGATGCTCAAATTAGGACAGCAGCTTGGGAATTTGAACCATTGCCTAATTCCCTGTTTCATCCCATACCCCCTTGTGATTAGTAGAAATTCCTTTATATTCTTCCACCTTTTAAAGGAAAAAAAAAAATACCCCAGGCACTGTGAAATTTCAGTTTTACATTAAGACTATAAATTTATAACACTAAAAATCTACAGAGCTATTGTGTACTTGATTTCACAGTTTTCATACACACAGAGTGATTTCAAGACATACACATACACACAAACGAAGTCTCAGCTTAGCAAAGCTAGTCTTCTGTTGTCAAGGGAGAGTTCTGCTTCTTCAGAGAGTTGACAAAGTTCCTGATCAAAGCTGCCTGCACAGCATCCTCTTGCTGGCTACAGACAAGTGCCTAGGAAGGTCACCTACTCATTCTTCATGTGTAATTAAATTGACCTCTGATCTTCCAAACTTCTATTGGTTTCTAATACACATCAGTAGTTGTGCAACACAACAATTTGCTATGATCCATCCTTTAAAGATATAACCCAAGCAAAATTTTAATTCAAGTCTCCTACCTCCAAGAAGCCTCGAATGTATTGTCTATAGATAGTAATAAGTTTTAAAAGTTCTAAATACAGACATTTTCATATCTCACTTGTCCAGATGGGGGGGGGGGGGGAGGGAGGGTTGCCCTTTTTTTTTTTTTTTAATTTGTTTAAATCAAGCTGAAATCCAATTAAGTTAATCCCACGTAACTATTGAAAGCTCATCCCAGGCTGAGTAACACCTGATACAATCCTTACTTGTGTTTATAAAATCACTCACAAGAGCAAAGGTATTTCTTTACTCAACTGAGGGATGATGAGAAGATGGTAGAACAGCAAACAACCTATTTCAAAGAGCAGCAGCAATCCAGCCAGGATTTCCAGGTACTCCATCCAGAAGGTCTGATGTATTTTACTGCTTAGGAAGCTATCCAACATGCAGCTTTTGTGCAGCCTACATACTTTAGGGGTACAGGTCCTATTTGTATTGCATTCTCTTACATGTAAGGGTATAGAAAAATGCATAAACTATAGGACTTGTTCAAGTTTTGTGTGTGATGACAGTTAATGTGGATAATGTCTATTATTTTCTTGGTTTTAAATCCATGGTGATCTAATAGTAAAGATAATTTAAGTGATACTCCAGACTACTTTCTTGACAGAAGCTAGGTAAGAGATCTGTGAAGGCACTCACTAGGGAAAACATCCCTGCAGAGAATTTACTATTCTACTAGTAAAATTACCTTAAAAAAAAAAAAAAAAAGAAAATTATGAAGTTGTATTTCATCAGGAGGTCACTTTGCAAAGTATTTAACTTAACAACCCTTCAGTTTCCAATACAAGGACATAGCCAAGAACACTCAACAACACAGAAGGAATATCTTTGCTGCCAAGGAAGACCAAATAATCCTGCAATTCAAAATGGAGAAAAGAGCCAACCAGCACAGCAGGTACCCACTGACCTTTACTAAATACCTGCTATATGTGGTAAATTTTAACAACATAAGTTTTAAGAAGTGGTCAGTCTTCCAACTAGGATACAAGTAGGAAGGCAAACACAGAAATTACAACTTACAGTTCAGTTTTAAAGGACAAAAGCTTCAAACTTGTCTATAGAAACAAGTCCTTCAAGCAACACCTAATTCTTCAGGTGTCATTAGAAATGACAGAACACACCTGATTAAACTAGTTTCAAACATTTGGATTTCTGATGTTTTTTTTCCCTTTAGCCTAAAACAAACCAGAAGTTATTTAACATGCTCACTGCGCACAACTAAATGTTGTACTTTCTTCCAGCATTTGTAATCAGGGTAGGTCAAACACTTCAAAAAAAGCCATTCGCATTAAAACATCAAGAAGTTTTGTAGCGAAACACAGCTATATTTAAAGATTAGCATCAAGATTTACGTAACAATGTTTCTTTCTAGAAAATTCAGTATTAGTTCAATTTAAAAAAACAAAGCAAAAAAACTTGAACATTAAATAGTGACCTATTTACAAAATCAAAAAACTGTTTTTATGAGCTGTTCATTTACAAAGTATTCATTACAAGGAAAACTTAAAATGAGAAAATACCCAAAAGTATCTTTACAGAACCATAAGACACTTGTTACATCAGCTTTTATCACCCAAATAATTGTATTCATAACAAATTTATCATGCAGCTCATTTAACTTGTCTAAGTGAAAATAAGATGCACTATATTTGCAATATCTAGTCTCAGGGGCCACATTTCAATTATTCTTCCTACACAGCATAATGACATATAATTAAATTGTAATCTTGCCAAGACAATTTTACATATTTCCAGTAAATACACAGATCAAAGCAAACTTATTAGCAGTTAGAACATCTATCATCCTCCTAAGTCACTAATCACTTCATGGCAGCAGAGATAACCAGCCAATGAGTATTTTACACTGTACTTAGAGTTTCTCTAGTTCCCATTTTTAACACTAAGCATTTTACTTAATTTTAATATGACAATTTAGGTTACAATATAACTGATACAGAAGTGACCCATGATGCACCATGAAGTTAAATATATACCACAGCTCTCAATATTAATTCTCAGTATTAAGCAGTCCTTCTACAGGATGCTTGCATTTGTTCAGAGAGCAAAGTGTAAAATCACTACAAAAAAAAAAAAAAAAAAGGGGAAAAAAAAAGAAAAGGTATTTCATTTACTGGAAATACCTGATCATTGGTTGAAGCCATCAATTATGATATTACAGAAATACAGATTCTGACAATCAGTTGGGGTTTTTATAATGCAAACCAACATGCAGACATTCTTTTTGCTTATCCAGTGAAAACCAATCCTGTAATTCCAAATGCAACATCTTTTAATAAAAGCGACCTCAGTAAAAGAGTACTTCTACAAAGAGCTTGTGTAAGCCACCTTTTACAGAAGTTATCCTAAAGTAATCCTAGAAGATTCATGGAGAAGCCCAATATTTCACAAGTGATCAATTCAGACTTATTCTACACTTCAGGATACATGTAGAAAAAAACCCAACAAATGCAATGCAGACAAAACAAGAAAATGTGTATTTTACCATATTTATTATAGTTTACAGAAGAAAACTTTATGATATCACTGTTTAAAATCAACATTAACCTTTATTAGAACAGAAAACATTTTACTTAAAAGTTTATCACTTATAAACCTATACCCACCTCACAAAATAATGTAAGCTTGTCATCTGGTAGAAGACCATTGGCTTCATCCAGTAAAAAATCTCTTCGGATAAATTTCTTAAAACCCCAGTCCTTGCCTTGCACAAATCGATATGCTCTTTGGCTTTCTGATAAAATACAGTCAATGTACAAATAAAGCAAGTTAAATAAAAATATTAGCAAATAACAACACCTAAATGCTATATCAAAGCCAAGCGTTAATCAAAAAATAAAACCATTTAGCATGTTTGGATCATGTGTCACATTGAGAAAACCCACAACTATTAAAAAGATAATGTTGTAATAGCATTATTTTATGAAACACTTGATAGAATTTAATAGAGCAAAATTTGCAATTCAAACCATATCACCCCCTTAGATGCTATCTTAAGCACCATCCAGCAAGAAAGGAGTTTTTCAGTTAAGGTTTAAGAATGCCAATGTGTCAAAACAGAAATTGTTCACAGGGAAGTACCATTACAATGAACTTGTCACCACAAGTACATTCTGACAGCACTTCTGCAGTTGTCATAACAATCTGTTTTGACTTCCTCCTGAAATGGAAAATCATGTTTCACAGGCTGAAATTATTTTGAAATATGGTAAGAGCACTAAAAAAAGCAAAACAGAAATAAAAGCTTTCAAGTAACAAACTTTTTTTTTTTTTATCATAAAAAGGTATTATTTATATTTAACTTTTAGCCATAGTTAGGATAATTATTAACTTTTTTCAATCCATCGGATTTGCTGTGACCACACAAACCTTTTTATTCCAGTTCTAATGTTCACTGCCCACAAAAGGGTTCCCAAGGTCACATTAGTGCAAATGCATGTAATTCTGAAAGATTAGTTATTTTACATGGCAGGTTCACTACAAGGTGTTCACTTGTTCCACAGGAAGAGCATTATATACTTCTATGTGGAACTAAAACATGGGAAAGAGGTTACTTGGGAATACCTTTGAGAATACCTGTAGAATAAACCACATTCTGAATCAGATTTAGAAAGACTTCAAAATGAAGAGAGCAAGACTACTTCTGAAATAACAGGGAGTCAGGGGGAAGGGGAAAGAAATCTCGAAAAGAGTTCTCTAAGATAGATTTTTTTTTCATTCCAAAAAAGCTGGACAAGAAACATGTCATCATATTTCCATACAATTCCACACAAAGCTGTATGGATATATACTTTAGCCTTTTAGAGAAGAATTTAGAACTCACAAATTTGTTATAAAAGCAATATATTTTTCATTACAGAATCTGTTAAAATATATTTCCTTCTACAACATCTAAAATAAAGGTATCAGGAAAGTCAGACTTCTCTACTCAACTTGGTGGCATCACTGAAACAGACTTGACCATTTTAACACACCGCACATGCTAGAAAACATATGTCTAACACATTGTCCTCACTGCCAATAGCTGGAAAAATGATATTCCTAACAGTTTTTCCACTAGAATTAGACCAAGCAGAATATATTGTACAGGTTTTGATTCTATTTTTTTTAATACAATGAAGAATCACTCAGGAACTGACAATGCAATTCAAACAACAACAACAAATCTTCCTTATGCTGCAGAATACAGAAGCAGAGGGAAATACACTTACTAAGCGCAGTGTGGGCTTTGAGGGCAACAGAACAAATGTTGAAGTCTGTTACACTTAAATTTGTAACAGAAAAATTATCATTTTTAAAAATACCATTTAGGTTTTCTGGCATCTGGAGTAGCATTTTCACATTTTTATCAACTTGCCAAAAATCCACAATAAGCCTCAGAATAGAATGAAAACATAAAACCAGAAAAAAAATTAAGAGGTTAAAATTGTTTTCCTCTAGATTCAGCCCAATTCTTTATTCTGAAAACTCAGATTTTACTGTTAACAGCAACAATCAGTGATAAACCCTCAGAAATTAAATGACCAGTAGCAATTTAAGTATACAAACCCCACAAAAATAAAGCAACATAAAAGCATAAATGTGGCTCTTTTCCTCCTAATAAAGCTCAAATGTTACTTTGTTATGTATTTTATACACAGCTTCATCATTTGAAGCAGTCTGTGCATGAATTATCAATTTACAAAGGACATCTCAAGTCAGGCATCATTATACTGTATAAATAAAAACATAGCATCTCCAGAAGCAGACGGCAAATGGCTGGAAAGTCCAAGAAATAAGATTTCTGTTGGTAATGTCCCAAAATAAAAATATGTTTACAATTCCTGTAGCACCAAACACAGGACAGCTACTAGTGCAGAAACTGAAAACACAGCTACTCATAGGATTTTTGGGGTTTAGCACCTTGTGATTTTTAGCATTTAAAGTAACACTTCTGGAGCACCTCTCTGAAGTGCTCATAAACTCATGTGCACAGGATGAGGAAGAAACAGGAGAAATTAAGAGCTCTGTGTGCAGCTGCAGGGCTACAATCTTGCTGCCACAGAGACACAATAGGATAGCTCATGGGACCATAGTGCTGCAGTGGACAGGTTCAGTCCCCTTGGGAAGGCTAGGCTACCCTTTACATGAGAAGTATAGGAATGGATGGAGCTGTGCCTTGCAGTGGATAATGAACCAGAGAATTTATGGGATTAGAGGGGAAGCCAATGCAAGCAATGTGCTCAGTGTCTGCTTGCAGACCTACTCATCAGGAAGAAACGGGTGAGTGGTGATTAGGATGCTGGTTGGCAACAAATGAACAAGAGTCATCAGTGAACCCCTAAAGCAAAAAAGGACCAGCAGTATCTAATTAAACACCAGAACAAGTTGCCCAGATAAGTTGTGGAGTATCCATCCTTGAGAGATATTCAAAGCATGACAGTTCCCAAGCAAACTGCTCTGGTTGATCCTGCTTTTGGCAAAGGGACTGGAAAAGACAACATTCAGAGGTCCCTTGCAACCTCAACAATTCTGTGATTCTCTATCTTGAAATATTTTTTGATGTTCACATTGCAATTTCATTTAATTACATACACCAGTCCACTACTGGACATTGTCAGTGACATGGACAGGGGGATTGAGTGCGCCCTCAGCAAGTTTGCCGATGACACCAAGCTGTGTGGTTTGGTTGATATGCTGGAGGGAAGGAACGCCATCCAGAGGAACCTCGACATGCTTGTGAGGTGGGCTGATGCCAACCTTATGAAGTTTAGCCATGACAAGTGCAAGGTCCTACACCTGGGTTGGAGCAATCCCACGCACAGCTACAGGCTGGGCAAAGAAGAGATTCAGAGCGGCCCTGCAGAGAAGGACTTGGGGGTGCTGGTCGATGAGAAAATGAACATGAGCCGGCAGTGTGCACTCGCAGCCCAGAAAGCCAACCGTATCCTGGGCTGCATCAAAAGGAGCGTGACCAACAGGTCGAAAGAGGTGATCCTGCCACTCTACTCTGCTCTTGTGAGACCTCACTTGGAGTACTGTGTGCAGTTCTGGTGTCCTCAGCATAAAAGGACATGGAACTGTTGGAACAAGTCCAGAGGAGGGCCACGAGGATGATCAGGGGGGTCTGGAGCACCTCCCGTATGAAGATAGGCTGAGGAAGTTGGGGCTGTTCAGCCTAGAGAAGAGAAGGCTGCGTGAAGACCTCGTAGCAGCCTTCCAGTATCTGAAGGGGGCCTATAGGGATGCTGAGGAGGGACTCTTCATTAGGGACTGTAGTGATAGGACAAGGGGTAATGGGTTCAAACTTAAACAAGGGAAGTTTAGACTGGATATAAGGAAGAAGTTCTCTACTGTGAGGATGCTGAGGCACTGGAATGGGCTGCCCAGGGAAGCTGTGAATGCTCCATCCCTGGCAGTGTGTGTGTGTGTGTGTGTGTGTGGCAGTGTGAAAGGCCAGACTGGATAAAGCCTTAACTGACATGGTTTAGTGTGAGGTGTCCCTGCCCATGGCAGGGGCATTGGAACTAGATGATCTTAAGGTCCTTTCCAACCCTAACTATTCTATGATTCTACGATTCTAAATCTGTCTCAAGCAAAAAACTACAATCCACCATACGTACAAAAGTGTAGCTTTGTTCATAGAACAGAACCAGGAGGCCTGCTGAGATTGAAGCAACCAATTACATCAGTGGCAGAGGATAAATAGAGTGAATGTATTTCCTTTCCTTCCAAAAAGTCCAACCATTCAAGTTTTAGCACTGAACTCAGTTTTACGGATTTACTTTCAAGATTACAAGTGTGCCTAGTTACATAAAGAGAAAGCAGCATGAACTTTGGGTATGAGTACTGGAGAGCTACAGATTTTTTCCAAGAAATTCAGAACTTGCAACAGAACAGACCCTACAAGATCTCAAGTCCTGGAGTAGGAGGAAGAAAAGTAGACAGATTCTTCATATATAGGACTAGCAACAGCATAAGCTCAGTGCAGACCAGCATTAAATTCCACGTTTTCATGAGAATTCCAGCTTTTCCAAAGTGTTTCCAATGAAGGTTAAGCTTGTAAGTTTAAAACTAAGAGCCGTATTTTTCATATTAAAGCAGCAATTAAATCACTTTTTATTTCAAAGTTTCCTAATTCCTCAGGTATATGGCTCATGTTTCTAAAATTAAAAGTGCTAATCAGATGAATTAGACCAAAACACTGTAAAGGAGTGTCTAAAAAAAACCCCAAACACCAACCATGCATGTTTATCCCAATTAACTATGGAAATCAAACACTTCCACTGCAGCTAGAAACAAGCAAATACACCCCTAATAATAGGAAGCAAGAATAATCTGCTAGAAGAGCCAAGTGACAAGAATCTGGAGTGACGACAGTAATGTGCTGTAATTTATACTGCTCAGGATAGAATTAACATAGCTCAGTAATCAGGAAAGTGTGAAACATGAACAAGATTTTTAATTAAGTTTCTAAAAGTATATTAAAAATGTATTTTAAAGTTTATCTCAACACTAAATTCCGTTCTCAACTGAAAAACTTACAAGGCTGATTTTTTGGGAATGCTTTTACAAATCCACAGATAATACATTAAGACTCCCTTACCCATTGCTTTTGTTTCTTCTCTTTTAGCATTCAACAGGGAAAATTTGAATTTTGCTCTGACTTCACTTTTTGGACAACTGACTAAAAGCAGATATAATGACAGGTAGTCTTTGCTTTCATCATCTAATCCTTTTGGATTTACTCTCAGGCACCTGAAAGGAACACAAAAATTGTACATTTCTCAATAGTATCCAGAATAAATTCAGAAATATTTTTATAAAATACAATGACACATACTACAAAAATGAATGTTTCCCTTATGACTGTTGAAACTTTGAAATTAGAACCAATCTGTACCTACAGTAAAACTTCTAGAAATATGAGGTTTAGTATTTATTTGCAATTGAATTTTGCAACTTTTGTGAGTGGGAAAACCAAACCAAAAACAAAAAAACCCAAACAAAACCCACACAGCAGTTGCTAGAATAAAGACCTTACCACTTCATTTTGTCATTTGGCCCTGATGAAAAGGTAGAACTCTTTAAAACTTCACCCATTTCTTCTCGGCAAAAACTGAAGTTATTAATGGTCCACATGTAGGAAAATTTTACTACTTTAACCTGAATAAAAGATGCAGAGATGTAGAGACTGTCAAGAAAATTTAACTTGCATCAACTAGTTAGATTGTCAGCACAGCTCAATAATTTTAATATTTATTTTTAGTTATAATTATGACTAGAAAATAAAGCCACTGGAATTTACATAGATTACCTGTGTGTAGCACCAGCTTTCAGCCACAGGTCCACTGGACATCTCCCCAGGAGGAGGTGGGGTCGGAACCCTTGACATTGCCACTTATTGCAGGTTTATAGTAACAAGATAGCAATCCAGACTTCAGTAATTCTCCTAAAAAAGTAATTTAACACATTTTGTTCACCCTTTTTAAGTGTGGAAAGAAATATCCATTGATATTCTTATTACTGTGTTTACTAAATGATGCAACTGAAAGAGGACAATGGCTTTGCTATCTAGACAAGCTAGATGCTTGACATTAATGACCACTTGTACTCAAAATCCACAGGCTGAATCCTCATTGCAATACTTCATAAAAGCAAGCACCTGTGCATCATACAATACCACTAACAACCTTACTTCAACATCACCTTTGCAAATTACCACCTTGATCACACCAGTTGTGTTACAACTTTCTTCAGGATCTTCTCCTTTGATTTGCAGAGTAACTAGGGCCTTGTAAGCACCCCGTTATTACTACCAATGTATTAGTTGCCCACACAGGCATAATTCAGTCCTGGAAGAGCACCTAACTACCAGGTTCAAACAATCCTGGGATTTCTCAAGAGAAGGAAAGAAATTAAACTTGCATTTAAAGTATTTTCTTCATAGATCTTTCATGATTGCCTTGTATGTTTAACACCAACAGATTCGACTGCAGAACTATAATCGCCATAATCATGTGTTTGTTCCTTATCGAAGCACAAAACTGAAAACCAGCTTAAGTCAACTTGCCAAACCCAAAGAACTTTCTATTAGCAAATAAAGCAATATTGTTATGGATTATCGCCTAACAGAGCACTACAATTTTTTTCTGCCCATCAGAAACTGAGTCATATTCCCAGATTCATCACATCTAGCCACAGACACCAAACTAGCAGCCTACTTGTGCTAGTCTTGGTATATAACTAATGAATGAAGGCGGGCCTTTTAAGAGGGTAGGCTCTGGGTTACTGGGCTGACTGTCTTTTAGGTAGGGTTTGCTGTCAACTTTAGACAGGTTTCTGTCAGAAGCACAGCTTCTCACACAGCTCCATTAAGTTGCAAAAAGTTAAATTACCCCTGATCAAACCAGATGAAAGTGACAATTGTCTGCCACCAAATATTTTCTCTTAGTACAGAAAGTTTCTTTAAACATATCCTGCTATCGCTGAAGCACCATCAGAAGACTACAATCTTCCTGCAACATTTGAGTGTTTCCTCATAGAGGTCTTTTTACTTGTGACAGAACAGCATTAGTTGTCTTACTCAAAAGATGTGATTGCACATCACTAACCATGTTGGAACTCTTTCTTTACGGATAGGCAACACTTAGAAACAAGGTTTTATGCAAGCTTTTGTAAGAAGATACTACAAGACCACATGTAATTCAGTCACAATGTGAAAAAATTTATTATTCCTATAGGGAAAGAATTCTCTGCAAATCGCTATGAACCTCGGTAGATGTCTTCCCTCTTGCCTTTCTAGGGCTGCTTCTCACTTACTTTTGATAAGGATTAGCCATTCCTCATTAAATCCTGTTGGCATGGGAATCACTCTGAATCATGAATGTATGAAACCTTGAAACCAAAACTAATTCTCAGTTTATGAGATGAGGAAGCAGATGCTATATAATCAGATCCCATACTGGATCTCTACTAACAGACCTACTATGACTAGATAGACAGAAAAAATTAAACAAAAATCAGTGAATAGGTCTCCTGCAAGACATGGATCAGAGACACTGAAGGGTAATCATAAATACAATTCAGCTCTTATAAGTTTGGGGCTTTTTTTGGTAAGTAAAACTTGTTTTTATTTACGGCAATCTTCAGTACTTAAAAGTACTTTCCATAGACGAAAACCAGAAACAAAAGGCCACCCTAAATTTAAGGTAATGGAACTTGCTTGCCCTCTATTTTTTTTTTTTTTTAAGCAAGAACTGTATACATTGTGAAAGCTGTGTTTACAGAGATTTTGTTTGCAAGTTTACAGCTTGTTTTGACTGTCTGTACAAAACCATGCAGAGTAAAATTCCTGGGAAACATACATGTGAACATCCCTCTGTCATAAAGCAACTATTAGTACTTATATTACCATTATTTCTGGAAGCAGATCCTATTCAGTGGTAACAACTGAAGCTGCTACCCAAATACACAATGGATTTTAGATAAAACCACATCCTGAAAGAATTACAACAGCTCACCTCAGCTTTACTGAACCTGTTTGCTCTTCTTCAATTCTCCCATGCTAAAATCAAGAAGAAATATACCCCTGTTCCTTATTCTGTCATTTGCATGAGATGCACAGGACTCTCTCATCTCTAACCTGCTCCTCAATTCTTTCAGTCCATTTGACTGCTCAGCTCCCAGTAACCATGAAGGAGCAGCAGATCTGAGCCTAGTTTGCTCTGAAAGGGTCTCCAAATTGAAAAAGACTGAAAGTAACTGCTATATATCAAGCTCTTTAGAAAGCACCCAGTGACCTTATGCCAAGTACCAGTGCTTATCTGCCCCCTCCTGTCACACACCTAAATTGCCCGATTTGCTGACAATTTAACTCTAAGCAAGGGTGGGTATTCTCAATTATTTTCAGGTGTCTTCCACCCTGTCTCTGTACCTGCTCTACCCAGGGCATCAGTACTTCACAGGCTGCTTCCACCTGCTGCATGGCTTTTTTTTATTGCAGGTTCTGACAGAAAGCATGATTTTACGTAAGTACCCTTTAGAGATCTTTCTGAATAGCTTCAGCATTTTGTTAAGTTTCCATTTACATCATTAGAACTAGAAAACTGATTTTCATGAGCTCATGTTAAGTCTTTGAGGAACAGATTTAGACATAACTTTTTTTGGTGTGGATTTTCCAAGTCAATCAAATTTTTACATTCAGAAAACTGTGAGAAAACAGTAACTTTAAATACTTCATATCATACTGTGAGCCTGTGTTGAAGAGCTGTCTTTTTTACTTCTTAATATGCCTGGATGTGTAATTAAGAAAAAAAAAAAAAAAAGAAGTAAGAAACCAACTAACAGCAAAACTGAACAATGGAGAACAAATACACAGAGCATCAGACACTCTCTGTCAAGACATATCAAAAGACTGCCAGGAACAGCAGAGAAACAGTTCAGCAGTACTGCTCATCTGCCCCTCGCTTAACCTATTAATCAGCATTTGGGTGGGGATGTAGGGATATTTACCAAAACTACAGGGCGAAAGAGAACACAAGCTTCAAAGATGGTATTCTGAAGTGTAGAGGTGTTTGGGGAAGGAAGGATTCTTTTCAGACCCCAGACTGCTGCTCAGATCAAGAGCCAAGAGCCTTACCCACTTCGTGTGGCCAGCAATGGCTACCAGGGCAAAGTGGACCTTACAAGGGCAGACTGAAGGTGAGAAAAAAAACATGCACTTACACATTTACCCCTTTGTTCTATGTTCTGTACTCTGCTAGGGGAGACGTCTAAATACCACTATGAAGAAAATGTTCATGAATCATTGATTAGCCACTGCCCTCAGCTCTGACAAAAAGGTTTTTCAAGTACCAAGCCCTCATCACAGCCTATTAGATCAAATGGTTGGGAACAAGACGGAGCTGCAGTTCACAAAACCAGTCTGAGAATGACTGGGCAGAAGTAAATGAATGAAGTGCAGAAAGACAGACCTGTTATCTGCAGGACAAAGCAACTCATGCTAGAACCTGCACTTATTTCTCTGCAGGCTATAATGAACAAAGCACCAGAGGTGACAGGACATTATCAGGTAATGCCTCCAAGAGTTTTTAGGCCATACTTGTCTGGACTTGGCTTAACAAACCAGTGTGGCCATTTTGCCAGGCGGATGTGTTTGACCAGAGTAAACATGCACTGGGAACAGTAAAACAAGTTTTAATGGATGAGGGTAAAAGAAGTTTCTGGTTTTCAAAGGGAAACAGATGTATTTTTAAAGGATGTCAAGTACCTTTGTTGTTTGTTTGGTTTTTCAATGAAACGATATACCCATACTGAATGTACCACAGCAGTCAGTGATGATTTTACTCGCTGAGATGCTTTCACTGTCTAACTTCAAAAAACCCCAACCCCCCACAACAAAACAAACACTCCCACCATCAAAAAAAAAAAAAAAAACAAAAACCAAACACACAACCAACCAAAACAAACCAAACACAAACAGAAGAAAAGCTCAAAGGTATTTTAATTAACCTGCACTCCCAGACCCCAAATACAGAATGAACAGATTCATAAAATGGTTTGGGTTGGAAGGCACCTTAAAGATCATCTGGTTCCAAACTCCCTGCCTTGAGCAGGGACACCTTCCACTAGACCAGCTTACCCAAAGCCTCATCCAGCCTGGCTTTGAACACTCCCATGGATGGTGCAGCCACAGCTTCTCTGGACAACCTGTGGCAGTGCCTCACCACCCTCACAAGGAAGAACTTCTTTCTGATTTCCAATCCAAACACGATGGGCTTATCACTTGTACTGGTCTCTTAAGGAAGGTATTGGTTTTACCTGCTAATCACTCTGCCAAGTAGACTGGTCCCAGTTAAATTAGGATCTTCACAGAGCTGGGTACCACTTGCAGAGCAGTAGTGGGTTTGTAGGCACACAGGTAATAAAAAAAAAGGGATTTCTCAAAGCACATTTTATTCAACTAAAGTACTCTCCTAGTCAAAAAAATACTTGTGTTAAGCTTCAAGCCATGCAAGTTAATTATCATTAATTACTTGCACATGAAGCATAAAGAAAGTATGCGCTACCCTCCATAAAGCATTTACACTAAATTTCATCAAAAGCTGCATCAGCTCCCCATTTCCATAACTTTTAAGAAGAGATCTTAAGATTCAAAGCTACTTCATACACCCAGAGAACATGAATTCCATAAAACATTATCTTGCTTCCTTTCCCAAAAATTGAGTCCTTGCCCACATTATTCTAAATAAAGTTTCTTTTCAACCTCTTAGAGCTAGACAAGAACACATTTCGAGGTTGTTACATCTTGTGTTGGAATCATCTCAACTTTTTCACTGAAAAAAAATTACTAGCTCGTTAAGAAAGTACCACATGCATATGAACACAAAGAGGAGTTTCCTAATCCCCCCAAAAAAACCTACAAAACACTTCATAAACCTATTTGAAGAATTGTCTAAAGTGTTAACATGATCTTTTGCCAGCCCCCAGACCTGAGAGCAGAAGCTCAGTGTAACAACTATATCCTAACAGTTCTTTCAGAATAATAGTGTAGGAAGTGCACACAAGCAGGTGTGCATGTTAACCTGTGACCACAGGGATAAATTATCATTGTATTTCAATAAGGTGTTACAGCCAGCAAATTACTGGCAGGAACAACTAAATAGTCTTCTGCAGGGTATCCAACACACCCCAAAAGTCAAATCCAGCCTGCCAGAACCTAACCCACACATCAGTTCACCAAGCAAGCCAGTGACCCTGTCCTACTCGCTCAAGTATGAGAAGGAAAGCACACTAGGAACTTGATGATCAGCTCCTGCTGACCCTCTTTTTTCTGACATCCCTTCCTCCAGGAAGGGACACCCTCACATGAGTGACTCTGGCACAGTGTAGGATTTTTCTCATGTCCTGTCCAGAAACTGGACAACAAAGCAACATTTAACAGTAATGTCATTGTGCACTTCCAAACCATGACACCACAGTCTCCACAAAGAAAGAGGCTGTGGAGCTTGTTGTGACTGAAACATCAGACACCTCTATCCAGCAAACCACATCAAGCATTTAACAGCTAATGCAAAAACTAAGAGTAAATTGCTGTCTAAGAGTGAGTGGTATTAATATCATTTAGCCATCTCTAAGGAAAGCCTAAAAAATTACCATACCAAGAAATCCCACGTATGTATTACATATTCCATTTGAATTGTGACAGTCTCTTCTCAAACAGGACTGAACTTCTCAAGAAATGCAAAGCTGTTACAAATTAACTTTTTTTACTCCCCTCTTTGGAAATACTGGTATTTCATCACTGGCTGAAATAAAAGATCACCTTCTGAAAGTTAACTGCCAAATAACACCCTGTTCCTCCAACTTTTTATTCCTAGTAAATATGCACTTCAGAAACCAAATATAGTTTGTCTAACTGCACAGCCAAAACTTAAAGAAAATAAATCGAAAGTGAATAAGCCTTCCATTTAATAAAATCAGCTTCCAAAACCTCATTCAAAATAAACATTGTCTAGTTACAGAGGTATTGATTTAATTTCCTCTCACTAGTGAGCAATTACATAGTATTATGTAAGTATCATATATAATACTACCTATCGTTACTTGTTACTCAAGGAATCAGTTTTGGTTTTTGAATTACAGAGTCAAACAATTGGAAAAAATATTGAATTTTATCACTTCCTGGGTGAGGAAGATTACATTTATGAAGCTAAAGATGGAGAACAAACCATATCAAAATAGTTAAATATGAAGTGAAAGACATTATAAGGCCCAACACAAAGTTACTTTTGCACCCCCAGCTGAAGCAATGTTACAGTTCACTCAAACAGTTCTAGGCAGCACCAACTTATGAAGGCCAAACTGTTCAAGAGCCAAGAAAGCCATGTCCCTTTCTCCTTGGCCACGGAAAGATTTGTGTTAACAGCCACCCATCACCTGGGTCATGTCTATCCAGTAGCACGAAACTCTTGAGGCCTGAATGTTGATCAAATCCATAGGAGAGAGAGATTCAATTTCTTACCAAATTTCAGAGACTTAAAATATCTAATCAAAGACATTTATTTTTTTTTCCTGCCTGTTTAAGATTTTGTGTAGTAAGCTGATTATACTTACAAAAATGTCAGATTTCTACTAGTAAGTACAAAAAAAAATATCTAAACTTTGTAAAAGATAGGACTGTTCTTAATTAATGTGATTTGCGTGTCTTCACAATTGATCTTTTTGGAAGAGTTGCTGCATATTTCCTATAGCTAATGATTAAACTAAATTTTCTGCTATATGATACACAACAAAAACTACAAACATCTGAAAGGTCTATTAAGCTTAGGCAGTTTTCTAATTTCATATAACCATAGAATGGTTTGGGCTGGAAAAGACCTTATAGAACATTTAGTTCCAGCCCTGCTGCCAATTTGTTCAGCATCATCATTTGCTTCTCTGGAAACATACTCAAAATATACTTACACAATTTAAATACAGTGTTCAGTATTTACTGAATTTAACCTGTATCACTGCAATATTTAACTGTATTACTAACACTTAAACAATTGCAGTTACATATATCCACCCCCTAACTTAGAAAACATATAGGTTAAGGATATACTACATTCAGTATTTGTAGTATTTCTAACATATGAACTGTTTCCTTTTTAGGGCAAGCAGAAGGGAACAGCAGTTGGGTTATGCACAGGAAAACCCTAAGTGAAGAAGTAAGAGATGTATTAACAGTTAAAAGGAAGAAATTGCGGACTTCTTCTATTTAGGACATAGTACTAAAAAATGCTTACCTAAGTTTGCTCTTGAACCACACAATAGCAGCCAAATTTGTACAAACCTAAATCAGGTTTGGGAGCTTAAATCATAAGCTCTGGCTGCTCCTATGTGCTTCACACTGAAGATCTCACCTTTGCCAGGCCCCCAGCGCTGCTGGAAGCTATCGCCCTGCCAGGAGAAACACACACACTTCAGCACCCACACCACCAGCCAATTCATAACCCTCTCCACAGCTCTCCAGTGAGAAAAAACACTAACCCTGTATGGGACTGTGACAGTTGAGAAACTACATATTCATCCCTGTCACCCCTACTCCAGGGACAGTAAACTCCAGCAGAGATAGGGACAGGCAGCTGGGGTCAGAGACATAGAATCACAGAATAGTTAGGGCTGGTAAGGACCTTAAGATCACATAGTTCCAACACTCCTGCCATGGGCAGGGACATCTCACACTAAACCATACCACCCATGGCTTTATCCAAACTGGCCTTGAACACTGCCAAGGATGGAGCACTCACAACCTTTTATGTTGAGGACACCAGAACTGCACACAATACTCCAAGTGAGGTCTCACAAGAGCAGAGTAGAGGGGCAGGATCACCTCCTTTGACCTGCCGGTCTCGCTCCTTTTGATGCAGCCCAGGATACGGTTGGCTTTCTGGGCTGCAAGCGCACACTGCCAGCCCATGTTCATTTTCTCATCGACCAGCACCCCCAAGTCCTTCTCTGCAGGGCTGCTCTTAAAATACATCTTAATACATCTTAAAATAGCTGCAACTAAGACTTCAGATTTTAAAAGCACATCCTCAAGGGGGTTCCAGAAGAGCCCCAGCAAAGAAGAACCAGGCAAAACCCAGCACATGTGAAAGGCCCAACTTTTCAGGAGTATGGTGCTGTAACTATAATTAATAACACTGAAGTCAGCAGCTCAAAATTAGCAAGCTTATACTATTAGTTGTAAAAACTGTCAAGCTGAGTACATGCATTTTTCAGGCTTTGCTTTGAATTTTATTTCCTATCCCAACCCACTGAAAAACATAGTTGAATTTTACCTCAGCTGAGAGAAAACATAGTGCCCAGCAGAGACTGAACTGTAACTGTCTAGTTTACATCTGCCAAGCTTATTAATAAGCTTGCATTAGCCTTGCATTATTGTTCTGTACTATAGGAAACCCACTGCGCCCCTTATTAGATAGCCTAGACCATCCCCTGTGGGAGTCATCTATGCATTTCCCTGAAGAAATGTAGTACTGTTTCTTACAGCGTATTTCAATTTCATTGACCAGTCTAGTTTTATGGGACCAAAAAAGATGGATATTTCCACCACGACTCCACTTGGAAAACTTTCTGTTCAAATAATCTACTGTTGTTCGGAGCTCTTCCTTGTATACAGCAAAGTGATCTTTTCCCATCCTTAGTTTTACTCCATTACTCAAACAAATCACTGGCATGTTAAAGTATATTTAGTGAAGACTTTTTTTCCCCAAATACTTCAGTTACACGTAATTAAGAGTTCACCAAATTGAAAATTATAATCTTGGCTTTCAATTTTGCACATGAAACAAGTATCTGTAAAAACCAATGGAGAGTTGACTTCAAATTGTAACAAAAACTATCTTTCCCCAGCAGATTCAGTTAGTTTGGGGTGGTTTGTTTTGGTTTTCCTTTCTTTTTAAATTCCTAAGATTTGTGAAAAGCACTGGACTACACTCTCTGGAGACAGATGCTTTCATTCGCTGCAGAGAAGTTGTAAAGTGCAACAGCAGCTTACTGCTGTCCTCATTAACCTCTGCAGATGGTGATCACCTGGAAAGTCTCACACTGAAATGGCACAACTGTTTTCAGCAGCGAAAAGCTCACAGATGTTACCAGGAGGGCTTTTGATAATTCATTTCTTGCAGTGTTACCTATCATGGCAAACAGTGGACACATTTGTGCACAGAGCTGCACCTTTGTGGTAAATTTGTGAGAGGTACAGTTCATACAGCTCATCATCTTATGCCTTGTACCAGGCCAGTCACAAAGTGTATTACACCATGCAAAAAACAACCGATACTTATAAGCTGGAAAACTGAGGAAAAAAAAATAACAAAAACACCAAAAACCTACACATGATCTCCAAACCCCAAAACTCAATTCTGCCAGAGGACTAAACTGCATTTGATGCCAGGTCACCCAAACAGTCTTGAAACTGAACTAATTTCAATGGACTGGGTATTAAATTTCATCCTCAACAGCTGATCAGACAATACAGTAGGGAAGACAGGTAGGTCAAGAGGTACAGCTGCACACCCCCTTGCTTTAGTGCATACTAACTGGGAATCTCTGAAAGCACAGCTGTATGAGAACCTGACAAAAGCCATCAAGGCAAGCAAAACTTGACTTGCAGTCGCAGACTGCAGCTAAACAAGTTCACACCCAGAAAGGTAAAAAAAGAAAATCCCAAAAGTTCATAGAATACCTCCATCAGGAAGGGACCCATAATCACTGAATCCAGCTCCCAACTTCAGTCCAATAGGGGCTGGTTTCTGAAGTTCAAAGACACACAATTTCTCCTATTGTTTCAAAAACATTGTATTGTTATACTTTTGGATTTAAAAACAATTCCAAAATAATCTGCTTAAGATACCGTTTTCCACAACAAAAGCAATTCAAACCTCTTAAGAAAGACCAACTTTTTTTTTTTTTTAGTGTGAGGTGTCCCTGCCCATGGCAGGGGGGTTGGAACTAGATGATCTTGAGGTCCTTTCCAACCCTAACTATTCTATGATTCTATGATAACTATTCTAACTGATCAAACTCAGGAGCTGTAAACTTTTAAAATTATAGATCAGAGAGAGTAAGTCCCAAGACCAAAAGCAGTATTTACATTTCTTTCACTCAAATGTTACTTCTTTGAAATTAGTTTGAGCATTAAAAGATTTCACCAGCTATCAACTTTCACAGAACCATTTAATGCTTCCAAGACTACTCAGCAATAACCACTTCCTGATTCGCAACACCAAGCCCCACTGCTTCTACATCTTGCTGAGGTGGCAGAACTCACTGGTCTATTTGCAACCTTGGACTGCAACACAGGATGAGAGGGAAGGGGAACAGGGGATGGTGCAGGTTACTCTATATCAGGCTCCCCACTACAGATCTTTCTTGAAAAGGATAACACACGTCACCTACTCACCTAACAAAACTTGTGCAGACTCTGAGGATTAAAACTAAAACTATATTCAAAGCAATAGGAAAAATGCTGTCTTGCAAAAAAGCCCTACTTACCAAAGCATGAACGCGTAAAATCTTAACTCACACCTCGTCAAACAGGCAGTTTGCTACCATTCCCCTCACCTCCCAGCACAGTCTCATTATGCCATCAGTTTGTTCCTCTGCAGGTAATGTTTAATTAAGTTTAAAAACAACAGTAAGGCAAACAGGATGGCACAGGGCTGTCAGAGTGGCCTGGCTAGTCTGGGCATAGCTAAGCAGATTTTAGTTTGACAAAAGCAACAGGGTTGATAAAAAGGCGGTAAGTTCTATCACACCAAAGTCTCTTTTCATAAGCTCCTTCAGCTGCCTTCGAGAAGCTCTTGCTGGCAACATACTCCACAAACCACCACACTGTGAACTGCTACTGCAAGTAGCTGTCTTATTACCAGAAGCTGTTTCCAAAAATTGCGCTGCACAAGCTTCAGACCACCAAGGCCATCACCCACTGACATCTATGCTCAAATAAGCCTATCATTCCTCCTCTATTTACTGACACCCTAGCACAGTTGGGTTTGCAAAGTCCTCCACTTGCTACAGCAAGCAAATAATAATTGTTTCGTCTTCAGCGCTGTCAAGTAAGGCAGACCTAAAGCAGATGCAAGTCTGCTGTTTCTTGCCTCCCTTCAGATGACACAACTGCACTGTGAATCATCCTGATGATCCAGTTCAGCCACAGAATATTGCATTCACAAAAAAAAAAACAGAAGTTAAAAAATTCAATTTAATATCAGGAAATCAAAAAGTCAGCTAACACCAAGTGATGAGCCCATCTTCACAAGTGACTCTAGAAACCTCTGTGAAAGCTTAGACACCGTAATTTATTAGTTACCCAGAATAACATTAGATGATTCTACTGCCATGTATTTTTTCCTCACCACTCACCACCACTCAGTGAGTAGAGTCTCACAACTGCTGGAGGGGGTGGCACATTTCCAAATAAAACTGGTATTTAAATAATTAAAAAAACGAAGCCTGGTCTGTGAAACAATATTTAATATTTCAAACTACTGATCACAGAATAAAGGTTAATTTTGCTTGATAATCTTATCAATACAACTAATCATAGCAACTAACTATGGGTACAAAGCTTACCACATACACATTTTAAGCAAGCTACTGCCTACGCTTCTACTTGTATTACGATTTCCTCCTACTCCTAACCCCCTCTCAATTCCCTCCAACCCCTCCCCCCCCTTTTTTCTTTTTTTTTTTTTTTTAAGAGAATAGCCACACTTCAGGGAAACATCACTGATAAGCAACACAGGAACTCCCCTAGTCAGAAGCCTCTCACAGGATGTAATACTATTAATTCAAACCTTCCAGATGTATTTACTGCATTTATTTGTTTTCCCCTCAGATCAACCACCTGCCTGGTGTATTTTGTAAATCTTGCAAAAAATGTCTTTATGCAAACTTCTTCAGTATAAGAAGTTTCAGTTTCTTTCAAATCACCCATTGCAACACAAATATTCTTCACCTGCCATTTTAAATTTTAAAAGCTTGTTTGCTATATGCACAGAAGTAACAAGCAAAATGTACCTTGATATATTCTGCAGAGATCAAAAAAACATCGAAGCTGGATTTTATACATTCTATTTCTCTGAAACCACCACACACCAAATGCAGTACCAGACCTACAAGTAAGATCACACCAACTTCAACACTCAATACAGCAATGCACTATATTAACCTACAATTACCCAAAGCAGCAACAGATTTTAAACAGTTTGATTTCTAGTGTAACATTTCCAGAACTGTAGTAGTATGACTCACATCTTTAAATGAGTTCATACAAAGCAGAACTTTCCAAATGAATTAAAAAACACATTTAAAATAGGTATGTATGCAAACTGCTGCAATTAATTTCACGCACACCACAAACGTATTAGTTGACATGACTGTATTCTGTCCTCTGTTACAAGAACAGTTAATCAATTTCATAAGTAAATATCAGTGTGACCACTGGTACATATGCTGCCTATAGAAAGGAGTTAAAGTTTAATATTTTTGCGATATATTGCGCCCAGAAGCTGAAGCAAACTATATTAAGCACTTGTTATCTATATTCATTACAAAACAGTTCTGATTTTATCTTCAAGATTTTTGATTACAAACAAGCGACTCTGAAATTAAACTCTGTTAACAAGTTCCCATATGTTTTAAAATTTATGAAAAAATGCCAAAGAGTGCTGTTTTGTTGCTGAGGTAATGTCTACAGATTAAGTAATTCAGAGCCCCACTGTGTTAGATGCCTCATACAGTAAACAAGTGCCTCTTCTAAAGAGCATTAAGAAATTATTAGCTAGCTAATCTGGATCATTAGATTAATACATTAAGCAATCAAAGCAACTTATATTTAGATTTTATTTCAACTTAAACCAGTGATTTTTTTCCACTTAATCCCTGTATATTGAAAACGGCTGTCCTTCACAGGCTACAGGCCATGCTGATGGAGAAAACAGACCCATCAATTAGAAACTGAGTATGAATAAAGAAAGCCAGGAAAATAAAAACTTTATGGACAAGTAGTTTTCCAAAGAAGTCATCAGCAGGGAACAGAGAATTAGAAAGTATGACATCAGAGGAGAAAGTTATACCAGCTATTCCTCAGGCCAGAATGAGTTCGGCACCTACATGCAATTTCAGTTTTTCAGGAAGCAACAACTGATGCAACTAACCCCAAACCCTTCAAAAGGCACACAAGCCTAATTCATTTTCAAAGCATTTAATACACAAGTAAATAGGACATTTGGAACAAATCAAGTGCAAGTCATCACTGCCTTCGATTCCCTTCTTCTCCATCCATAACCTTACTTATGAACTGATTTTGCAAGTGACTTGACCAACTGGTAAGTGAGCTCTTGGGAGGGGATAAACATTAAAGGAGCAACAAGGAAGAAGGCCGAAAGAAACCTTGCCTCCCAAGTTTCACCCAGTGATCTCCACTGCACAACAGATGCAGGTATAACAATAAGAGGTTCCCACCCCATGAACTTTGGAAGTTTCCCAACTGCTGGAGACATTTATTCCATAAGCAGCAATGCTGCCTACGCCAAGAGCTTCTCCCTGGCACACAATTACTTTTTCTTTCTATAAAGCAGCCAGTTAAATTACACATCAAATGATAATTCACCTTTGAACTGCTTAAGAAGTCAAGTCACAATATAGTGCAAAGAACAAATGTCACATAGATGAAGGCAAGCAGAACTGACAGACTGTTCACTACTCAATTGACAAAGTACAGCTAACTAAAGGCTCAACAGCTGTCTATTCTAAAACAATCCTACAGCAAGAGTACAATCAAACTACAGCTTCAAATAATGCATATCAACTAAGTGAGCTGAGATCTGAACTTAAAAAAAGTCTCAAAAGCAAACAAACAAAAACAACACACCACCAAAACCCTCGCAGACATACAAGCAAATTACCATCTCAAAAATGCTCCCAAAACTCACCAGCTTCATTCCATATATTCAGCAATGAAATCAAGGGAGAGCACACTTAAGACACTTCTAATACTAAAAATCAATAAATATATAAATTAAAATATAAAATGGCTACAAGTACCTGCAGCAGCCTCTTTTATGTGAGTGAGAACTCAACACTAACCCTTCTCTACTTTTACCTAGCACTCCACACTACATGAAAACAAAAAGTCCACTTTGAAATCATTTAGTCCATCTTTAATCCCTGAATCAGCAGCACAGGAAAGAAAGCAGCTTTTTTTCATGAAAACAACTGTCAAATTCCTGAAGTAACACATTACATTTGTTTTATGTAACCTATTTTGGATGATTTCCACAGAAAGAAAAAGACAAGTAGCCAATGAAAAGTGGCAAGTGTGATACTTTTCACAAAAAAAAAATAATCAAATGATAAATGGCATATGGGAGACACAAGGCAGCATCAAGGGTAAGTAATCTAATTCAGGGAATTCGTACATGCGAGGTCTCTAGATTATTCCATGCCAACGAGTTTCTGACTCAGCTGCAAGAATATCTCACTTTCCACTACATTTCCTAAACGTTATATGCAAACAACACTGACAACTAACATGCCTGCTTGCAAAGCAATTCCTTGTAAAGAACAAAAACAAAAACAAAAACAAAAACACCAAAAAACACAACCCCTTACAGCTGATACAGAATCATTTCAAACCAGGTTAACACACCCACATCAGGAAGCTATTAAACTCAGGTAAACTGGAACCAGGAGACTTGAGAGTTTTTCTTTTTTAACCTAAACTCCAACACTGAACTTCTGCTAATATTTAGCCCCACCAAAGTTGAATAGCTAAAACATTACCAAAATTTGAAACACACAAAACAATACGCACTCTATAACATAGTATACACACTGCTTTAAGAAACCCACTGAGCTAGGGTGACCATCTTCTCCCATTAACAACTACTATGTCTGCATTGCACTATATGAGTACCTCCACCCCTCACATAGTTGCAACAATCTCTTGTAAGTACAAAGCACAAACTGAAGGAGAGACTTCCTACTGTCCATCTGAAGGGACACTATGAGTGGGAGCCCTTTTGATTTGGGTGGAACAAGAAGTAATTGAAAAAAAGGTGTCGTAAGGACAAACTGGAAAATTTCTCAAGAAATCAAAGCAAGGAAGGCTCTTGTGAATACGCATACACTTTGCAAAGAGAGGAAAAGGAATCATGAGCTAAGGTATGAAAGCCTCTTGAAAGCAAATCTTTGGCATGATGGTGCAGGCACTAGACAACCACTGAGGCAAAGTCCTTCTATTTTATCCTAAAAATAGCAAGGTTTAGGACATACACAACAAAATACAGAGCCCATGTGGCTACCAAAATGCTCTTCCTCCCAGTCCAGTGACCTCTGCAGAGTTAGGAGAGGGCCCCTTCAGCTTCACTATGCTAGTAGACTTCTGAAGCTATGCAATTCACATAAGTTAATATAACATCAGTAAAACAACAACAGTTGACCGTGTGACAGCCAATGCAACTGAGATGGTTAAGGAAGAGCTAACTGTCAACAAAGTGCTCTGACATTCACAGTGAAGGAAGGCCTGAACAAGGCAGGAAGGGAACAACGCTGACACTTTGCAACATCTTCATATTCCAATCCACGGTGCAGTTTTGAAGACCACATTATTTTATGATTACAAGATTAGGTTACTGCTTTTTATGGGTGTAATAATCTCATTTACACATCCTTACTCTTAACTGTGTTTTGCTAAATACACAGGAAGCAGAAAGGGCAGCATGTTGTAGACTGCTTTTTACAAAGAGACAGAAATACCTACAAGGAATCTATAAGCCTGTCACAAAAACGGTGAGAGAAAATACCACAAGTATCCCCTTGTTCTCAATAGAAAGAAAAACAATCAAAAAACCAAACCAACCAAACTGGGATGGGGTAGTTTTGGCAAGAGTGTCCTGGTTTCATTATATCATAACAAACACACACAGAAGCCTACTTCTGAGCATACCCCAGAAGCAGGTGACATTCAATATTTCTATCTGCAGTCATTTCTATAAGAGCACAAGATATAAAGAGAACATAAGGTAGAATTGTGAAGAGACTGTATGAAAGAGTGCAAAAACAACAAATGCAGACAAAAAAAACCCAAAAAAAACCAAGGAAGGGTAAATAAAAAGATGTCAATGAGATCCACATGCAAGTTGTAACTATACTACCTATTGCTGTCCTCAGCTATTTATTTTCCATTTTAACTTCTGCTGCTAGTATCAACTGGTTTCCTCATCTTTCCTGTATATTTGTGTTTGACGCTTTCAAAGGCCCCAAAATTAACAGATAAAAATAACAGAGAAAAAAAGGAGGGGGGGGGGGGGAAGGAAGTTTTCTAGTATGTTATTTCAACTGAAAATCCAAGAACAGTAAACTGTGCACATTGACAACTAAAACTGATGAACAGGCCAAGAAAAAACTGATGGCTTTTCAAATTTATTTTATATTTGTCTATAGCGTATTGAAGTTTTTAATAGCAACAAGTAGCTCACAACGCCTATGCAAGTTCAGAATGTAATGCTTTATTTTCACTGACAGTTTAAGAGCAGACTGTAAAGTACCAAAGTTAAAAGTCTGGCAGAAAGCTGTTTCAAGGCAATATAACACCAAGGATATTTCTGGATATTTAAAATCTCAGGTTTCCAGAAGAGAGTTAAAAGTAGTTTCTGGTGATGTACCAAAGTCTACCATGTTTGCAGCTTTATACATAAAAGGCGTATTGTTTAGAAATTATTTTCCCTTTCCAGAGCAAACATCCACTTATGGAGTGGGGAGAAATACTGTGCGGCAGACACACACTGGAAATCCTTCACAAACAAAAATTTTTGTTTGTGCTAGTCACACATCCCAGAAGGCCCAGACAGGGAAGCCAGGTAAAACACTTTCAGAAGTGACGGCGACTGCTAAGTGTCTCTCTAAAATGGGCTTTTTACTTCCAGAAATAATAAAGTTTATACTAAATAAAAAAAAACACACACAAAAAAAACCCCAAACACAACCCCCCCCCCCCCAACCCTGAAAAAGGGAACAAAACTTTTTTCTTTTTCTTTTTTTTTTAACAGTTAAACAAATGCCTTGGCCATCATACAAATGGCTCAGCTTCAGCACCACTGTGGTACAAACTCCTCTAACCATATGGGAAATCTATCAAAATAATGCATTCTGCAGAACTGATAAGAATAAGGAATGACCCAGCTTGACTCTCACAGATTGTTCTCCCCGGCAGGAGGTTAGAAACAATCCTTTTTGTTCAAACACTATTTTTATAACTCTCAATACCATTTCACAAAACAAGCTAAGAATACCTTCACAAAGCAAAGCTACATTTTAAAATTAGCTGTTGATTTTAGTATATTGCAATTAAAAAACGGTCGTGAACTCATCAACAGGGATCGCGTTGCTTTCTTTGTTATGCCTTTTTCCATTCTCTATGCTCCTTCTCAACTACTTGTGCTCTCAAAAAGCCTTATGATGCAAATTTCAGCAGACTCCTGTGAATTTCTGTAGATGACATCATCAGGTGAAAACCACTATTAGTCAATGCTGTTTCCTGACCACGCATAAAATGGTGCAGACAGCACAGATGAATCAAACATGAGCTCTTAAACATTATTCACTTGCTGCTACAGCGTCCCCAAAAGTTTGCCGCGGCCCGAAGAAGGGGGCCAAACCCCCTATTTTATCTGTTTCCCCCAGGATGCGAACTTTCCCAGCACAAACTGCAGCTCAGGATAACAAGAGCGTACGCAGAAGAAAACAAGATGTTAACAGCCACTTTCACACGACAGCCTCCTGCACCGTGCAGCCGAAAGCACTCATGCCAGGGCCTGCAACAGCCCATTACGAAGCGCGTCCTGCCCAAGGTATGGATTACATACGTGGAAGCCACACCAGTCCCCAGTCTCCTCCGTCCGTGCGGCCCGGGCCGAGGCGGCTTCGCCACCGCGAACGCAAGGCGCTGAGCGGGAGCGGTACCCCCAGCCCCTCAGCAATACCTCGGGTCCCCGTCACGGGAAGGGCCCTGCAAGGTCCCTGCCCCGGCAGGGGGACCCGGGCCCGCCCCGTCGGCACGCCGATGGGCAGGGGAGAGCGCAACAAAGGCCTGCCCCCACACGCAACCCGCTCCCCTCCCGTTTCTCCCCACGCCCCCGGGCCCGGGCTGGTACGTACCGGAGCGCGTCGCTGGCTGGGAGGCGCGGCGGGTCTCATACTGCCGGGACGGGGGGAAAGGTGTGACTGTCACCGGTGCCCGGCGGAAGGCGGATGCGGCGAGACCGGGCGGTGGCGGAGCCGCATCGCTGCCCGCGACAAGACCCGCTGCCGCCCCTCCCCCTCGCTCGGTACCTCACGACTCCCGTACGGCCCCGCTGCCGCCGCCGCTCCTCCTGCCGCCGCCGCCGCCGCACTTCCGGGCAGGGAGGGGTCACGCCGCCGCACGCCGCGCCGCTTCCATCCGGGACCTGCCGCGCGGTCCCGCCCTCTCCCCCGCGGCGCCCGGGGCGGGGCTCGCGGGAGGCCGGCGGGTGTGGGGGTTGGTGGTGGTGCCGCTGGGGTGTCCTGCGCCGCCTTGGCTGCTGTGTGGTGGCCGGGCGCCTTAGGAAGGGCTCCGGGTGAGGAAGGGTGGTGCTGGGGCAGCTCAGGGGCTTTAGTGTGAGCTGTCAGTGGCTTCGGGAGTGCTGCCCTGGAGCAAGTGCCCGGGGATCTCCCCCACTGACCAGCTGGCTCACGCTGCGGGGCGGAGGTGGGCCTTCTGAGGACGTCTTATTTGTTTGTTTCGTATGAAGTTGACCTGAAAGTGGCATTCGTGAGGGCCATCCTTCTACCAGGTGTCAGGACCTGACAAGAACCAACACTGTAACTGCTCCCCCACTTAACAGTGCCGATGTTGAGTTCTCAGCACCTTACCTGGTGCACAGACCTGCTCTGCACTCCTTGCTGGCGCAGGCGTGGGCTTCGAGCCCTTCACAGCTCCGTGACTGGGGCGCTTCTGTTCCCTCCCCCATGTGCTCACCGCCCACCATTTTCGAGAGCAGTCGGTCAGATCTGTTTCTTTCAGGCCAGGTGGGATGAATTTTCCTAAATCACTGACATATCTTCCTAGTTGCTTCTGAAAATAAATGATGTTATAATTGTGAGTTCCATATACAGTACTGCAGGCTTCTTTGTGGAGGGTTGGAAATAAGCAGTATGTTTTGTTTTTCTAAGGGCCAGGGCTCTAAGGAAAATACCATCTATAAAGACAGTTAAGACTCAGTGACAACCCTAATTGCATCCCTTGAGAATGAGCACTAAGAATCCATATACACAACATTGTGCTGCGTAAAGATACCCAAGCTACCAAGGTCTCAATACAGCTGCATTAGTGAGGCACCGAGCCCTGGATACTTCATCCTGCAAAGGAAAAATGCACTGACAGGGCCATACTGCTTTTGATATTACTAGTTCAGTCAGAACTGTTTCAGGAACCTGTCCAACACTGAGCTGTATTTTCAGCTGGCTCAGCGTTTTTTGTTTGTTTAGAGGTTTTTTTTTAAGCCAGTTCTTGTAGGAAATATCATTACAGACACAACCAGGACTTACTTCCTATAGCTGAACAGGATGCTCGGGGTGGGGGGGGGACCAGGCTGTTACCTTTTGCATGGGCCGTTACTTGGAAGAAATCACAGGATATCTTTGTTGGTTGTATGAGACGCATGTAGAACACAGACCATCAGGATTCTTGGTATTGTGAGATGAATAGTTCACTGCTTGGAGACACTGTTGCAAATGTGAAGAATATCCACTCTTTTATGAGACAGAATTCAGTCTCTGCTACTGGACATCAGGGGTGTACTCCTAGTTGTAACTGAAGAGTCTGTAATGGGAATCTTATGATTTAGAGCAACTTAGCACACCGGAAATGCAGTGAGCCAAGTGAATCTTTGTGTATGGTAACTAACCACCATCTCCCTTAAATACCCCTCTAGAAAGAGTCTGCAAAGATGGATCATTAACAGGAACTGTGAAAAACACGAGTGTATTTGTCAGCAGACAGAAGGTGAGATTACAGCTCATGCATCCCTTGGGCTGAGAAGTTCGTTTACTCACTCTCAGATATATAATATTCTTGTGTGTGTGGGCAAATGCCACAGCAGGGTGTGTAGATGGTTGCCAAGCAAAGCAACTACCACTTTCCAGATCTGGAGTCTCCAGTCAGTTTTAACAGAAGTTTATTTTCCTGTACTTTTCATCCACTGCTCAGTCCTATTTCCTGCTATTCCCCCTTGGGTGCTCATTTTCATACCCTGAGCTTGTTTCTTACCTCAGTGCTAAATTAAAGTGCACTGTATAGTACCAGCCTCTTGTGTCACATTAAGGTGAAATATTGTCACGTCAGAATGCATTGGTATTAATTGTATTATGGCAGCACTTGGTGTGTCAACTGAGGTAAGTGGCCCTTTATGCAAGCCATTTTACAAAACATATGAGACCAACACAAAGTTTGTAGTCTAATTAGGCAGGACAGAAAGTATTAGAGAAAAGATAAGGTGAAATGATTAAGTGCACCTACAGAACTAAGATTTTGTCAGAGACCAGAGAAGGATCAAACTTTCCTGGGTCCAGAGTGAAAGCCCTAGATTGTATTTTCTCAAACTAGATAGGAGGCCCCACAAGAATATGCTCTTATAATATAGACTACTTTCTGGCAGAAACTTGGGAGTATTTATACTTTTCAGAGTTTTTAAGGAGAAAGTGCTGTGTTACTTTATTGTCTAAAAAGAAATTAAAGCTGAAAGAAGAAAAACACTGTTGTAGACAATCTTTCCTCCCAGATTCCACTGGGACAGAGCCATGTTTGCACTGCACTGTGGTGGTGCCGTCCTGCATTGGGAAACCCTCATATTTAGAACAGAATAAAAGAGAATAGAGTAGAATAAATATTTCAGTTGGAAAGAACCTCAGTGATCATCCAGTCCAACTGATGATATCTCTTGGCTACAGTCATAGAATCATAGAATAGTTAGGGTTGGAAAGGACCTTAAGATCATCAAGTTCCAACCCCCCCTGCCATGGGCAGGGACACCTCACACTAAACCATGCCACCCAAGGCTTCATCCAACCTGGCCTTGAACACCACCAAGGATGGAGTATTCACAGCTTCCCTGGGCAACCCATTCCAGTGCTTCACTGCCCTAACGGTAAAGAATTCCTTCCTTATATCCAATCTAAACTTCCGCTGTTTAAGTTTTAACCTGTTACCCCTTGTCTTGTCACTACAGTCCCTAATGAAGAGTCCCTCCCCAGCATCCTTATTAGGCCTTCTTCAGATACTGGAATGCTGCTATGTCAATCAGGATGTCTTCTCAAGGGCTGACTTTCAAACATCTTACCTAATAATTCTTCTGGGTTTCTTTATAGAATAATTTTACTTACGAGTGCTCCTAGAAAGAATAAGGAACCATGTTAGCACACAGTTATAAAAGGACTAGTATTTGGAGATTTTTAAGGGCTCTAGTCTAGGTAAGCAACACAATCTTTTGTCTTTTCAGGGTGATGAAGTTTCAGGCTGCTGGGACTTTCACCTTAGATAAACTTTTTGAAATGCAACTTCTGTCTGCTGTTTATTGGATACCAGTGCTTCTGTTCGAAAGAGAGAATTTATTCTGAGTTATTGACCAGGTTTCCTCACCCTTGTTTTGTGATATGAGGTGAACTGCCTGAATTCAGTTGCTATATATGATGGTATTAACCCTCAGAGCATGTAAAATAGACTCCTTTGAAGTATTTGGTATATGAGCAGTCCCACAGATTTAGGGAAAGTAGTTGCATATATAAACATGGGTTTAAATGATTTTCAGGATAAAGTTACAAGTGGAAGTCATTTTCTGCCCAATAGGTAGCCACATTTCAATGGTGGAATTATATATCCTAATTACAGATTCCTTATAAACCTCATTGAGATATTTTTGGTGAAAGGAAGCATTATGCACACATGCATATGTGTGTAAGCACATGTCTGCAATGTTTTGAAGATTCACAAATGTTTATATCATTAAAATAAGCTTTTCAAAAAGAAACTCAAGACAAAAATATTAATTTCATCTATTTTTTAACCAAGCTAATTATTTTTATTAACTTCTGCTAACAAAATCAATGGTAAACCTCCCAAGAAGGTGCTAGTGTCACATGCTTTCTGTTTTCCTTTCCTGTCTGTTGTTTAAACCAGAGCACTTTCTGGAGGAATCATGATAAATCCGTAATATCTTATTTTATTCTACCCTATTTACTTTTAAAAGAGCAAGTAGACAGCATTGCAAATGCATTGCCAAGATGTATGGGTGATTTTGCAGTAAGTAAATGCAAAGCATGATCCAGCTGATAAAAATCACAATTTTACGGAGAGTTTTAAGAGTATAAAATTTCAGCAGGGAAGTATTTAGTCTTTTCATAATATAGAGGCTTTGGAATTTGAATTTCTTTGAGGAATTTAAAATTCTGAAGTATTAAGGCATTACCCAATTTAGATTGATTTTTCAATCTTATTTTTATATTTTCCTTCTAGATTTTCTTCCTGAATAGGAAAATAATAAAACCTGTTAAGCTGCAACAAACAGCTAATTTCTTATAAGTTAGTGGTATGACTCTGAATTTGTTCAGTAATATTTCAACAGAATGTGTATTCACTTGAAAAGGTCCATGTTTTGAAACCAGCACCCTTCACTGTAAAATATATTCTAGTTTTGGCAGAAAGGTTTTAACAAATATGCAATTTCTTCTGAGGGAGGAGGGTGATGTGTGAGTAAGCAGTGTTCCAGTGGTCATAGCAAAGAGCCTGCCAGTGTTGGGTGAGTCAGATTCAGGTCTTGATCTCCCAACTTTCACATCCCAGATAAAACCTAAACCACTAAGCTACTGGTTGATACACAATTAGCATCTTGCCTGTTCTTCTCTTTTTATACTTTGTATAAACACTAGTTTTAGCAGAGACTTGCACTTGGGACTTCCAATCTTTGCCTTAGCTCAGCAGCTGTTCTGTGTGAGCTTCTCTTTCTTCTTTCATTCAAAATAAATACTTAAAACATTTTCATGTGAAATGTGAAATGTAAAAACCTTTGTTTCTTAACTTTCACAAGGCAGCAAATGTTTCCCACACAATTTTAGCTTTTCAAGACTTTTTAGTTCAAGGGGCACATGTATTAATAGCATTTTAAACTAACAGAATAGAATTTGCTTTCTGTTATCACATTCCCTCAGTTTCTCTTTTTGTGTTTGCTGTATTTATTATTTTTATGTTTTAAAATAGATAGTAATAGCTTCAAAGCAAGTGTCATGTCTTCCTATGAATATTTCTTTAATGCATAGTGGCAGAAAACTCACTGGAGATTGGTTGCAGCATTATACAGAATTAATTTTTTTGCAGAATGGCAGGCTGCAAATTGCTTACGATCTTTGTTTAGTTCCTCCTCAGTGTTCTTTAACACATTAGCACCATTTTCTTGTCCAAAAATATTTCCAGATTCCTTTCTGTCATCCACCCCTACAAATCTTCCATTTTTTCCTTATTTTTCCTTCATGCAGTTTCAAGTTGTTGAATTCATATTTGCTAGAATTCCACAACTATGACTGTGTGCCTGTGCCGTGTGTCCCAGATTCTTTCTACTCCACTGCCATTGCAGTGTCACTGAAGATCACAAATAAGGTAACAAACCAGTGATATTGTTTGAGATATGCTTTTGTATATTTTTATATATATTTATATTTAAATATCTTTTTATTTATTTATATATATGCTCGGTAAGACACATAACTGACAGCTACTATGGCTTCCAAGTTCATGTTCCCTGATGCAATCATGACATGTTTACAGTTCTTTCAAATTAACCCTTTCCCCCTGACACACGTGTACAGTGAGACTTTTTTTCATAATGAAAAGTGATAAGCAGTCTAAATAGAGGAATCAGTACTGCTGGCTGTGTATACGATTAAAACCAAGAACTTAAGCAGCCATTGTGCTTTATATTTATTTATTCGGAAATACGGTTTCTCAGACCATAACTTGGAAGCTAAATATATTCCTGGATATGGTAAAATTTTTATAAGTATCTAGTGGGAAAGATGATTCTTTTGGGGGTAAATTTAATAGATTCTTTTCAGATGTTGCTAAAGCATGAGAAAGCCTCTTTTAAGTTCTTTGCAAATCAACATTCCTCTCATTTCCCCCAGAATAATAAAAATCAAACCGTATTTTTAAGTGTATTGCCAAACCTTTCCTCCTCTACTACCTTCTACTCTCCAAAAAGCAATCAAACATGAAGTGTCATACCCTTCTACAGATTTTTTTTTGTTAAAGAGAGTCTGGAAACTTCTTTTTGCACCAGAATGCAATAATAAATAGCAAATTTTGTTTTGTGGCTTATACTCATGAATTTGATAATGAAGCCAAATGCATAGATTTTTTTTCTCAATACCAAGTAACTGCAAAAATGCTTTTAGAAGTTACTTTTGTAAAGGGAAGAACAAGCATGAGTTCTGAATATTATGTGGGCCCCAAACATCATCACGTACAAATTCAAATAAAACCAGCATCTGAACATGATTCAGTTGGCTCAGAGAGAATACAAATAGATTCACAGAAGAATCAGTAGATTCTTCGCTAAATGAAGATCAAGTTGCTAAGGCATACCTCAGTTCAAAATGTAAGGAAAACACATTGAACTTCATTACCCTTTTTGTTTTTGAGATTCTGTGGTTTTGCCTTTTGAAATCGCTTCCTGCTTCCCAGCTGATAAACAAAATCCTTAATTATACTATTCAAAAGAGTACTTTTCAACACCAATATTCTCCAGATTCTCTCGATTTTCATGACAGGACCTGGCTCAGTTGTCTCTATGCAGAGTAAAACCCCAGTAACCCTTCTAACTTAGTGTTTTGTAGGACTTAGCTCTTCTGTCATGCTTTTCAAATCTAACATTTTTAGCATGGAGCGCTAAGTATATAACTTTTATTAATGATTGAAGTAAACCAGCGCTCAGTCATTTCAGTAAATGCTTATTTTTACACCTGCTAAATATACAGGACAAGTGACTGGATATTTACGGATTTTTATGCAATTGGTATAATTTGCTCATGGACTTATGAGGTACACATGCAATTGCCTATTTTGTTCCATTCTGCATATTTCAGAAAAAAAAAAGAAAAAGGTATTATTCTGTTTTCCCCCTGTTGTGCAATTTTTTTTACATATGGAAAACAATGGATTTGGGAGAAATACTAAATTGAAAGCTCAGTGCTTTCATGTTTTATACATAAGTTGACCTCCATTGATGAGGTTAATTAACCTTAATGAAGCATGCTTTTACTGTGTTTGAAACAGCATTTTTGTTTGACCACAAACTACTTCCCTCTTCCCCCATTTTTTTCTGAGAAATGCAAGCACTCTACTGGCTGGTTTTTTATAATTTTTTAGTTTCACAATCCCCCCAAAATTATAATTTACACAGTTTTATTCATCACCATTGCCTATACTTGATCTGGTCTTTATAAAGTTTAAGTAGTTAAAATGTAAAGGTGCGCTATCCTTCAAATAAAGTTAATTTAAAAGGGTGCTAGACCATATACTCTATATAATAAGCAATACTTATATATATAATAATATGTAATAGTAATAAGAATTACATAACCTGTGCAATGAGTTTCAATTGGAAACTCTTCTAAGCAGAATGGTTCCTGTGTTTTGCTGAAAAGATGTGGGCTCACTGAATTTCATCTCTAAGAAATATTGGATAGTTGTATAATAAGTAATTCACTGTTGTGAATAGAAGATAGATACCAAGCTTGAATAGAAGGATAGGTACCATGCGGAAAACACGGAACAGCCCCATGATGATTTCTAGTGGAGTTATATTTAATGTAGGAAATGTTGATGTAGCTAACTTTTTTGCTTTAATACAATTACAGGGGTTTCTTGTCTATTTCTGTTTATTTTGGCATCTATTTGGATTGAACACCTTTTTACATATCATCGTGTGCTTTAAATAGTGTAGTCCTCATTAGCACAGATTTTGCACTGTTGATGTTTTCATATAGTTAATTCTTCTGTTTGGGAAGCATTTTCTGTCTCAAGACAAATTATGATTCATAAGCGGAAGAGCTTCCTTTTGCTCTGGGATTCAACAGGCCAGCATGGAAGTATCCTATTCCTAGAGAAAAACTACTCATGAATAATGTAGTTTGACTATGGCATATCCTTCAGTGGTGGAGATCTTTTGTCTGTGTAGATAGCTTAGAACTGGTGGTCAGGAAAAGGTAGTTTAAGGCAGATAACAGTCTTCTGAGTCAGATTTTCTCTGTCATAGAAATATATAGTGAGAAAACATTAGAATTATTTTGCAATACTGTAATTGGATACAAACTTTGTCTGAGATTTTAGCTTTCAACTCCTTTACCAAATTTACATAACACAAATGTTAATTAGTGAAGAAAATTATGCAGTAAACTCTCATACATTATGGTTAGACAAAGTCAAAAATCCCACTTTTATCAAAAGGTGGCTTTTTTTTTCTTTAACAGTCTATTGACACCATTGATTTGGAAAGATGTGAAATTCTCAGTACTTATACGTCATGATACTATGTATTTGCTTGCAGATTTCATTCTGTATCTGTTCATTAAAATAGAATTTTCAATAGTTTTTCCATACATATATTTAAAGTCCACTTTTCTTGCAACTCAGAGTTGAATTCTTTAATTTCTTTTGACTTTTTCTTGGTTCATACTTTGACCACTTTACATTAAATACTTGAAGTTTGGAATCTGATATTTTCTTGTGGCTGTTTTATGCCTGAGTACCTCTATTGATTTCAACAGAATTATCCAGAGTGGTGTAGAAGCTGGTTCAGTAATGGTCATATCCAAAAAGCAGGAATTTACTATGGAACAATTGCAACATATTATATGTAAATTCAGAAAATGTAAATAATACATCAGAACTCACTACTTCGTAAGTCCTGGTGTTAAAAGACTGGATAGCTAATATTATTAGACTGGACAGATAGCTTGCACTTCAGTTTTTAAGAGCTGGAATGTAATATATCCTTTCAATTTTAGTGTTTCAGGGTGTTTTTACGAGCACATTAGGTAGTTAATTAAAAAGAAAAAAGGTAAATATGTTCATCCCGGATAACTACCTTAAACTGCCTTTAAGTGCCAACAGAACTCGAAGTGTGTTATCTCAAAGTCATTGGCTATCATGGCTGAAGAATGTCTTCTAAGAACGCAGTCAAAGATCAGATTTGTCATCTAAAACCTATTTGGTCCTTCAAGTTTTAGGATAACAGAAGATGACAGCAGCATCTCAAAATGAAGAGATTTAAAGGAAACTGTGATCTCATAAGCATCGAATGGCTTGAGGCTGTCTGAGATTCTGAGTCATAGTTCCCTAATGGTAATTTTAAGGTCATTGCTGAATATAGTCACTTTGAGAGACAAGGAACAATACCTGGCAAGAAAGAAGAAGAGAGATCAATTGGCACAATACATACATCTAGTTCAGTTAATCGAAGTGCCTTTGAAATACTTTTGATTTGTGGCTTTGGTGTTCTGTTGTTCTAGAAATCTGTTCTAATTTTTTCATCCCATACTCTATGAAGGAGTTAATGAATTCTGTAACATCTGGATAGAGGATGATTTAGTTTTAGTACTTTGATCAGTCTTTGTTGACAAAGCTTCATCAACCATTACTGAGATTATTTTTTTCTATGTACTATCATCAGTGTGGCTTCTCTGAAACCTCTTTCAAGCACCTGTATGCAAGTGGTTAGTTTGCGTCAACAGTGGAAAAAAGCAAACCAAAAAGCTCAAAACACACTGGAGGAAAACCTCCCATCTACAATCTAAAAGAGGACTCCTATGTCACCTATGCTGAAAACAGGTTATGGTGGCATGTTTTGATTAATATAAAGAAACCTGTAGAAGTAGATGCTTTCCGAAGTGTTATTTCTGGTCCTGGGAAAAGAACTTGTCTACCCAAATTAGGAAAAGAAGAAATAAATAGGATTAACCTGCAGAATGCAGGCTATAGAATTTCATTAGATTATTCTCATGTCAAGCCTAGTTACACTTCACCAAAGTCATGTATTGCTAATAAGCACATCAGTTTTTATTTCCAAGATTTTATGCAAGGAAATGACCTTTCATGTATGTTAAGACCTTGGAGTTACAGGCTAACCCAAAGCCTAGAACAGTGGGGGAAATTTTGTGTTGGTATGATATCTTTATCAGAGCAACTGTATCGAAAGTCAAGGAAAATAGATCTTTGTGTATAGAAATAGCTTCAAAACTGTCCGAGAAAGCAGAAAGCCTGAAGAAAACCTAAAGCTAATGACAAAATTTTTTTACCAGGTGGACTATACATAAAGAACATTTTGAGGCAGTGAAGGCAAGCCATTGATATAGGAAGAAGCTCCATATAAAGAGAAATTTGAGCTGGTGCCAGAGTGAATGTTCTACTGCTTCTTAATATGCTGTAAATAAAGGTTTGTCCACACTGTTTTAAGAAACATGTACGTATCCATCTATAAAAAGCCAGCTCTGTAGGAAGCAGTTCTATTGTAAAGAGCCAGCTCCTGCTTTTAATGGAAGTATATCCAATATATATAATGAAAGTAATGTTCCACATCCTTTGATGTGGAACAGAAGGATCCACACCCTCTGAATGCTTCCAACTACTGTTTTACTAGACATGGGGTCCTACCTAAACTCACTGTATGGCATCACTAGCTTCTACCTTTTGTGAGCTCAGAACTGCCTTCAGTCCAAGGAAGGACTTAACACCGAGCCCTGAAGTTGACAGAGAACTAACTGTGCCTTTACTCCATCAGTGCTATCTGCTTCAGGTAAATTGACTTTCAAAATGTCTGATAGGAAGCTAGGCAAACTGCAAATAATCATCCAAGATATGATAAAGATAAATAATTTTGAAGACTTGTTTTCTGTAGTGAATCCCAACTATTAACAACATAATCCCTTTTGCAGTGAAGGGAAATAATTCCCTTGTACTTGCCAACTGGTTATCTCTGTTAATATTACCTTTCACTTCCTTCTAGTTCCTTGACTGCTCATGTGCATAGTAGGGGATAGGTCTTATCTCATAACCGTGTGCACCTTTCCTCAAGTGCTTTTACCTGAGCTTAGGGATTTGGCTTTTTTCTACCTAAATGAACAATCACAAGAGGAACTTAAAAAATAACTCGTTCATGAGAGTTCCTTATCAGAGGCAACTGTATTTACTTATGAAAAATGTGGATGGTGACACTGTGTTTTTGCTGGCTTATTTAAAAAGAAAAGTCTATCAATATTTTTATTTGAAATAAATAGAAAACTGTTTTACTTTCAGTTAGCTTCTTATCAGAGTATTTCAGTTATTGAATGGTCAATATTATTCACTCTTCTCTCCGTGCAATGAATAATAGAGTACACATATGCAACAGGACTTTCAGAAAAAGTACACAAGAAGAGTGGATGTTTGTGCAAACACATTTGTACAGATAAGGGATGCCTCCGAGGACTTAACCACAGGACTTCAGAGTATAGTGCTGCCAGAACGGTTCCTGGGAGTAATTAAGGATAATGCTAAAAGAGAAAAATCTGTGCTCCTGATAGTGCAACATTTTAGTTCATAATGAAGTTGCAGTTATATAGTGTGGCATGCTGGTTAATGAAGCCTTCACTAGTTTTTTTTAGACCCGGGCAACATTGTAAGAATGCCTGTTTGTACACTATTGCTGACGGTTGTATCGTACCTGAAAGAACACAAACTAATAATGGTGTTAATTCTAGCCATGAAGATAAGGCTTAAGTTAAGCAGCAATAAAGGCTGAAAAGCTGCAGCGTTTGAAGCTTTTCCAATTCATATGCTATAAGGAGTCTTTCATGCAAGTAATAAATTGGATGTGAAATACAAGTTGCTAGAGAAAAGACTGTAGATGAAGACAGCACAAATCTATATGCATGACTCAGTCATTTGTCACAGTTCTAGGATTTCTCTAATAGATAAAGAACAATTTGTTTGTAAAGCTTGAGCTGTTACTATTCAGCACTCCCTAGATAAAATCTGATGTCATTAACAAGATTCATGACACCTACAACATGGCAAGAAATTTAATTAACAAGACAAAATTGCAGCACCTACAGACAGGCCACCTGGTCACCTGGATATCCAGACCAGAAAGAACCTGCAGCGTATCAGAAAGAAAAATTAAGTCTTGCCATAAACTGACCTGACCATGAAAACAATGATGAAAAATGAAGATAAAATTGAGGGGCAGGGTATTTATTTTTTCTTTCTTATTTTTCTTTTTGCCTTTTTCTTTATTCCTTCTTCCTTTTGCTGTGTTTTTTTCCAATTTTTTTTTATTTTTTTTCTTAATGTTTTCTTCTTTCCATTTTTCTTTTATTCTTTCTATACTTTCCCACTGAGAAACAAGGACATAAAATGATTGACACTTTTACTAGAAATAACTCCTGAAATGCTGGAATGGATTGTGTCTGGTGGGAACTGTGACCTGAGACAGAATGAGACTGTAGAGTGAAAAGGATCAAAACATTAATAGCCATTAGTGCAGAACAAATTCAAAATTTCAAGGTGAAGGAACTGGAACAACAGAATAGGCAGACTCTATCAAGAAAGCAGACTGTGCCATACAGTGTAGAGAAGGCAGGCAAAAGCCAGGAAGTAAAATGCTTAGGCCTAAAATATTACTGAGACTTGTGTGGGCAAAGAAAGTATCCCAGTGTTTGTTCCCTAAAGAAAATGAAAGTTAAAGCACACACAAGCAGATATAGCAACTATCAGGAAAGAACACAAGTTGTGTGACAAGATTGTCTCCAAGGTTCTCCATATACAGACTTATTATCCAGATAAAGCTGACTGCTACTTTTACCATTCTGCGATAAGACCAGTAACAACTTGGGTTCTGGCTGACTGGTGGAGCTGCAATCTTATTCTAGCAACAATGATAAGCAACTTATATGTGACCATGAGAAGAGAACTTCAGCATTACTGGAGCAGTGGACTGGCTGTCAAAAATTACAACCTTACAACATGATATACTGGTGCCTGAACTTTTTAGCAACTAGCACAGAAATCGCTTCTTTCCAAGAAAACTGCATCTCAAAGCAGATGAGTAAATCTCAGATGAGCGATCAGCTTGACCCACCATAGAAATGTTTTGCTTTTTTCTAAAATCAGGTTATGTTATTTCATCTTTTTTCTAATTTTTAGTTTTATTTTAAAGGGACTTCTAAAACATTTCATAATGAAAAGCCCAAACTAAAGAATTGTATAACATAGACACAGAATGTTTCTGTTATTCCAAAATGTGTCGACTTCTCTCATTACCTGCCATTGTTTTCGGAAAAAAATTGACTTGAAATCCAACTAGCTTTGGTTCTGTTCAGTATTTTGGCAAATAAATAAGTATATGGTCAAGGGAATGAAGGAACATGTACTAAAAGAATGAGAAAATGTGCCTTGATAGTCAGTAGTGGGCAGAATTCACTTCTCTGCAATAAAGAACTGGTTCTGCTTTCCACATGAGAGACCAGACAAAGCCTCAGTTTACAAAGCTCTCTAGCAGTACCAGAGACTTTGCAGGTCCTATGTTTTTGAATGTTGATGAAAGCAAAGCTCTTTGTGAATTACTGTCTTACTTTCACACTTCACATATTTACAAACCCCAGGAACCCCAATCTTTATTCTAACAAACTCTCACAAGTGACACAATTATAAAAGCAGAACATTAAACATTAAAACATAAAAGCATTAAAACAAACATAACTAAAGTTAAAATTGACAGGATATAAAATGTTCTCAGTTCCGTAGCTTGGATATAAACTAAAATCTAAGCAGACAGCACATGTTTCTGCACTTGAAAAACTTCCCCCAGAATCTTCTTTCAGGGACAGCTTGAAAAGACAATTTGTACTGGAGTTTTTCAATCTGTCACAGTAAAGGACAGCTTCTGAGCTGTAAAGAGATGCCTTCAATGAATAATATATCATTTTATCGGATAATTTATAAATCTTTCTAGTTTAATTGGTTTTTTTCTCTTTCTTCAAATGCCAGAAATACATCCAACTTTAATCCAAGTACATACTACCAAAACAATCTTAATCCAAACAAAATGTTGGAGTACCTCAGTAGTTGAATTTTGTGTATTCTTGTATGCTACTTCTCTCCTCAAAATCAAAATGTCAATGTAAAGCAAAGTGAGGAAGCATCCATACTTTAATGGGAAACCCAGGCTGAAGATAATAGCCCATACTGAATGACACTGGAATCTAAGCTCAATTGATCTCATTAGGAAAAAGTACAGTACATCTTTTGTGAGAAGAGAGAGTAAGACCCTACACAGTAGGTTCACCTTAAGGCTAATGAAAAACTCTGCCAACCTCTGACTTAAAATACATGGTTTTAACCTGGGAGTTTGTTTTGTTTATGAGAAATCTGTGTCCATGGATAGGAACTGATAGAATCTCATCATGCTTTGACATGATGTGCATAAAACTGAAAAAGAGCACAGTATTTTCACAGTGAGTGATACGGCATAAACCTAATTTCTATGGTGGCTGCCTATTCAATGTTCAACTGTGATTATCTGTAGGGTTGTACTTTCATACAAACTCTATTCTAGCATGCTGTCACAGGTGATAGCCTTTACAGTTTGGTAAAGTTCTTAAAAATGACCACTTTACAAATCGTTTTCTTCTTATTGTGATTCCTTTAGGCAGGAACTGTGCTAACTGCAGGTTTTATTTTCTTTTCCTTAAGGAAGGTTCATATATATTATTTTTCAGTTAAGTATTTAATGGAATCACTAAGACTTTCTGTGAAGTAAGCGAATAACAATATTCATGTTTTGTAAATGGCGAAGCTGAAGGACAGACAAGTAAAGTGACTTTCATGGTAAGTGGCACCATCAGTGGCAAGGCTGGGAATATAAACCAGAGATCTTTACTGCAGTTCCATTCTAATCAGTGGAGACCACCGTTCCACAGCTGACATCCCCACACAGAGCTACATAAAGATGTCAGCAGAGCAAAACTAAGAATTCAGAAGATATGAAATGACAAACTGAGAACACTTATGTAACTTCCAGTTCCAGTCTATAGGTGCCTGTTCTAGTCTATATCTTTTCTACCACCCTGTTTTTCCTCCTACTCCATTCAATGTTGAGCATCATCTTTCTTTCTGCAGATACGGAGTATTATATCATTGCCTGATTCCAATTCAGCTGCATGCGTCTATCCTACCCCAAAGCACTAGAGCCCATTCAGACTAATAAGTCTAAATAATTTTTTTTAAAAGCACTGGCTGATTCATAATCCCATCATAGCCCTTCCCTACTACTCCTTATTTTTCAGTAACTTACTTTTACTTTTCAAGTCACTATTCTGTGGTTTTGCACAGCTAATATAAGTGATGCATGAGGTCACCTTTCACAGTTCAATGCAATTTTATTGCATAATTGTAGAAGGTGATACTTTGGTAGTGTTTTGGAGATAATTGTAAAAATGCAGATATTCTGTTTCTTTTGAATTTTCAAAAATTAGAAGTGAATTCAAGAAATGGACACAGAATTCAGCAAATTATAAAAAAATATTTTTTTCAAAGAAATTGTTATTACAGTGAGAAGACAGGAAGCCTGTAATGTCTTAAAGGAAAGGAAATGTGTAGTGGAGTTGTGAGGGTGTGTAACACAACACCTTCCCTTTGGGATGATGATTTGATGATGTAGTAAATTATGATTTTGAACTCCTAATCAGAAAAGTGTCTGTGTTCCAGCTGCAAACCATCATGCATAAAGTGTATTTGCTAGTTAAGATGTGTCTGTCTTCATGTCGCAGTAGAAGACCACCATAAACATTATCATTGGTCTGTATAATTCAACACAAGTGCAGTTTACCTCCATGGCTGATGTTGATCAGGTTTCTGTGGTAAAGTGATTTGATTCCATACAGATCTGGTGTTAGTGTCTGCAGAGTCATGGCTTGAGTTATAACAAACAGTAATGACCAATCTGGAAAGAATCCAAATGCCATCACTTCTTTTAGCATGGTAGAAGTCTCAGCCAAATATAATTCTGCTTCAAGTCTCTTTCTGGCTCATTTCTTTGATCTGTTGAACAGTTTTCTGAATATGACCCTTAGTTGTATCTTAGGTCATTTAGATGGCTGTTCATTCCCAGTTGTTGGTCTGTTCTTGCTCCTCTGTCTTCTATCTCCTTCTGGATGCACATGCTATGCTGTTCTTTCTCCTTCCAGTATAAGACCATTCCCTCTCAAAAACCTATCTGCCAATAGGATCCTTTTCCAAGGTGACAGGAAGATTCAAATTCCTTGTACTGAGGATAGGCAAATAAGTCAGTAAATTGCTAGGTACATTCTCTGATTGTTTTTAAAGTTTTAGTTAGAAGATCTACTTCCTGAACTCTTACTCCATCTGCCCTTGTGCAGACCTAGGTATTTCTTTTAAAAAGATACTCTTACAAACTTTACACCAGACAGCAAGCTGAGTGTGCTGCCGCCTTACCAGCATGTTAGATTGAGGAGCCCCACACAGCAGCTTCTGTTACTGTTTGGGGGAAGGAGCTGCTGAAATGAGCTTAGGCATTAAATAGCAAGTTTCAGCCCAGAGTAAGATTTTTCTGCCTGAATTATAAAGCTGCTGTAATAGGAACTGTAAGGAAAATTCAAACAGGCTAGTAATTGTAGCAGTGCCAATATATTAAGATGAATAAGATTTGCTAAAGGTATGTACTAAGCAATTTCAGTTCCTTTTGCTTGCTTCATTAGAACTGAATTCTTCGCAGATGCACTTTCAATAAATGTGTGTGCTGATTTAAGAGCTCCTGTATTGGAGTCAGTCACCTCTGCCAAGGCTCAGAAAGTACTACGTTCCTAATGCCACCAGGGTTATACTGTTACATGCTGCACTATGCCTTTGGCTTTCTATAATCTTCATCTGACCTGTGGTAAATCCATGCTGACTGTTCTCACCCTTAAGGGAATGAAGTAAGATTAAGGGTATAAAGTTCTGAAAATTAATCTCATAGTCCTGAAGCCTCTTGGCTGGTTAAGAAAATGGTACAAGTCATGGTGGGTTTTTTCGGCTGACAAAACTGTTTTGAGGAAATGCTGAAATTTCTCTTTGAGAAGAGCAGTTTCAGTTGTTCTTGGTCAATGAAATCCTGAAATCCTGCTTAAAATTTCAAACTCAAAGAGGTAGAATCAATCCAGTATTGTCCATGGCATGGTGGATCTGTCACACAGCAAGAGAAGAAAGCTGGCTTAAGTCCCTTCTCTTCCTGCTTCAGATGAAGGATTCGGTCTCAGTTGAGACTCCTTTGTCATAGCATTCACTTCACCTGATCCCCCCCTTTTTTTTTACTTTTTTAATGTTTACATGAATTAGAAGAGTTCTTAGGAAGGGCGCTGAAAAAAAGGAAATAAGGATTAACTTTTGTTAAAAAAAAAATCTTTGAGTGGAAAGTCTTTTACTCAGATCTTATTCTGCAGTAGTAGATTGAGTAGTTCATAATACACACACATAAATATGCTAGCCAGAAATCAAGGCAAAAACCAGAGAAGGCTTAGCCATAAGTGATAGTCCTAAACGCATTTACAAAGGACACACAGCAGAATTCTAGGCTGACTTAAGAACTGTGTCTATGAAAGCAATGCTTGCCATTGGAAGAAGAGAACAATTTTATTTCCATGAGGAATCAGCCACTTGGGGTTCTTTCTAGTTGTGCATGAGGTAGTAAGGTTGTTTTATTCCATTACTGGTTCTCCCATGTCCTTGTTATGCCAAGCTTCTGCATATGCTACTGTAAACAGGATTTATTGTTACATCATTGCAGAAGTGCTTGCTGTTGTATGTCTGGCTGCTTCGGTATATTTGGGTAACAGGCACCTCTGCAAGAAACAATCGAATAAAAAAATACATATCAGCAAAATTTTTCCCGAATATTTGTATTCTCATGGGAAATGTTTCCACAGTCTTCCTTCAAAGGAATGAAGTTCTTGGAAAACCTAGAGGGACAAAAAACTTTCCTCTGACTAAGAATCCCTAAATCATTAAACATTTCCAGAATACACAAAAATATCAGCTACTTTATTTGCCTTGTTCCATAAAGTATTATTTCTGCCAACCTGTCCTTTCCTTAGCTTCTCTGAGAAACATTTACATTCTGAGGTCAGTTGCAGAAAAACTAAGGAATCCCATTGATGTTATGAAAAGAAGTATCAACTTTATAACAGATGAAATCAAACTATCACAAAAGAAAGAAAACCATTTCTCTTTCATGTTCATCACTGTTTCATTGATTATTTTCATTATTTTCAATTATTTCAGGATTTATTAGTATCATTATTGTCATGATATTATTCATTTCATTCATTATTAAGATGAATCCAGAACAATGCTTATTTCTATCTGCCCAGGAGCATATGCAAGACAGTAACTCCTCTACAATTTCCAGCTTTAGGTACCTACGACACCACCTTTGGCACTTCAGGTTCCAGGTGTTTTTTCTTAAGAGATCCAAAGACCAAATATAAAAGCTGAGCCTTATGGCTCCTGGGTTACCAGAAGCAGGAAGCTATTGTAAGATACACAAGCTGAGGGTCTGGTCTGTATGAGTCAGGGATGTCCATCAGTACGAGAGCGTTGTTAGAAGGCATTTATACTGGCACCAGATATGCTCTCTCTGCTTTGTTTCTTGCTCATTTTCTTCTCACTGAAGTCATGAAGCATTTTTCTTAACTGCTATTCATTACAGTTCTCTCCTGGAAAAATATCAGTGGTTTAAAGGTTAATAGAATGCTGATGTCAGTGTAATTAGAGCAGAGGAAAAACATTTCTGTAATTACTGTTAATGCTTTTTTGCTGTTCAGCCAGTAAGATATGGCCCCCAGTCTGAGATGGAAGGTGGGTGTAGAGATAGCTGTGAGCAAGAACTTGTGACAGGGTGATCAGACTAGTCACTTTGGAGCATGTTGGAAATTGGTTGTTAAGCAACTCACCTGGGAAAAATAGAAGCCAAAATGTCAAGGATGAGAATGTCATAAAAATGTAGTTTATGGAAATGGCTAGTCTGAAAAACATTCAGACGTATAGTTAATAAAAATTCTTTTTTCTTTTCTTTTTTATTTATTTTCACCACACTGCATTAGAAATAAGCCTATTATATTTCAAAAACAGATATAGTGATAATTCAGAGCTGTCCACACAAAGGAGTCTGTGACAGCGACTGGGACAGGGCTGGAAGTTGGTTGCGCCCAGATTGTTATTCCTAAAGCAGTTTGTTGGTGCTGTGCCTGATAACATGCACCAGTGGCTTCCCGTGGAGCGAGTCAGTGCCTGGAAGTCCACTATGAGGTCTCCATTCTGCCTCACTAGGTGGGACATGGTGTTTCAGAGCTCACTGGATTAGCTGCAAGCAAATGGAGTAGCTGAGTTTGGGAGGTTTTGTATTCTGCCAATGGGAGACCTGCCTGAATGGCTGGAAGAGAACCCCAGCTGTACTATTCTGGGGTACCCTGGGATAGAAATAGAAGTCTGTCCCACAGATTATTATTACATGCAGGTAATCTTTATGTGACCTGCCCAACAGCAGTTTATCAATAAGAACAATCCTTCCTACCTAGCAGGGTGCCCTTATTGAATGAAAGGACATAAGGACGTATCCTGGCTGCCCTGTGCTCTGCTTGTTGTTGGCCTCCCTGGCAGTGCTGAGGGAGCTGTGTGAGACCAGCTGCTATTGCCTTGCTTTCAGTGCCTAGATTCACTCTTGGTTTAAAAAGATATCAGGCTTTGTGTGAAGTCAGAGGTTTTGTTGTGAGAGGAAGAGAGCAGTTGTATGATAAAGTGTCCCAACCACAACTATATTTGATAGAACACATCTCAGATCCCTTATTACCCCTAATTACTATATCTTTCTTAGCTGCACTGTTAGTTCAGGATGTTTTTGTTTCTTTCTTTGAAAGAAGGGAAGATACACTTTCAAAATCTGTTATGTTATAAATCTTGCAATTTTGTCTTCAAATTCATAGATTTCTGAGCTCCCACTTCACGTTTCACTGTCTGTAGTTTGTCCTGTGTGACTGACTTGATCATGATGGGGATTTCTGTATTTTGAAGAACTCATACTTCTTGACAACTTTTATAGAGAGCTTACTGGTCGGTGATACTGTTTTATCTTAGTTCGATTGTTTCCTGTCTGGATTATAGGTGGATTATATTGGTCAGTTATAATATGCTTAAACAGTCTCTAAAATGTGCCTAAACACTTTAATTCACATACTTTTGCCTTTTGGAAACTTTTAATGGCTGCCTTCATAAGTTTATTACTTCTATTCTGCAAGTTTCTAACATGACTTTTTTGAAGATCATCATCTTAATTGTAGACTGTGGTCAGCAAGATTTACCAGCTGAGGCCTGTGCTCCTTGAATGGCTTCCTTGACTCTGCCTGTAACATGTTATACAAAGCCTTATTAGCGTCTAGCAAAATTTTCACAGGGCAGTATAATCTTGCAATGTATAGAAATGCTTTTTTTGCTGTTTTTTAATGTAGATTGAAATCAAATTAATAGTTATTCAAATGTATATAATGTTGAAAGAGCATAAAAAGAGAATAATTTCTGCAATGTAGAAGTTGTTTCAGGAAATATCAATAAATTCCTTTAAATGTCTTCCAAATGGCTGGTTTATATGCACACACCTGAAGTCACTCACTTCTGGGTGACCAATCACTTGATTTCATTCAGAATTGATTTTTTTTTTTCTTCATACACAAAGAATTTATTTTTTATATAAGTATGTGTATATGTATTTAATGGACAGAAGTTCACAACCGAGGTTTTTTTACTTGAAAGTGTTTGTTTGCATGCACATAAGGCCTTAAGAAAAAACTATCCACTAATAAGTCATCATATGAGTTTTGCTAACTTTAATGGACTTGCATTTGCACAATTATTAATGAAATTCTACACTCTGGTACATCCAGAAATCATCAGACTACCACTCAGCAAGCTGGCATAGTGACAGGTCATAGTGTGCTATTGTGAAAGCATACTAACTTCCTTCTTAAAAGGAAGGTAACCTAGCATGGCACTGTGCTTAGGCTACTTAGCTCTGTCCCACAGAGCTGGCTTGTTCAATAGCAGCTCAGGTGTCTCTGCGTCCTGTAGTACAGACATGCCCTAAGAAACTAATCAATGAAGAGTAAAAAAGAATAAATTTTGCTATTGCTATTTTTGCTATCAAACATTTCCCAGATGCCCTATGGTAGACCTGTTGTTAGTCACCTCATACCTTCCATGGGTTGCAGAAGCTGTGAATTTTTGAAAAAGAGTTTGAAAAAAAGTAGCTATATGATTCAGTTCAAAGCTGGCATCCCCTGGAGGAGCTTGGAATGAGAGAAGCAGCAAGTGCAGATGAAGGTCAGAAACACTGGAGAGAAGTTGGATGATGTGATAATAGACAGGAGCAGATAACAGTAAAAGTTTCATTGCAAAGGGAACAAGCATGCTAGATTAGGAGGAAGATAAATAAGCCTTTGCAACTTCAAATCTTCTCCTTTCCAATTTAACATATGAAAGTGAATGATATCTGAATGCTTATGGGGATCTAAAACTGAAAAATAGCCAACGTTCGTTCCTGACTTTTTTACAATGTTCCACTACCTCCGTTTTCACTTTGAAACACAAGTGGCAAGCAAAATTCTCATAATGTGATCTGTACATTTTAGAAAGGCATGTCCTCCAGACATGATTACTACAACAGCAAGTATTCCTTTCTTGTATCGCGTTACAGTGATCAAGCCTTGTGTACGGACTCAGAATGTTGTACCAAACTGCTCCTAAGTGACTTTAGTGATTTGGAATTGCAAATAAGTTGCAGTTTAGCTGTACTAAGTCAAATATGTCCTTAAACTGTGTCCTTGAGTGTATATTTCTGTAATACTTTTAAGTAGATTAAGCATTTGATTTTTACCTGGTGGTGTAGTAGTGGTGGTAGTCTGTAGCCTGCAGTCTGCATTAAATTGTGATCATGGTTAAAAATCTGAGACCCAAGATCTGCATGGTCTCAGGCTTAGTATGGGCCTTTTTCATATAGGCAGAACTGATTAAGAAGAATTGTAACATCTGAAGACTTAGTGTAAGTTTTGTATGGACTATCAGAGAAAGGTTATGATCTTTGTGAAGGCCATCCTCTACAAGGAAGAATGGTAGCAAGCTGCCTGACCAACAGGCAGTAGTAGTTATCAAGAATAATAAATTCCCAGCCTTCTCCAGGAGTACCCATGTGTACTTCTGAGGGATAGTTTGTCAGTGAGTTGGAAGCCATGGTACTGATATCTAAGAACTCTTATGCCTTCTTGAATCTTTCTTTGACATGCCTTTTTCCTCTTCTTATTTCCATTGTCCTCTGCTTCTAGTTTCCCTTACTCCCTTATTTGTGAAGACACGGTGACACTATGCAGCTAATGGTTCTTTTTCAAGTCCTTGAAAACAATGTGTGCATATCTTGTTCTCTTTATGAGATCACAGAATCACAGAATCATTAGGATTGGAAGGGACATCTGGAGATCATCTAGTCCAACCCTCCTGCCAAGGCAGGGCCACCTAGAGCAGGTTACACAGGAACATGTCCAGACATCCAGGCATTTGAATGTCTCCAGAGAGGGAGACTCCACAACCTCCCTGGGCAGCCTGTTCCAGTGCTCTGCCACCCTCAACATAAAGAAGTTCTTCCTCATGTTGAGGTGGAACTTCTTGTATTTTCATGTATGGCCATTGCTCCTTGTCCTGTTGCTGGGCATCACTGAAAAGAGTCTGGCACCATCCTCTTGGCACCCACTTTTGAGGTATTATATGCATTTCTTCTGTTGTATAGACTAAACAGGCCCAGCTCCCACAGTCTCTCCTCTTAAGAGGGATGCTCAAGACCCCGATCATCTTTGTGGCCCTCTGCTGGTCCCTCTCTCTTAACTACTTGGAAGTTTCATTTAACTTTGTACAGTCTGAAAAACAGTGGGTAACCTACAGAATCCATATTGACTGACATAAACTTCTTAAAGGAAAATATAATATGGATTTAATGCACATGTTGATGGAAAACAGCATTTCATTTTCTTAAATTCACATCTGATGGCACGGAACTCCCAAGGACATTTAAAACAATGCAATAAATTGTGTGAGTGAAATCACCAAATATATTTAAAACCAATAAGTGTTCATTATTGCTCCTCCTGAATCTGTGAATAACATTTTTACTTGATTTTTAAACCCCTGTACTGCAATATTTCAGCAACTTTATGTTTTTTTTATCTAGCAGCAAGAGGGATAATTTGCCCACACAAACTTTGCAGTTTCATGGTGAGTAAGAATAGTAATAAGATAATAGTTTTGCTACTGCAATTAAAGGTGAAAATTATTTATTTTAAATTTGCAAATATTTTCAGTAGATACTGATCATAAACTTACAGACAGCTATATAATCACTTCAGGAACCTACACTAATTTTCAAAGGTCAAAGTACTAGCATAAAGAACGAAAATTAAGTGTAATGTACTTAGGTTTTGTGATATGCATTTTCATAAGACTGCTATCAACAGCTCCGGTATTGTAATGAGAATTGTCAAAATAGGCAAAAAGATTCTGTGCTTTTTGTTGTAATCTGAAATTTATCTTCATAAATATTATTTTTTTTATGCAAAAGTCACTTCAGCTGAAACTATTTTTCCTTTACCTTTTCCATGTCTAAGCACCTAAGGAAAAATGTGTTTTCATTTGTTTCTGGGTAAGCACAATAGTTACACAATATTTGTCACACCAGAAATTTATAAAGCTCTTAGTGATATATTAAAAAAAAACAAAACAAACAAACAGGAAAGCTGTACAAAGGAGAGGAAAAATTAGCAAAATACATGTGATAAAAACCTGTTAATAGTATTTCTGCTGTGAAGCAATGCCTTCTGTGCTTTTAGACTCACACTGTTTCCCTTGCCTATTGACTGCTCTGTGTGCATGTGATAGCTTTAGCCTCTTTAGCTAGTTTAACAGTGCAGCCAAATGGTTTAATTGCAGGAAGGTTTCTTGTAATTGGATAAGAGTATCTTCCCCTGGCTGAAAGTTTAGCTTGTGGCCATTTATAACCTTTCTATTTTCATCTGAAACATGAATCCTTGGTGTTTAAAAGGAGAATGCTGCTTTCTGTTAATATTCCCCTATAACTGAGAGGAGGGGTTGATTGTTCAGTGTGTAATTATGGATCAACAATAGGCCTCTAATCTTCTAAGAGATGCATGCACTTCTATCACGTTCTTTTCTGAAAATAGAATCATAGAATCATAGAGTGGTTTGGGTTGGAAAGGACCTTAAGCTCATTCAGTTCCAGCCCCTCTGCCATGGGCAGGAACACCTCCCAGTATACCAGGTTGCTACTGAGTATGTTCAGTAGCTCTATAGATCCCCTAACATGACTTAGCTGACCAACAACAGTTGGTAGACCACACTTTGTGAAACACTACCGGAAAATATAAAGCTACATGAAATGCAGACATCAATAGGAATTTCTGTTACAGCTGTATTATGTCGTTAAGTACTGTAGTTTCATGCTGTTTCTTGATCCCCAGTTAACGGAATGTTCTTATCTATAAAATAGTAGTAGGAATGGTGAGTGCAATCACTGTACTTGAAATAAGGATTTTACTCAACAGCATGACTGAGAAAAAAAGTGAAGAGCTGTTTCATATTTTTCTGGGCACCAGCAGATGTTTGTTTCCATACTTTTCACTGCAGGGACATATTTCTTTTCTTCTGTATATGAGCTTGTATCTGATATAACAAAATATTTATTAATTTATGTTCCTAGCGTGCTTAATTATTATGTAGCCAATGTTCAGTATATGTCATGAAATTGCAAGCTCTTTCTCTCCTCAATCTAATGCAACTAAGAAAGGGCAATTAAGCTGAGGGAAAAAAAAAGAGTATTTCACAAATTGCAGGAACCTGAAGTGCCCATTGTTCACAGTCTCATAACTAAGTTTTTATTCAGAGAGGTTATATTAGGTGTACAGCATGAGTCTGTATCACACTGAAGACTCCTTTTTGATAGAGATAGCTATTGTGTAAATATTCTCCAGTTTTAAGACAGGGAGAAAAGTATAAACCAAGGATCAAATCCTGTTAAATGGCTTCATGTTGCTATTTAAGGCATGAGGTCTGTAACTAGTTACGGATTTTGATGAATGTAGTGCATAATTGGTATTTTGCCTACAGTGCAGCATGAAGTAAGAGAGCTTATTCCAGGGCCTAAGTATTTTACACATGAAACTGTCCAGTGCTTTAATTAGTAGCCATTCTGTCCTTACTTTTCCTATGCAATATTTTACAGTTTCCCCCAAATGAGTTTTAACTTGAATTGAAACAGCATCTCAGGTACAGATTTGCTGTAACCATCACTTTCATTCTCTTGTGTATGCGGTGGACTGCAGGTTTTTTCAATGATACTTGGCTGCCTCTGTCACTAGGCATTTAACCTTTTTTTTTTTGAAAGTAGATGTGCGAGAAGGCCTTTCGTGAGCTAGCAGAGCTTGCTTTAGAAACTCAGTGAGTTCCCAGTCATACACACTCTCTGCAAGATTAATTCAAGTCAATAGGGGATTTAAAAGTGAAAGGGGAGAAAAATCAGGTCAGCAAAAAATATTAATAGAATGATTAAATCAGAAGAAAATGCTGTTGTAAAAGACAGAGGATTCCAATTCCAGTTATTACAGATTGGGAGGCTGAGATGCTTAATAGCAAGGAAGGAGAATATTGCTTGAGAACGGAACTGAATTGGCAGAGTACATCCAATCACTCTCCTTCTAATAGAATGTTTGAATATGTAATATAATGTGATACAAGGGGTTTGGTCTCTGCTTTTTAATAGGACTACTGCGAATGTAGCTGCAGAGGAAAAGATCATTTGTGTTTCCTCTGTCCAAAGGGCTGAAGTGTCTGAGCATGCATTTGATACTGTGTATTTTTGTGGTTTCTGTTTTAAAAAAATGCTCTCAAAATCTGAGTGGACCCAGTTCATCATGTCCTATTCAGGAAGGTCAGTGTTACGTCCTGATCAGTGCCAGCATTCATATATTACCAGTTATACATTGGTACCAATATCTTCCAGATGATGGTTTGCTGTCTTTTAAGTCCTAGCATTTATAACAGTAAAAATGTTCCCAGCTGCAATGAATATGGATATAGACAGGAAGGAGTGCTATTTAGGCATTCTAGGAAGAGTTAAAGTTGAAATTAAAATCCTAGCTCTTCTTAAAACCTATTTAGAAGAGAAGTAACCAGTCTTGTTAGATTGTGCTGTCATGTGGGTTTTGGATCACATGAGGTAGATATTCCGTGGGGTTTTGTCATCTGCAGATAAGATAAATATTCTAGGCATGTGATTGGACTGACTTGTTACAGACATGCAGAAAATCACAAACACAATGGAACCCCAAACTTCATTGGGGAGTCTGGTCACTACTGCAGTATAAATATTCAACAGCAGGAGATGAGACAGACTTTTTCACTATGGCATTTATATATGCACCCAGCATGACAGCATTTTAATTCTGTTATTAGATGATACAGTACTGTCACCCCAAAGAAACTAGAGATTAAAAAGCCTATGCCAGCTTGTGCATTCCCCACGCTACAGGGAGGAAAAGCTGTCTGAAGTAACTGAGGGCACAGAAGCAACAGGGAATGCCTGAATTAAAGTTTGATGACAAAGTTACACATACCCTGAAGTTCTGACTTGTATCACTGTCATCTGACACTTTGGAGGGCTGTTCAGCAGAGCATGAATTGACGACATGCTGTTTACTCCTTCTCATGCTAACTCCCTGTGTGGGCATGATTTGTATATACATATATATATATATATATAAATAAGTGGACTCAGCTATCATCACTGCATGGGGAGTGAGTGTAGAGCAGCCAGACACCCAGAAATTTCTAAAACACCTTGCTGTATGCTAACTTCCTTATGTAGAAAGACCCTCCCCTAATCAAATTAAAGCCACTATAGTTATAAGTGTCCATGGAAAGGTTTCATGCAGTTAAACTGGAGTAAAACATGTTAACATTCTCATTTGTCCCTTTGTAGGTGAGCCTTAAATATCTCTACCATTTTTAATAACAGCCTTCACAAATCCTTTGTGAATCCAGTTTCCTGATGTCAGAACAGGACTGGGATCTTCAACCCACATCAAAGTTAACTTGTGGGATTGTTCTTTGCTTTCCTTTTCATAGTTACGGATGCTAAGCTTCAATAATGTGCTTAGCACTGTAAGAGGCAGTAAAAATGACACTTCCTGGCCCAAGGAGTGTACAGTCTAACAACAGACAGTGCAAACTCTTCTGGGAGACCTGGGAAAGGTGCTTCTTAGAGAAATGTTTCTTTATTTAAATAATGATTGGGTGCCTGTCAACATTTGCATTAACATTGGTTAGTATTCATGGCGTCAAGAAAGATGAGATTTTAGGGAAGGGATTTGGCTTCTGCAGATTTTATTCTACCACATGCGGAGGGATCAGATCACTTGGCCATTGATGCTTGTCATATAGGTTCCTTCCTTACTTTTTTTTTCATGTGGTGTTGGAGCTTGCTGGTTGATCTGTGCTCCTTACATTTTGCACACTGACTAACAGGCTACTCACAAATGCAGAGGAGTTCACGTCCTGCCAAATGTGTAATTAGTGCAGTACCCTAGGCACTTCATTGCATATTAAGGAAATTTTGTTGGTCTTACACTGATGTCAGATATTGCTGTACCATAATATCATCGCCAAGAAAATAAGCTTCTTTAGTCTATGGTTTTTAGTAAGTCCTCCAAAGTAAAATTGATATATTTAGGCTCTTGCTTCCTCTTTCTTAGTTATGTGGGTATGTGTAGGATTAAAATTTCTTTCTCTATTGGTGATCTCTCTTCTAGTTAAATAAGTATCTTTATTTTTTGAAGGGACAATTCTATTAGTAGCAGAAGGTATCTGAAGTCAAAAGTGAAAAACTGTCAAGCGCAGTAACAATGCAAATTGTTAAGCAGTTTTGGGGCTGATTTTGGGACAGAATATGCATGGGGAAATAATTTGGCATGCACTTAACTTTTATCTGTAATAGATTTCAAAGCGTGGTGTCTCAAATCTGGGTTATGCAGTAAAAGTGAAAAAAAATTTGACATAAAGGCCCAAGTCAATGAAATTCCCACATTAGGAACTGGAATAGGACTAAAGAGGCAACAAGAGGGTCTTTGGGGTAAAGCTGATGATTATGACAGACTTCCCTTTGCTCTGATTCTTTTGCTCTGTTTGAGCTTTTGTTTCAGATACAGATTCTGTGCTTGCCTGCTTGCCTTGATTCTAGAAGCAGCTGAAAGCTTGTTGTTTCCCATTGCACATGTAAGAAATCAGTTCTCAGCACAAAAATACTGTTTTTTTTTATTTTGATTACTCTAAAGAAAATGGCTCTCCCTTTTAGGGTAGCCATGCAGTCTTTTACTAAACCTGATGGGACACATCCAGTCCGTGCTCTAACAAAGGTATATGTATGTTAACTGGCAAATTAGTAATCTGTAGCAATTACTGTAGTCATTGTTTGTCATAATTAGTGTGAGAAGATTAATTATCAATTTGTCCTCAGCCTATTTACTCTGAAATAGGCACTAACCACTGATAATGACCAATTTCTCATGGCCTCCTTGGTATTACCATTCTTTCCTATGTTACTGCCATTGCCTTAGGCCTCACCTGCACTGTGTGGCTTCAATCTGTAACACTCTTGCTCTTTTGCAAGAGCTTCTGTAACTCATCTGTTCTGGGTTCAGAGAGTGCTCACAGAGACTGGTTTTGCCTGAAGATGTCATGTAGTGTTTCAAATGAGTGTTCTGTTGTCTCCTCTACAGTGGTTGAGTGGGAGTTCATTTGCAGTACACTGTGGGATGCTTCTCTGGGATTGGGAAATCCTTAGCATCAATTCAGCTCGTCCTTTGCACTCTGTCAAACTTTGTTTGACAAACTTGTTGTTTCTTTTAAACTTGTGTATAGGCTTCTGTTTAAAAGAGGCAAGTAGTGCCTCTACAGTTAACTTTTTTCCTTGTATTTCCAAACTAAACTTTCTTGTAATTTCTGATTAGTTTTTCAGTAGAAATGACATCTGAGAGGCTATGTTTCTAGCTACTTAGCTCTAGAAGCAGGAAATTGAATTAATTAAAGATGAGTATGTTCTGATGATGTGACATACAGGCTTTGCCCAGCACCCCTGGCAGCACACACCTTGCCACAGCTCCACATCTGCCCTGAAACAGGGCAGGCTGCAGGTCAGAGCACCCTTTTTGACCAGATCATGCCTCCAAAGACAGCAAGTCTCAGCTTGATGCGTTTCATCTCAGTGTGCCTGTGGGTATCTCAGGGGAGGTTTGCAGGCTTTGACTTGCCAATTGCTAAAGCTATCCCTTTGTTGTCAGGCAGCACAAACTACTTGGAAGATCTGAACTGGTTGCATTTGTTCCATGGGTTGTACACTGCTATACATGTTCGAGCCAGACACCATCAGCCCATTCTCATGACTGGGTGACAAAGCTTTGTCAACAGAGGCCAAAGAGAAAATACTAATATAATGTGGGAACAGAGCTGGTGGCTCAGCTGTTCTAAAATGAATCACCAATTCAAGTTCAGTCCTTCATTTTCAAGCTGGCGAGGGCTATGAGTGTGAAAAGGCAATATATTCAACTGGTACAAACGTGCCTCATTTCACTGTATCTCAGCTGCTCTCCAGTGTGAGGTACATCCAACTTCCCATGACTAGATTAATGATTCAGTGTGAGAGTTTTGTGGGTTATGATGAAGGCAGAAGCCCAACGCTGTGAGAAAAAGAGGAGGAATCTTCATTTTTGGAGAGGGTCAGGGAGGACAGATTTTGAGATGTGGTAATAGAAAATAGAAAAATAGAGAATCTTCACTGCTCTACATTTGTGAGGTTTTGTTGGAGAAGAAACTGAGAGCTAGGATTTGCAAAGGGGCTTCCTTATAGATTGCATTTTTACTAAATACATGCTGTTGTTGACAAACTGTTTTATTTCATCTGCTAAACATAAACAAATTCTACCCTGTAACAGGCCAGATTCAGCATGTCTGCGATGTGTGTCAGTCTGAAACATACATACAAAAAAGGCATGCATGGTGGTAGCAGTCATCAGTTTTTCCTTTCTGATTCTGGTGATCTTTACAAGCTTGCCTGGACATCTTGTGTGAGAGAAGAGAGCTCTGTTGATGTGGAACAGCATGTCTCAGAGCTTTCCAGATCACCTAGAGCTGTAGTTGCTAATGGGTTTTTACCTTCTCTCCCTTGTCTTTGATTTGTAGCCTCTGCTTTCCCTGCCAAAAACATCACCTTCACAGTTTCAGTTTGCTTGCAAATCTCCTAATGTTTGGCTTGTTACTCCACCCCAGAATGGTTATAGTGAAGCAAAGTGGTCAGTGCAAGTTGTTATCTGGCTGTGCTTTGTTTTAACCAGTTGATATTAAAGAAGATTCAAATAATCCACTAAAGCTTCCAGCAAACCATCACTCATAGTTTAAGAAATCCTATTTAAATGATCCATAAGCTATCACCATGTTGTATGGTTTCCAGAAACAAGGAGATAGAACTGTTAGCAAGGGCAGCTGGTCTCTGAAATTTTTGGAGGCAGATGCAAACAGTGAAGATGGAACATCTTGTGCCCAGAGGAGCAGCCAAATATTTGATGTCCGAAATTTCTCCGTCCCCCACCATTTAAGTTCTATAGTGATTTCCAGACTGCAAAATCGAACTCTCAGATTCTCCACTGTGTAACTGTCTCCACTGAAAACTGAGTTGACACCACAAAGTGTGTGTGCACTTGCATGTGTGCTATGAACCTGAAAGGCACATGTCTACATGAGAGATAGTTGTAAGATTTGCCTTTTTAAAAGCAGTCGCCATTATTGGGAGAAATGAAGGGTGCTGATTTTACAGCATTAAGCTATCCTGCTGTATAGAGGGAAAGAAACATGGCATGAATCTGTGAAAAGCTGGAAAGTTTACAAAGGAAATATCCCCCAGTTTCTAGCGACAGCAGCTGTGCTGTGACATACAGACTGATGTACCAGTTGTCTAATCAATAGGGTTTACTTTTAGGACTATTATTTCTTGGCAGCCAACTTAATGTAATTACGTATGTTTTTCCTGCAACAAGCAAACACTTTATGTGGTTGAGGAAACAGCTGCAGTACACTGAAGATCTCATTTGCATAAATATGAACATAAAGCCACAGAATTACAAAATTACATATTGTGTAGGATTACATGTTAATGGCAAGGATTATAAATACCTATAGGGATTATAAATACCTATAATGCCCTTTTATTTAAAATGACTATTTAGACATTTTGAACATTGAAATTGACTATTTAAAAGTGTGACTGTTTAGTCTAAAAATAACTTTGACTATGACTCTGAACTGGAGATCTTTGCATCTTTCCTTATTTTCTATTTTGAGCTTTCTTCAGAGCTAGAGAGGCATGGGGAAACCTTTGTAAAGGATTTCCAAACTGGGCAAAATTTGCCTAATTTCTTTCAAACTTAAACTGGGTGCCTTGTTTTTAAATTCACAGGTAAGTAAAGCACCCTAGTGAGACTTCTTATGTATGAACTACATAACACAGAAACTAAATCCCAGTTTGCAAGTAATATGCAGGCTGTTAATACTAGGGATATTTACTGAGTTTGCATGAATTATATGTGGAATTACCGCATCACATTGGGACAGGTGAGCTCCTGCCCTGTATAGAGGCAGCTTGGCAGGTACACCTCATGAAGAGGTTGCAGTTTAATTGGTCTTTAGCCCAGTGTTTTAAAAGACCAGTTCTGGATTGGCATAAGATAAGGAGGCTGTAAACTACGCACAAGTCTGCTGTGGGGACAGAAACCTTTCAGAGCAGGATGCCATAGGCTACTAGAGCCAACAATCATGAGATCAGCCCTCTGCTTACCCGCCCAGAGCCCTGTATATTCATAGTGCAGTTGGCATAGTAGAATGCTGACACAGTGAAATGAATCCAACAGAAGCTTTTGGTGCTGTCCCCATAGAAATGTGTTGGTTTGGTTTCTTTGGTGGTTTTTATGCAGATTTGATTGACGTGGTTGTTTTCAGCTGAGAGATCTAGTTGTGCAAATTGTTCAGCTCTTCTCGAAGTAAGAACAGAAGAATGCTGCAAGTGTCATGACAGCATGGTGAGATGAGCTCTAACTCATCTACTCATGATATTTCAAAATATGTTGCTGCATTTTCCTCCAGTTGTTCATTCTGCCCATCTGCTGAATGCTACGTTTCTTGCTGGCAGTAGAAAAATCAGCTTCATTGCCCAGAGGGTGATGTTTTGCTTTTTTCTGAGCTGTTTTTCCCTGACAGTTTTGACTTGTATCCAGACTTGGCACTGGAGCAGCTCAGGAGCATGAACATGATGTGCTGAATGATATTGCGGCTCTGAAAGCTTGCTGATTTCTAAAAGGAAGACCTACTAGGAAGCCCTACTTCTGCCCTCTTGGTTTCATCCTTTTCCTTCCACCAGCCTTTGGGAACAGATCTGACATTAACCAGAAAGAAAATTAACCAGTGTTTTTACCAAAGCAGCATGGGTTTGGTAGCTGGATAGCACAGAGAGAAGCAGAGGGAGGAGGAAGAGGGAGGGTACCAGGCCTGCTGTGGACAAGTTGTTAAACTAGCCTATTCAGATTACTGATTCGGCAACATGACCCCACTGTCGCCTCCAGCAAGGAGATGGTAACCCAGATCTGTAAGGAGGAATTGTCTAAAGCTCTCAGAGCCATCATTAGCTTTTAGAACACCAGATTGTTGTAGCTATTGAATGATTTGGTTTCATTGGCACTTTGAGCTTTGAGGAGATAAACTCTTATCAGTCGGCTGATACATTCTTTTTACCTTGGGAAGAAGGCATTGGACCTCATAGGAGTACACACAGAGGTCTGTTTTGGGCAGGGTACAGTGGATCACAGGAATTCTACTTCTGTGGAAAGAAAACAGTAGAGAGAAAATGGCAGGATTTGACGGCTGAGGCTTAGTCTGTGTTTTCACACTTGCTAGTACACTGGATGTGTGCCTGAGGATGCTGTGGTCAAGAGCAGGCAGACAGATGAGTTATATCTGCCATCTGAAGTGCTGGGACACAAACTGCTTCAATTTAGAATGATTTAGAATGTGTCTAGATGTGTTAGGGTGGATGTGCAAGACTTTGGGAAAACATAGTCTTAACTTCTTTGTGCGGAGGCCTGTGAAGTGGCTGATGAGCCCATTCCATGTGCTGTGTTTGAGAAGATTGTCAGTAGTCTCCACAAAGTGTCATACATAGTCACCATAAAAAGCAATGTGAAAATGTGGTGATGAGACCAGACTGAAAAGGAGAGACTGGAAGGAGCACAGTTCATACTTCATGTAAGCTGCCAAGGGCCCTGAAAGGGCAAGATGCGTGAGTATAAGTTTGCTGATGAAGCACTCTTATGATGAAAGCTGCCACCTTTTCTTTCAGAACAGCTGAAGAGACTCTTCTGGCTTTGTGTCTGAACCTGGGCAAATGACAGTGATAGGCTGACCAAAAAATGAATGCCTTCTTGGGTAGGTTGGTTTGTTTTCATTTGAAAATTGTAAATGTTTGATCATCACAACCTGCTTTTCTCATGACACTGCAAATATAAAGGGATTGCAATTGTGTTTATTCCCACTGAAGTGAATGAGTTTTCAATACTGGGAATTAATGGGACTAGAGTCGGGTTTCTAGAGAAATTCAAAGACTAAAATGCTAGCAATGATTGAAAAGATGGATCAGGCCAATGTTTCTGCTGAGGGAGAATGTGAGGGACTGAAAGGTATAGGAAGTGCTGAAAGAAAGACTAGTCATCAGGGCAATAAAGAAAATATTTGAATGCAACTCTTACTGACCATGAATCTGAGCAGTGGAAACATTTCAGTCATGCTAATTTCTCCGCATTTAGATTGGAAGTTAGAATTAGAGGTGAGTCGTGTAGCTATCAAGGTCTTGTATTTATTAGGAAAATTATTAATTTGTATTTGAAAAGCCTTTTAAATACAGAGTTACGGAAAATGCTTTCTTATAGGCAAAACTGTCTTAGGACATTCATAGAATGCCTGCCCTCTCTAATTTTGTTTTCTGAGATCAGGAACTACACAGTTGCAACAAGATAATGAAAGGTGAAGGAATGCATGGGTTGGGGAAGATTAGGAACTTTTTAATATGGCTCTGCTACTAAGAAAGGGTAAGGGTGCAGATCCAGATCAGCTTAAGTTCATTGGTTCTGGGACGTGCCCTCTCACCCATATATTCCTTACCTCTTTCTTTGTGCCAGCAGTGATGCACAGGAAGCTGATTCATCTAAAACTTCCTGTGTGACAAAAAAAAAAAAAAATAGAAAAATAAAAGTGCTCACGAGGTGATGGAGCTGCTTCCTTATTAGCATGCAAGTATGTGATGAGCAGCCTTGTTTCCTCAAAACACTGCTGTTACCTCTGAAACTACAGTCTGATGGGACAATCAGTGGAGCTTCTGACTATTTCCTTGGATACCGTCTGACTCTCTCATCATGTGAATTACTGATCCAGTGTGAACTTGCTCTGCTGGTACAAATTTCTTAAAGAATATATTGACCAGTCTCCCCTGGCAGGCTTCAGGCTAGATCAGATGTCGCCTCTCTTTCGCCACTTTGCATGAAGCTGGTCCAAAAAGCCTGAAACTTACAAACTGTCATGTAGCAGTTTGCTAGAATGTAGACTCACATACCAACATGAGTTCCAGGGCAGACTTGTCCTGTGGGTAATGATGGAGGGCACAGAGCTGGTGCTAAGTTATCGTGGAAGAAAGGCACATACTGCCATTCACCTGGGAGAAAGCCTCTTTCTCTGCTGGCTGTGTCAGCAGAGCCTTCTGCTGGAGATGCAGCATTTACCAGCAGCAGGAGCTTCTCCGCTGGCTGTGCCTGCATAGACACTGCTACTTGGGTTGCACAGGGGCTTTTCCTGGCAGGCTGCAATTGCCAGATTCCTGGCTTGGTTGTAGCTAGGTGCAAATGCAGCATGAGGCCATGGCTACACAATCACTGCAAAACAAATGTTGCAATCAAGAGTTACCTCTCTGTTGTAAAAGAGCTGTCTGCATGGCTCAATATGATTAAAGATGCCTGCTCTTAACTTGCCTGTATTCACACTGCCCACAGAGCTGTGCTGGGGAGGAGGGAGTGTGTTGGAGGGTTTATATTTGTGTCTATAACATAGCAGGAAGCACGTACAAAGTTTCCTGATTCTTACATTCCTGCCTTGATGCTTAGGTGCCTTCAAGTCTTGATATAATTTCAGGGTCAAAAGGTTTCCTTAAACTTTGCTGTCTTTTTCTTCGATGCTGGACTGGGAGCAGTGCTTCTGCACTTGACCTGTATCTCTCAGTGTGATTTTCAGGGTTGAGGAGGGTTGGTGGATGCTGAAAATTCCTGGTTTAGAATGGAAAGTTACTGGGATGAGTTGGAAACCTGCAGAAGGGTTTAGGTTTGGTTTTGGGGTGAAGCAGATAGACTGGAACCCATGGGTATTTATAATAAGCTAAAAAGGACTATTCTAGGAAAGTAAGAGACCAATAAAAAGGTGTTGGAATTAAAGGAAAGAAAACAAGTGATATGAGAATATGAGAAATGTCAGTCGCAATTGTACAATGAAAGGTGTACGGAATAGCATTACTTAACATACTGCCAATAAGTTAGAGAAATCAAATGTATATATAATGAGGAAAAATGAGTGAAGTAGTAGCAATTCTCTTGTTACTCAAAAAGGGGAGCAGCAATCTGTATATGTATTCAAAGAGCATTAATCTATTCAATATGCCTCCTGGGTACTCTTATAGCTCTTACAAGCTGCAAGAAAGTGTATCTGGCTTCAGAAGAGGATGCTTGTGCTTTTCAGATGAACTTGCTGAGACGAATAAACAAATAGGGCTGGGAGTATGGAAATGATAGATTGCTAGAGTCTTTTTGGAATTTAAACAAATGTATTACTCGGTATGGAAAGACTGTCTGAGAATTGATGGAACCCAGCGGACTTACTGTAAAGACTGGATGATGAAAGAATGATAACGTGTAAGAACTGAAGCTGAAAAGGCACACCAGTTAAAAGTGAGGCTGGAAATGCAACAGGATTGTGTCTTATTCTCCAAGTTGTTTGAAATTCTCAAGCATAAGCTTCTTAACTCTTGCTGGAAGAAGACATGCTAAAGATTACCAGCTGAAGGTATTAGGGTATGCAAGGCATTAAGAATGGTAATTACCATGACCTCATACATAAATAACCATTTAATAACACAGCTGATTTCTGGAACCTTAACAGTGTGCTGTCAGTATAGAAAATACAAGAAAATTTCTTGAAGCAGGAAATGCCTTCAAGCTAAGAACCTATAAAGGAAAGAGGCTTTTAAAAAGCAAAAAAAAAAGCAAACATTATCATGTTCCATAAAAACGTAATGAAGCTGAGCAAGAGATGCCGAATAAGAACATGTAGGTGGGTTTTCAGATCTGGTGAGTGTGAAATGCTAATGGTAAGCTCCAAAACAGAGCAGGCCAGGTATTTGATGATACCGGAAAATATCAGCTCCCACTAGATCGCTACATTCTTGGTACTTTTTCAGGTCAGCTGATTTCTAATTAGATTCTGAAACATGACCATGAAACATTAATTTTAGACATATTTGTGTTTGAAAAGTGGGACTTTATGCGTACAATTACTTAAAATTTCTGTTTTGTTATTTATTACTGTTACCTGAAATCTCACAATTTTCAGGTTAGCATCAATTCTGTCAGTGCTTCCAGAGCTAAATGCAAACTGCACAACATCTCTATGTTGTAAGATATATAACTGGCAATTCTCTGTGCAGTTTGACAGTAATTATTCATAGCTTTAGCATTTGCAATTCGATAGCCTATTTTAACAATATTGTTAAAAAAGATTCTCAAATAAACAGTTCTGTGACTAAGAAGTCATAATGAATTTACATCATGCGTGATAAGGACTTTTAATTTTTAATTTAAATATAATTCCAGTTGGAGTACCTCTGAAATCATTAATGGAGAGGCAAGGAAAATTCATGAATGCTATTAATTTTGAGCAGGAGACTATTTATAGTCTTTGGTGACCACTGTCACAGAAGACTTGCTTTAGAAAAAAAAAAAAGAAGAGTTTTTAAGACTGGATCCTTGGTGCAGGTTTCAACATGCAGAGATATTTTTAAAGGGACAATGCATATCCAGTTAAGACAAGAATTTAATGAAACACATTAACACTTGATTAAAATGTATAGATTTTGCTTTTTAATATACACATTATCTCAGTTACATAGGATACAGTTTACAAAGTGTTAAACAATGGAGTACTGAGTACAACAGAAGTTCACATGCCTGTACTAAAATTTTTCATCCTTTCTCACCTAACATTTAAGAAGTGTATTTTCTGAGGGCAGTACCCGGCTAGAAATGGATTTTCTAATAGTGTGGGTTTGGTTTTGATTTTTAAGCAGAAGGCAAAGTATGCATAGATACATTCTCACACTATTCTGTGAGCAGCTGCAATTAGATGAGTTAGATGTAGGATTACATAATTTGAGCCAAATTTTGTAATAATAATTTCAGAATTTGTTTTCATAACCTTTGCTATCTTTTGATTCTTAGTTATTACTGAGAGGTCACCAAGAGGGTTGGTGACTATTCTGTTTAATTCATTTTGTTTCAGAGCACAAACCATTAATGTGTGCATAACGTTGTATGTGAATTCTCCTGAGTTCCCTTGCAGGATAGTAAGCTTTTCAAAGAGCTTACATTGTGCTGTTGTTGTACAGGAGCTGTTTGGTTTTTTTTTTCCTAAGGGCACTATTTTGTATGTTAAGATGTAACTTCTTTATAGATTGCATTGTTCATTGAATTTTCCAATTAGTGTCCACATCAGCTGAAGCCTGTGAGAATTCCCAGTGAATTACAATGTCATGTTGAACTGCAGCAGTTAAGAAGGTGCTGTGTCGGAAGGTACCAAGCACTTTTCCCGAGTATGCATCTGCAATTACATTTATTTTAGAACTTGAAATTGAGGTTTTCTTAGAGCTTTTTTCTAATCTATGTTTTTCAATCTCCTCTCTTTTTATTTGAGGATCAATAATATATATTGTGTCCAGAGGGTACATTTGTTTGTGCTACAGAACATCTGCTGAGCTGTCATTTCCAAGCTCCTGGACTGCACAACCAAGCTGAGTTTCTGTAGATTTCTTTTTAAAAGTCACTGACCTAATGTCAGGTTTGGAGGCTTTTGGGGGTTGTGGGGTTTTTTTGGTTGGTTGGTTTTCTGGTGGTGTGTTTTTTAGTTTTGGCTGGTTTGGGGTTTTGGGGGGTTTTTGTTTGTTTGGGGGTTTTTGTTTGTTTTTTTTTTTTTTTTATATATTTTTTCCTAGTATCTTGACAATTACCTTTCTCTTTGGAAGTGTCTCTTCGTTCATTTAATATTTCAGTATAACTTAGAGTTTTCAACATAGCACTTGAAGGGCTATACTCCTCTTATTCCTTCCAGATAGAGAAATCCTATAATATGATTCAGAGTATTAGAAGGTAGGCTGTTGAAATAAATGACTGAAGGGGCTGGATGGCTTTGCATGTGATCAGTAGCTTATGAGTGACTCCAAAAATTATTACATCTGGTCATTGCTTTGGCTTCTACTGGCTTGATGGACTCCGGGTCAGAGTCTGCATAGGAGCAGGTTGAAGTCTCTGCACTCCTTCAGGATGTAATAAGAGTACCACTGTAATTTTCAAGTAGATAATGGGCAGTTGGATAGTCCTCATAGTCCTCAGTACCCAACTGACAGCTGGAAGACATTGAGGCGAGGAAGACTTAGTTTTGATTGCATGTAAGCCTTCTACTCCAGAATAACTGGCGCATCTGAAAAGAGGACAGAGGGGTCCCTGAAGGTGCCCATCCGCAGTAAAGCTCTGGTATTTCTGCATTCTAGTTTAGATGAATCACACCAACTGTTTCCCAAAGCAGATATTGCATTCAGATGTCTCACTTTTCTGTTCAGATTTACATTATGGTCATGCAAGTGGACTTTGTCCTCCATGGTCTTCTCAGGTTGAGAATTCTCTTTGATTTCCAGAGGCTGTTCCTCTGGGCTGGACATGTCATTTGTGAGCCCATTAGCTCATTTTACCCTGATTCAGGGATTGTATACTTCTTTTCATCCCATTATGCTCATAGTTGCACCAAAATCTTCACCCTGCACTTCACTGGGGCAGCAGTAGATCAGAGGCAACCTACAAGTAGCTGACAGCAGCAGAGGGAGTTCCAGCTCCCTTTAGAAAAGCACAGAAGTCCTCGTCCTTCTTCTTCAGTAGTGCTTCACCTACACTGAGTGTCAGATACAGTAGAACTCTTTAAATGGTGTTTGCAGGTAGTTACTACTAAATCAGTCACTGCTATAATTTAATCAAGACTTCTGATGTCAATAACAGATCATTCATTCGTTTCAGAAGTACTACATCCATTTTGTTGCTATTTAGCTTGCGGAAGTGAAAAAGCTAAATCAGCGTTCAAATACATAACTGTAGAGTGTTAACAGGGATTCTAACCAGGATCTTTTATCTTATATCAGTAATTGATTACAGGAGAAAATTGATAGCATTCTTGACTCCAATCCAAATTCTTCTCAATTAGAGATGGTCATATGATTTCACAAAATTGGAAGAGAAAGGGAAATTATGAAGATGGGAAACCCTGACAGCTGAGCTGCTCCTGACAGGTTTCTGTTCTCTCATATCGGCTTTTAGGTCCATTCCCCTGCTCTTTGCATACTACTGTTCTAACCATGGAGGGCAGAAACCTTGAACTGTGGGTGAAGTGGGAATGAACGTGGCAGTGAGAAGTTCTTGCAATACTAATAAAAGGCTAAACTGATTTTTATACTGAAAATAGTAAAAAAGTCAAAAAACTAACCCTAACTTTTATCCTTTCCATCCTGGATAATGGATCCTTTTTGAGAAATACCTTAGTCTTGAATCCTGCTTAATTTAAACTGAGCTGTATTAAACCTTTCTAAAATACCACTCATGGCACTGGATTTTGCTGGAGGATTGGGGAAGAGTGCCTTGCCTCATCTGAAGGTAGGTTCTTAGTACAAATTGCTGTTTGAGCCAGTTTCATGTGTCTGGTAAGTTTTTGACCTCAGTATTTTAATCAGATGCAAACTGATTCCGTAACCTTGCATCAGAAACAGTTTTGAACATGTGTTGCAGTGTAACAACCAAAGAGCATTTGAGAAGGGTGCAAGGTAAGCAAGAAATTTATTTCATGGGATAGTCGTAGAATAACCTGAACAATTAGCCAGATGGAAAATTTAGTATTGATTTGAGCAGGTGTGGCTTTGGACATATGTAGACAGCTGCCTGGGGCAGAAAAATCACAGCTTTAGTTGGGGAAATGGATTTTGCTGTAGGACAGACTTGGATTGTCTCAATAGTGGTAGAAGGATAGGTCCTTGTAGCCTTGCATGGCAAGGTTTTGGTAGCAGGGAGTTACAGGGGTGGCTTCTGTGAAGGCTGCTGGAAGCTTTACCCGTGTCAGAGGGAACCAGTGCCAGCTGGTTCCAAGACAGACCCACTGCTGGCCAAGGCTGAGCCCATCAGTGACAGTGGTAGTGCCTCTGGGATAACACCGTTAACAAGGAGAAAAAACTGCACAACCGCAATTGCAGTGGAAGAGAGTGAGAACCTGTGAGAGCAGCAGCTCTGCAGGCACCAAGGTCAGTGCAGAGGAGGTGCTGCAGTCACCAGAGCAGAGATTCCCCTGCAGCCTGTGCTGCAGCCCATGGTGAGGCAGGCTGTGCCCTGCAGCCTGTGGGGGTCCATGGTGGAGCAGATCCCCACCTGCAGACTGGGGAGGAGCCCACACCAGAGCAGGGGAATGCCCAAAGGAGGCTGTGACCTGAGGAGTCCTCCCTGAGGAGGAAGGAGTAGCAGAGACAAGGTGTAATGAACTGACCACAGCTCCCATTTTCCATCCCCCTGCACTGCTTGAGGGGAGGAGGTGGAGAAAATCAGGAGTGAAGTTGAGCCCAGGAAGAAGGCAGGGGTGGGGAGAAGGTGGTTTAAGGTTTATGTTTTACTTTGCATTATCCTGTTCTGATTTGTTTGGTAATAAGTTAAACTAATTTCCCCAAGTCAAGCCTGTTTTTTCCATGTCAGTAACTGGTGAGTGATCTCGCACAGTCTTTACCTCAACCCACAGCCTTTTGTTATTTTTGATCTGCCCTGTGCAGCTGAGGAGGGCAGTGACAGAGCAGCTTTGGTGGGCACCTGGCATTCAGCCAGGGTCGCCCCACCACAATCCTCTGGGCACATTTCTCCTGCTAACCCTGGATCTCCCAAAAAAACCTTTTTGATCCCAAGATCAGGCAGTCCACATGCCATGATGACTAAGATCTGCGTCCATCTGGAGGGAGGCTGCAGAGGAAGGATCCCTGAAGCAGCAATATTCACTCATTTTCTTCTGCTCTTCTGAAAACCCCAGAGAAAAAATGTTTCACAGACTAGCTTATTGATTGATTTTGAGCCTACCCACCACACACTGACTCAGAGAAGTTGCAAACTGGGAAAAGACCTTTTTCCAAAACAAACTGCATATGCTACCTCTCTATTTTTATAGTCAGATCATGAGTTCTAGTAAGGGCCCGAAAGAAATACCTGTTCTTTACCATTGTTGAATCTTAAGGAAACCCTTCTTTGATACTACATAGAAAAGGAATCAAGAATAAGTAACATACGATTTGACAATACAAAAATGCTGGTATCTATGAGTGAGAAGCTTATCTGCAATGGCTTAGGATAGGGATTTTAGGCCTGGATCTGTTTTGTTGCAGATCTGTTTTTATAGCTAAGCTTGCACAGAGAACTTGTTCCAATGGATCATTCTCTCTGTTAACGTCTCTAGTCTTGTTCTGTTGTACAAGAATTCGCAATTCAAAATTGCTGCTTTCCCCCCTCCCCCTTTTTTTTTTTTTTTGAAGTGAGGAATGAAATAAGCTCACATCAAAGCTCTTCTTTCATCTATTTTGACTCTCAAAGATGAGTCAGAGGACACCGACACACATACTTAAATCAGATCCACTGTTGTGAATGCATTTGGACCATCCATTAGAGATAAAGACTCCATAAAGGAGGCTGACAAACTAGCCAGACATCTGATTAGGCACAGAATAATTTCAATGGCTAATCAAACGAATGAATCCTTACTTGATTACATCTCAGTTTTGTATCAGCTAATCATGAAACCAGAAAATACACTAATGGATGCTGTTTTTTTACAGCACCTGTTCACAGGTACAATTGCTGTAATTTGGGAAGAAAAAGGGAGGGGGCAGCACTAATTTCCTAATCAAGAGCTGAAACAAGTAGCAAGTTCTAATATTCTTGATGCAACAGGTTAGCAGAAAACCAGAACTTTTCCAGGACTTAGAGTGGAGATAAGTTGGCAGTGTGATGCTGGGATAACTCCCCCACATCTCGCAGTGTACTTTTTTACATATATATGTTGTTTCTCACATGGAGAAAAGGGAACTTAGGACATTGTTTAAAAATTGAGATAATATGATCTTTTTCCCACCCCTCAGGTGTCTTTCAATACTCACTGCTCTGTGGATATGAGCAGAGACAAGAAATGTCCCTGCAGAGAAACAGAGCAAGTCTGTAGTCTGTGTGTTTGCACATGTCCGTGTTCTTTCAGTACTAGTGTCCTTGTGTCTCAGGAGCTTTGGTCTCAGATATAAATATCTCAAGTTATAATATGGGGAAGATACTTCTGAATGCTGTCACCAAGGTCTCCTAAAGATACAATGAAAATCCTTAGGAACCAGTGCTTGGAGGAAATGCCGTTGGGCTGTATGATAGTACAGAAAGCAGCAGCGCCTGCCCCAAACAGCCTACTGTGTAAAACTCTGTTTTCTTTTCGTATAAAAGGGTAATGAAGAGGAAATACTGGAGGAAGAAAAGGAGATTAAGAACATTGTGTTCTGCTTTTAACATAGCCTGGTTTTTGTATGAAGAGAAGAGTTTTTGTACTGAGTTATGAACAAGATCTGACATCTACTTTCACAATGAATCCAACAAAGCAAAACAGTTCTCAAAGTTTTTACTTGCTACACTGCCTCTGCTAAAGGATTCCGTGAGAAACAGGCTGAAATAAAAGCTGGGCCCTGATTCCTGAAAAGTTGGTCCTACCTTTACAGGAAGCTGTCCTGCTGCTGCTGTATGGCCTCACAATTTCACTAGTGCTCTAGTGTGCATTAGGCTGAAACTACTGCTAACAGAGTGCAGTACTTACAGGAATGGCTTTAAAATATCTGCCAATCAATACTGTCCAGTTCTTTGAAGAACTATTAGCTTAATGCTACTTACCTACAGATGAAGTGTCTCTGAACTGCCTCTTAAGTAGAGAAAATAAAGAGACCAGCTTCCCTGGTCCCTCAGAGCAGATGCTTGGTGTTTCCCAGGATCTCCACGCTACATGAGCACAACAATAGCTGTACTCACTATCATAAGCAGGTTTTTTTATTTGTGACATGAGATAGAGGTTAAGAAAATGTGGGGATTTTTATTAAAAAATTAGTAATGATGTTTTGGAGGAATTTCAGAGGTCTAGGAAAGAAAATGTTTCTTTACATGCAGTCAGACTCATAGTCTTCAATTCACATTTCCTGCCTCCTTATACCTTTGTGTGGCCTTTTGACTCTTTTCTCACCTGCACACATGAGGGCACTATCTTCTTTGCCATGCATATCACAGCTTCTTTCAGTCATGTATCCTGAATTCCATACTTCTTCATTGCTCTTCTCCCTGTCCTGTTATCTGTGTATGTCTCTTGCCATGATGCTCTAACTATTGTGGTAGCACTAATAATTTAATTTCTTCCAGAACTCCCTCAGCCTTCATCAATACCTGGAATATTTTCCCAGGCATGAGTTTTGAGGTAATTTCCATCACTTGGTTTCAATCTTCTCCACATTTTTTTTTCATGAAGAACTGGAGAATAATTTCTGAGCTTACTTTCCTAGAGATTCTTGAAAAAGCAGAGGAAGGAAAGGGATAAAGCAACTGATAAATAGTAGTTGATTTTGTTTGCCTTCTCTCCTCTTCGTCTTCTTGTACATTAGCAGAGAAACGGGAAGAAATGGGAAAAGGGAATGATTGCTATTTACAGATTCAAAAGGATATGATGTCCATGGGCACCATCAGTTGCATACTTGCACCATGCAGAGAAAATAGTCCACTGGCATGCTGACTGAATAATATCTATTACACAGTACCTAGGAAATGGTGGTCATGGACCAGAACCCAATGTGCTAGCTGTTCTGTTAACAAAAGAAAAAAAAGTTTAGAAGATGGTCACCACCACCGGAGCTTACATCCAAGGTATAAGGAAACAACAGATGGAGATGGACAGATGGTGAAGTGCAAAGAAACTACTAAACAGTTGATAAGCATGACAGCAAACTGTATCAGCATACCAGCTGCCTAACATTTGTCCATTAGCAATGTCAAGCCAAAGAATAGTAAAAGAATGGTTTTGAAGAATAATAGGATAGCTCTGTGGATGACTGGGGAAAACCATCCCAAGTGGGGATAGCAGCATGGAACAGACTATCTAGAAATTCTGCTAATGGACAGTGGAGGCAGGAGTTGTCATTTCTAGTGAGAGGTAGGCTACAAAGGGCATGAAAATGAGAACAAGTAACTTGCATTTAATGTGACCGAGAATGGGTCCTGTGAAGGGACAAAAAAGAGAGGGTTAGCAGGGTCACCGCAAGAAGCAGGAAGACTTATTGCGTAGATGCAAATGAGGTAAACCTTACACTTATAAGACCTTCCCTTCCCTCCCCAAAAATTGAGATAATTGCTGAAAGCTGTAAGTCTGTACGATTCTTAGCATGTTCTTAGAAAGAAAAGGTAGTTTCACAGTTCCTGTATAGAAAGAATCAGCAAGACTTGGACACATCCATCGTAAGGTCCCATTTTCAATGAGCGACAGGCAAAAAACATCACAAAGGTCAAGACAAGGAGTAGCAGGGTCACATCTGGTGGAATTAGGAGGCTAACAGCAACATTTTAGTCATCCTTACTGTAACACAATACCTAAACATTTGTAAGGAGATGTCAGGGAGGAAGGCCAAGATACTGTTTTGGGCTGTTATAGACAAGTACAAACTGGAGAGGTGGATATCTGTGCTGTGTGGATGACAGTCCATATAAAGAGATCATTTGAATTTTGCTCATGGATATAATTTCCCAGGGAGAGGAAAAAGGGACCAAGGCCGGGTGTTAGGGAATCTCTTTGAAGAAGCTGGAGTCCCAGGAAGAACAACCCTTTAAAGGATGCACTGAGTTAAGGCAGTGATAGATATTGGTGGAGGGCAAGACTTTATGAAATGTGGTAACTTACACTGTAGTGGGCTACAAAATCAGGAAACTCCCTTTATGGTTAAATGACTCCAAGGGAGAAGTTGGACTTACACAGATGTTGTGGGTTGGTTTTTGTTGGCTTTTTTTAATTCTCTGTGGTATTTTTCTTTTTTTCATGAGAGACTGAGTAGAGGTTAGTCCTTTTAACTGCAGCTGCTCTCTTTTCTCAGAGGTGTTTTGAGAGTGGAATAGATTAAGGATTTAAACACAGGTGATAGCAGCTTTGCTTGGAATGAGCAGAAATGTAATATTTATAACACAAGCATATTGGCCTTTGGGTGGATAAGTGGTTCATAAAATTCAGTGCAGCATAATGTGAAGTAATGTAGCCAATTACTAAAAGAATAAGCATGAAGATTGCCGTCTAAATAGGAACACAACATGGAATTCATATTAAGAAAAGAACCTTGAAGGGACTGCAGATAATAGAGTAAACCATTAGCACTATTTCCTGGTAACAATAACAAAAATGAAGAAGAGCAAACAAGTTTCTGAAATACAGCTCTGGCAGTGTGGTGTATAAAGGTGCAGAAATTATTCTGGCGTGCTACTAGTCTCATTAGAAAACAGCTCAGTTTTAGACACTTCATTATAGGAAGACATTGAAAAGGTGCAGCAGGGACAATCCAAGATGATTTAGTAACCAAGACATGATTTATGAAGAAAGTTTAGACATATTTCTCCTCTGTAGCTAAGGAAAAGGAGATTAAGGGAAGAGTCTTATGCAAGTATGCAAGACCCTGGATCAGTGCTAAAATACAGTTGTTATGGTTATGTGCAAACTTAAACCAAGAGATCTTGGTTTACTCTTGGGGATGTTGTTGTTTTTAAACAGGAGGAGACAGCTTTATGTAAATGATGGAAATGGAAATAACTTTCTATCAGCTCACATGAGAAATATTTGATGAACTGACTATAAATGTGTGTAAAAGGGATTATTGAAAATTTTCACCTTATTTTTAAAAGGAATAAATCATGAACCAAGTATTAGTTCTTAAATTTGCTACATACTGATGAAGAAGCCCCCATACAATAGACAGATGTAGACAGATCTCTGTGAGCTGAGCACTTAAAACTGAAATTTCCCAGAAGCAGAGTTCTCCTCTCAGTTATGAAAAAAAAACCCCAAAACCCTGTCCTGTCTCTCAGAAGAGATAATAATATATCAAATCTAAAAGAAAAATCAGGTTCTAAATTCATTACAGCCATGAGTGTTCCCAGTATGAGCACCTGGATTTCCTCTTTTAAAAATAAATCAGGTTGGAACTTTTCTTCTGAGATCGAATAGGGAAAATTGTCCAGAATACAGAACTTGAAGACCAGAATAGATTTAAATATATATGGCACTTCTGATCATGTAGATGTAATTTCTTCAATTTAGTCCCTCAGACAATACTGCACAGGTAGGCTTGTATAAATACCTTCAGCTGACTAGTGGTATTAGATTTTGTTTGTTTCCAGACTTGCAATTTGCTCAGATTACCTCTCTGTTGATTTACAGTAAGCGTGAGCATCCTCCGCAACAAGAAGGGAAGGGAGTCTGTATGCATGGACACTTTTTCCATAGAGAAGAGTAATGCAGCTCCAGCCATACTGGTGCTCTACCTCTTCCCCTGGCCCAGCTCTGAGTTTTTTTTTTCCTGATTAAGTGAAATTGTTGGTGAACAGAGGAAGGTGGTCTGAAAAGAATAGAATCATAGAATAGAATAGTTAGGGTTGGAAAGGACCTCAAGATCATCCAGTTCCAACCCCCCTGCCATGGACAGGGACACCTCACACTAAACCATCCCACACAAGGCTTCATCCAACCTGGCCTTGAACAACGCCAGGGATGGAGCATTCACAACCTCCCTGGGCAACCCATTCCAGTGTCTCACCACCCTAACAGGAAAGAATTTTCTCCTTATATCCAATCTAAACTTCCCCTGTTGAAGTTTGAACCCGTTACCCCTTCTCCTGTCACTACAGTCCCTGATGAAGAGTCCCTCCCCAGCATCCCTATAGGCCCCCTTCAGGTACTGAAAGGCTGCTATGAGGTCTCCATGCAGCCTTCTCTTCTCCAGGCTGAACAGCCCCAACTTCCTCAGCCTGTCTTCATACGGGAGGTGCTCCAGTCCCCTGATCATCCTCGTGGCCCTCCTCTGGACTTGTTCCAGCAATTCCATGTCCTTTTTATGTTGAGGACACCAGAACTGCACACCAGAACTGCACACAATACTCCAGGTGAGGTCTCACAAGAGCAGAGTAGAGGGGCAGGATCACCTCCTTCGACCTGCTGGTCATGCTCCTTTTGATGCAGCGCAGGATACAGTTGGCTTTCTGGGCTGCGAGCGCACACTGAAGCCGGCTCATGTTCATTTTCTCATCGACCAGCACCCCCAAGTCCTTCTCTGCAGGGCCGCTCTGAATCTCTTCTTTGCCCAGTCTGTAGCTGTGCCTGGGATTGCTCCAACACAGGTGTAGGACCTCGTACATGTCATGGTTAAACTTCATAAGGCTGCCATCAGCCCACCTCACAAGCGTGTCAAGGTCCCTCTGGATGGCATTCCTTCCCTCCAGCATATCAACCGGACCACACAGTTTGGTGTCATCGGCAAACTTGCTGAAGGCGCACTCAATCCCACTGTCCATGTCAGCGACAAAGATGTTAAACAAGACCGGTCCCAACACCGATCCCTGAGGGACACCACTCGTTACCGGTCTCCAGCCGGACATCGAGCCATTGACCACAACTCTTTGTGTGTGGCCGTCCAGCCAGTTCTTTATCCACCGAGTGGTCCATCCATCAAATTGATATCTCTCCAATTTAGAGAGAAGGATGTGGTGTGGGACAGTGTCAAATGCTTTGCACAAGTCCAGGTAGATGACATCAACTGCTTTACCCTTATCCATCAATTCTGTAGCCCCATCATAGAAGGCCACCAAATTGGTCAGGCAGGATTTCCCCTTAGTGAAGCCATGCTGGCTGTCACCAAGCACCTTGTTGTTTTTCATGTGCCTTAGCATGCCATCCAGGAGAATGTGCTCCAAGATTTTGCCAGGCACAGAGGTGAGACTGTCTGGTCTGTAATTCCCCGGGTTTTCCATTTTCCCCTTCTTGAAAATGGGGGTTATATTTCCCTTTTTCCAGTCATCGGGAACTTCACCTGACTGCCAAGGTGTAAGAGAGTGGTAGAGTTAGAGATCCATACCGCCTCAGAGATTCTCATGGAACCCGAACAGTCAGATTTCCCTATATTCCTTCAAATGGGAAAATGGGATGGTGCCTCTCCTTCCTTCTGGCTAAACTAACTTCTGGATAAATACAGCAACATACTAGTGACATACAGATCCTACCGTAAGTGGTGACATAAAAGCCAGTAGTATGCATAAATGTTAGGAGAAATTATAGAAGAACGTTTTGAATAAAATGTGTATCAGGGATTGAAAATCTTCTAAAGGATGAGTTCTGGCAGAAGAACATGAAGATATTCTAGATCTTAATTTAATGAGCTGGTATCAAAGTTCTTCACACTCCTCGTTTGCATCCATTAAAGTAAATTTGTAAGAAAATAAAAATTACTCTGTAGTGAATTCATGTGAGAAGAGCCCACACTAATTCTGTTAACTCTTGCCATGTGATGTAAGCTGTTCACTTCAATAGGACAGATATGAATAAAGTTCTGCAGGAATTATCCCAACAGACTTCCTCAAATGCTTCCAAGCTTTTCCTCTCAAGATGGTGAAAGTTTTCTTTGAATTACTGACTGCATTATTTAGCCTGTGGGTTTAGAAGCAGCTAAAGAAACAGATTTTACCACTTGTATTAGAATTATGGTGAAATGTGCATTTACTGTTCAGCCCCTAGACATTAAAACATTGGATTGTGCTGTATGCAGCCAGTATTTCACACAAGTAGTTGTGGTGACAGTGAATTTGCAGGGGAATGCTTGGAATGCTTGCATATAAGCCTTCACAGCAGTCTCACAGACTTGGAACCTGTTGCCGTTTATTTTGTTGGCAGTGGAGTAGACAATTTTTTCTGAAAACAGGGACAGGTTGTTAAAGATTAAAAATGGTATTAAGTTGCCCTATCAAAAAAAAGCAAAGTTGCAATCTCTATTTATGGAAGAAAAATGTTTGGTGGGTCTTTGCAACTTTATGTCTATTTTCTTGTCTGATGGTCTGGATTTGGACAGGGCTGTCTGGAGATCAGAAACAGATTAACTACCAGGAGGGAACTCTGATCACATCCACGAAGGTGTGACTTTAAATGAAGCTACAGGTGTCTAAATACATTTGTAGCATATATTCTAATTCATGGAAACACCACCATAAATATTTATAAAAAAAACTCAAAACAAACCAACAAATCTAAGCCCCCTTTACTACTGTTGGTAGCCGTGGAGACTAAAATGTTTTGCAGGTGCCTGCTTGCTAGTGAAATACAGTATTTCAGCATTTGGCTTCCGCTCAGCCCTGAAGGACTGCCTTACTATTTTCTCTTCTTTGTTTATGCTGCCAAGACTTGGACCATTTACCGTGATTCTTTTGTTTGTTGAAGTGGTTGTATTTCCATCCAAGTGCTGCCAACAGTCAGACAAGTTAGGCTCCTGCTTTTAGCGAAGCTCCTTTACCTCCTTACCAGGCATTCTGTCTGGAGCTAGCTCCAAAAAGCAGGTTGCACATCCTCTGTGTGTGTGTGATCCCAAAGACCTACCAGTGAATCAGGCACTGCCTGCTGTACCTGAGGCTTACATGGACTAGGCTGCTGCTGCTTGCTTTCCCTTTGGGACTGAGATCTTGACATGGAGTTTCAGTTCTCAGCACTGATGCCTTTGTGATGCTTGAGTGAGCTTGTCAATGTGGTTATCAATCAAATACATCTAGCGACAACTACTTAAATGCTTTTTCCTAAGTACACTTTGTTCACAAATTTATATATATAAAAAAAAACCTATGTGGGTTTTTTGGTTTGGGTTTTTTTTGTTGGCTTTTTTTTTTCTGAAATAACTGTGATATGCCATGTACTGTTATCATTACGATATTTTTATATTCTCCATGTCCTTTAGCAGTTTTATGCAGAATATGGGCTGCTTAATGAAATGTGAAATATACACTAAAACTATTTTTTCCCGTGCACTGAGATAATAAGATGTTACATTACTCACAGGTCCAATTTTAAATTTAAATATAACTTCATTTAATTTTACTTTGCAATCAGGTAAATTAATGAGAGAGAATCAAAACAATATGCTGTAATTACATTTGGAAATTATTCCTTCTGTCCTTCAAGAGTGTTCTTTCTGTTTAAGATATTGAAATTTGGTGTCTAAATATAAAGTGAAGTAACATCTGGTACTAATTGCTGGTTTAAATAATATAGACAGATCTTCAGGCATTTCATGCTTTTGAAAGGAGGCTTTTAGTAGGATGTTCTGAGTCAAAGGTTATAAAAAATTTCATGCCATTAAAAATAACCAATATTCCACTTGTGTTCTAGATCTAAATGTTCTTTTACATGAAAAAATTTGTGTACCAAAGTATAGATGTTAACCACTGTCCATCATATTTGAAAAATCATAGCAGTCAGGTGAAGTGCCCGATGACTGGAAAAAGGGAAATATAACCCCCATTTTCAAGAAGGGGAAAATGGATGACCCCGGGAATTACAGACCAGTCAGTCTCACCTCTGTGCCTGGTAAAATCTTGGAGCCCATTCTCCTGGATGGCATGCTAAGGCACATGAAAAACAATAAGGTGCTTGGTGACAGCCAGCATGGCTTCACTAAGGGGAAATCCTGCCTGACCTGTTTAGTGGCCTTCTATGATGGGGCTATGGAACTGATGGACAGGGGTAGAGCAGTTGATGTCATCTCCCTGGACTTGTGCAAAGCGTCCGATACTGTCCCACACGACATCCTTGTCTCTAAATGGGAGAGACATCAATTTGACAGGTGGACCACTTGGTGGATAAAGAACTGGCTGGATGGCCGCACACAAAGAGTTGTGGTCAATGGCTCAATGTCCAAACAGAGACCAGTAACGAGTGGTGTCCCTCAAGGGTCAGTGTTGGGAATGACCCTGTTCAACATCTTTGTCGCTGACATGGACAGTGGGATTGAGTGTGCCCTCAGCAAGTTTGCCGATGACACCAAGCTGTGTGGTTCGGTTGATACGCTGGAGGGAAGGGATGCCATCCAGAGGGACCTTGACACGCTTGTGAGGTGGGCTGATGGCAGCCTTATGAAGTTTAACCATGACATGTACGAGGTCCTACACCTGTGTTGGAGCAATCCCAGGCACAGCTACAGGTTGGGCAGGGAAGAGATTCAGAGCAGCCCTGTGGAGAAGGACCTGGGGGTGTTGGTCAGTGGGAAAATGGACATGATCCAGCTTCAGTGTGTGCTCACAGCTCAGAAAGCCAGCTGAATGGTTGCATATGTGGAAAGCACATGTGAAGTGTTACTGGTTATACGCCCGGTGCCGTGGCTCACACAGGCTTGCTGTTCTCAGTTGGCCAGGACTCCTCAAACATCACAGACAAGATGAAAGGAAACTTCCAGTGACACCCATTTTGTGTGGATGCTTGTCAAGGCCCTGAGGGCTTTCATAGGCCTTAATAGCCTGTCTCTCCTGGATGTCACTTCTGGCCCTACCTCTGGACCCAGGAGCTCCATTTAAGCTCAGTCCTTACCTTTGCTATGGTTCAAGTGTGTCTGTTTCCAGTCCTACCTTCTGGATGGACCTTGGACCCACACTGTAGGTAGCTTGCTTCATGGATGGGTGCCTCAGATGTGCATTATAGCTGCTTTACAGCCTTGTCTTTGGACTTTCGGACATTGAACTTATGCAGTCTTGTCTCCAGCCTTGTCTATGGCCCTGTCTTCTCTCATCCCTGACTGGTCCCTGTATGGACCCTGGACCTGATTTATAGCTTGCCTTGTTTGGTCTTGTTGATGGACCCTGTTACCAGCCCCTGCTCTGACACCATGGTCAGAACCTGTTGGACTGTGTCCCTGTGGGACAGTTGTAGAAAGTAGTGTACCACTGATAACTGAACCACTTACGACTATGAGAACAGCAATCTTCAACAGCAGGAAGTATTCATCCAACTCTCTCTCATTAGCTACCACTGATAGTTGATGCTAATGAAAGAATGTAGTAACTAGGTGACAGTAAGGTGGTACTACGTTCTGCAGGCTTGTGATGAGTGATAACTTCCTCTGCCAGCAGACACTAATTTTGTCCATCTATCCTCTCCCACTCCAGGAATCTATCTAATAATTCTTTTAATATGGAGGTCCGCAGCTTTATTTAATTGTAGGAAGCATCTCTGGTTGTTTCAGTGTGACATCAACTGCTTTCATATGATGTTCCCTAGATCTTACACTGAAGGAAACATACAACCATTCCCTTCTCAGTTCAAACTGGTCCGTTTCTCTCCTCAGCTAGTCTGTAGCAGAGCCTAGTGGGCCTGACTCTTTTCTTCCACACTAGATTTATGCTACCTAATCATACTTACTGCAAAGGTGCTACAGATTTTGGTTTTAATCCGCAAAGAATTTAAGCATATGCAAAACTCTAAAAATGTTAGGAACTCCCCCAAATTTAAGAACTATCAAAATTGAATTAATCCCATCTATACAACTTTCTCTCTTTTTAGAATGGGAAGGATTGCCTGAAAATTTGGTTTATGTTTTGCTGTGAAGGGACTGAATTTTGTGATATTTCTGACCTTTCCAAGGCATGAGTTAGCTTGCTTCTAATCTGTTCAGCCACCTGTATTAAAGAGCTACAGATTCAACCTCATAGCGTCCACACGACCTACAAATGATTCATTGTCCCAGTCAGTAACGTTTATTAGTATTCTTGAAAGAATCTCCACCTTCCCCATCCCACTGACCTCTGGCCACCTTCATGCAAACCTGCACTTCATTTGTCAGAAATTCTGAGAAACAAATCTAAGCAAAACAAGTTATCATCTCGTCTCTTGCTGGTCTGTTCCATACTGCTTCCACTTAGGCACGGGGCTGAATTTCAAAACTAGAGGGAATTATGAAATGCAGTAGTAGTGCCTCATGCACCAAAAAGTCATAAGCTGATCTATGAGAGAATATACTTCAGCCCTGGTAGGGGAATAAATGCACTGATCCAGATGCTACATGCACTTTGGCTCATTGGCTTTAGACACTGAGATTTTCCACTGCTATGGAAAACTCTTCCAAAACTATCTGGCAGTGGGCCAAATCAAGTATAATTCTTCTTTGCATAGCCAGCATGCACCATCTGACATCTACACATTGGACATTCAAGGGAGAAACTTGTACTATCCAGCGTGAAAATACTGACATGAGGTATCAGTTGTGATAAAAAAAAATAGCTCGGCATCGCACACAGTGGAGGGGAATACCTTCAGCTTTCCAACAGCAAATCTCTCTCTTTGAAACTAGCCAACCATCACTAATTAGTTCCTGTGCTGTACTGATAGCTACATGATCACTCTGAATCATGCAGGAGAAGGAGACATTAAATCATCTATACCTACAGTCAAGCATCTGCAACCAAACGAACTAGATCTTCTATCCAACAGCTTTTAGAGAAGCCTATCACTGGTAAGGAACAGTTAGATCAAGTACATCATGCTTTAGTTTAAAAGTAGAGACAAGTCTTAGCTACTTATGGGATCTTTTTCTATGCTTCACCACAGTTAAGTAGGAGCAGACTAAGGGAGGATATACATTTGAGGCAAAAAGTTCAGCTTTGAACTCAGGGGTAGCCTAACAGCTTTTTTAGCCTTGGCCCCAGAGCACTGAAACACGAAGGACATCAGCATTTTGAAGGCTGGATTTTTTAAAGAGATCAACCTGTGGCCAATCCATGAAAACTCTGACCAACTCGTTGTCCTTTACTTTTGTTACGGTTGATGAAACTTTCCTGAGACAATCTATCAGGAGTGAGGCTTGTACTTTTAAAGTGGCCAAGCAGCAAATTTGTTCCCTCACCAAGTCTCAGGCATATGTGACAATTCTTGTTAGACAAATGAAGGTGTGCTGAATTTGAAATATATACATACATAAATATATAAACATATAAATATATGAATATATCTGTTCTTAAATAAATCCTTTGTGAAGGGTTTGCCTGGAAAACGCTTCAGGAAACACATTATCTTTTCCTGTTGCCTGGAAGAGGGGGCTTGCAGTTTGTTACAGACTTGTAATAACATCTTCAGTTCCACCAGGTGTAGTGGCCTTGGTGCTGATTATTAAGAAATCTCTATCAGAATCTATAATTGTGCTGAACTTTAATACAAGAGCAGAGAAACTACAGATACACAAGGAAAGAGCTTGTGAGAGAGTGAGAAGAATTTGCATGTCTTCTGTAGCCACTGTTACCACCAGTTGATTGGTATCAAAAATTTCCAAAGGCTAAGTACCTTAGGGAGGACTACAGTTCAAGCGAGGATCCTTTTCATCTCCGGGCTTCAAGAGTAGAACATGGATCATCAGAGGAGTTAGTTAGGAAAAAATCCTTCTTTTACTTCCACTCATAGAATCATAGAATCATAGTTAGGGTTGGAAAGGACCTTAAGATCATCTAGTTCCAACCCTCCTGCCATGGGCAGGGACACCTCACACTAAACCATCCCACACAAGGCTTCATCCAACCTGGCCTTGAACACCGCCAGGGATGGAGTACTCACAACCTCCCTGGGCAACCCATTCCAGTGCCTCACCACCCTAACAGGAAAGAATTTCCTCCTTATATCCAATTTAAACTTCCCCTGTTTAAGTTTTAACCCATTACCCCTTGTCCTGTCACTACAGTCCCTAATGAAGAGTCCCTCCCCAGCATCCCTATAGGCCCCCTTCAGGTACTGGAAGGTTGCTATGAGGTCCCCACGCAGCCTTCTCTTCTCCAGGCTGAACAGCCCCAACTACCTCAGCCTATCTTCATACGGGAGGTGCTCCAGTCCCCTGATCATCCTTGTGGCCCTCCTCTGGACTTGTTCCAGCAGTTCCATGTCCTTTTTATGTTGAGGACACCAGAACTGCACACAGTACTCCAGGTGAGGTCTCACAAGAGCAGAGTAGAGGGGCAGGATCACCTCCTTCGACCTGCTGGTCACGCTCCTTTTGATGCAGCCCAGGATACAGTTGGCTTTCTGGGCTGCGATCATTTGATAAGACACTAAAAAGTGTATGATAAGTGTTAAATCTGCCTTTAAAATGTAGAAGAATTCTAGTCAGGAGCAGGACTGATTGATATGAAGGTAAATACTCTGTTCCAGTAACATGGGCCATTTCTCTGCAGTGGTCATCTGAATCCAGAGAGATGAGATGTCTCCTTTTTTTAGGAGATATGAAATCATCTTTCTGCCTTGCTAAATTTCATGAGGAAGCTGGTAAAGTATGTATATTTACCTTCTACCATTATTTCTAAGACAAAAGAATGCTTTGGGGAAAAAAGAGGAATAAAAAATAAACTACAGGTAGCAATTAGTGACAACAAAAAAAAAAAATCACATCAGTTTTTAACTACTCGGCCACCTGTTCCCAAGTTTATTTTTAATACATTTTAGTTTGAAATCTAATTGTTTAGACAGTGGTACTCCTATGATGATTATTATTAGTTATCTAACAATCATTCACATCCTGTTTATTTTTAATGCTTGCTGTGTTATGCTCTGCTGATAGTATATTGTTTCAATTGTGTTTTTTCTACTGCTGTACACGGAATATAGATTATTGCTTTGCTTCATTGGATCCTAGGAAGGTGTGTCTTTTATGATTGCTGAAAATTTGTATACAAAGTAGAAAATGGCACTGCATATTTCAAGAGTCATTTCAGTCACTGGGTCTATCGTAATGAATGTTGGTGCTTTGAATGCTTTGATCATAGAATCATAGTATAGTTAGGGTTGGAAAGGACCTCAAGATCATCTAGTTCCAACCCCCCTGCTATGGGCAGGGACATCTCACAGTAAACCATCCCACACAAGGCTTCATCCAACCTGGCCTTGAACACCGCCAGGGATGCAGCACGCACAACCTCCCTGGGCAACCCATTCCAGTGTCTCACCATCCTAACAGGAAAGAATTTTCTCCTTATATCCAATCTAAACTTCCCCTGTTTGAGTTTTAACCCATTACCCCTTGTCCTGTCACTACTAATGAAGAGTCCCTCCCCAGCATCCCTATAGGCCCCCTTCAGGTACTGGAAGGCTGCTATGAGGTCCCCACGCAGCCTTCTCTTCTCCAGGCTGAAAAGCCCCAACTTCCTCAGCCTATCTTCATACGGGAGGTGCTCCAGTCCCCTGATCATCCTCGTGGCCCTCCTCTGGACTTGTTCCAGCAGTTCCATGTCCTTTTTATGTTGAGGACACCAGAACTGCACACAATACTCCAGGTGAGGTCTCACAAGAGCAGAGTAGAGGGGCAGGATCACCTCCTTCGACCTGCTGGTCACGCTCCTTTTGACGCAGCCCAGGATACGGTTGGCTTTCTGGGCTGCGAGCGCACACTGAAGCCGGCTCATGTTAATTTTCTCATCGACCAGCACCCCCAAGTCCTTCTCTGCAGGGCCGCTCTGAATCTCTTCTTTGCCCAGTCTGTAGCTGTGCCTGGGATTGCTCCAACAGAGGTGTAGGACCTTGCACTTGTCATGGTTGAACTTCGTGAGGTTGGCATCAGCCCACCTCACAAGTGTGTCAAGGTCCCTCTGGATGGCATCCCTTCCCTCCAGCATATCAACCGAACCACACAGCTTGGTGTCATTGGCAAACTTGCTGAGGGTGCACTCAATCCCACTGTCCATGTAAGCGATGAAGATGTTGAACAAGACTGGGCCCAACACTAATCCCTGAGGGACACCACTCCTTACTGGTCTCCGTTTGGACATTGAGCCATTGACCACAACTCTTTGTGTGCGGCCATCCAGCCAGTTCTTTATCCACTGATAAAGATAACATCACTGTTTCAGGGTGCGCGAATCATCACACATTTGCACGTAGTGGCAGAAAGGAAGTAGACACTGGTTTTCTGTTCTTTTTTGTTTGTTTGCGAAAGTAATTAGAATCCTGATCTTAAGGGTCATATTGGTCTAGATCACTAAAACCTTGACACCAAAGTAAAAATTAAATGCTTAAACCCTAAACTGAATGCTAAACTGAAATGCTAAACTGAAATCTAAGCTCATGCATAACTTGAGTGCATAAATGTTCTTTTAGATTGCTGACTTTATGAATTATTTTAGAAGCCAATTGGAGATACTTAAATTTGCACTCAGTTGTCCGTTTTCTTCTTGCTTGAGCTTTCTGTGCTGTTATTCTAGTTCTTTGAATGATGCACTTAAATTTTCTTGATATCCAAGCCTCCGTGAATACCTAGACATCATTCAGGCAGTTATTTCAGCATATTTTTAAGTTCATTCTTTCAACAGTCATTTAAGCCCCAGTGTGACTTTTAGCAAATGCTTCCGTCTCATTGAACTCAGTGCAGCTTAAAGCACAAAATCAAGTTAAGCTGTGATGGTTAATTTTCTCTTGAGCTGGGGTTTTAGGTTGTGGGTACATGTCTTCTGGGAGTAACTTTTGTCTTTTACCATTTGTAGTGCCTGGTGGCACACCACTTCCTCAGCTCTATTTGTCACCATACATCAGGTGAGCATTTGTGTGTATTTCTTTATCTAGTGTAAGACCAAGGCACCTGACTTTGTTAAGCAGTTTAAAGGCTGACTAATTCACTTGCTTTGATTGAAATGAAGGTGGCAGAGCTTTTTGAAGGGTTTAAATGTACCTGTTGGTAATGAGAAAATGGCTTATGTTGCCCAAATTAGAAGCTTATGAATAGTTTTATTCCATTTTGTTAAACCATATTTCAACAACAGAAAGAATGTCACTGCTTGACAATCTCACGCATGTTCAAGCAAGAAGCTCAGAAGGTGACTACCTCGGACAAGGATGGTGAGCAATGTTGGTGCAGGCTGGGATCAGTACTGCCTGCACAGCTGCATGTGGAAGGGAATGTAAGATCATAACTGCAGATTGCAAAGAGTAATAAAATGCTTTAATATTGACTGATCAAGACAGTCAGTGGTTTTGGAACTGAAAGTGGATCTGTATTTTGTACTTCCATGAGGCTGAGGGACTGCTGAGTGCCAGATTTCTGTCCGGTTGATTTCTGGAGGGCTGTGCAAGGTGCAGGCCTGAGATGTGTCTTTGCAAGCCTCCCTACAAACTGAAGACATGTTTTGCTCTTAGGATTTCAATATAATTAAGATTTGAGCAGTTTCTTGCCCTGAGGAGGTTTATTCAGCTCCATTGAGTAGATAAAGATTTAAATACTGCTTTTCATGTTATTCCCTGTATTTGACCTTCCACAACTTGTGTTCCAAAGAAATGTCTTTCAAAATACGTCTTTCAAGTGTAGTAATGTTTGGATCAAATTCAGCTGAAGCTTCTGTTGCCCTGGAGGCTAACTGAAACGTGGGTCAAGTCTGACATCAAGTGGTCAGACACACTCCATTCCCAATGGGACTATTAACATAGTGCTGCTCCTGGTACCTCCCCCTTTTTCTCTCCGTGTGTTTGTTGGGTTTGTTTTTCACTCCTCGCCTGCCCCCACCCTGTACACACATGAAGAATCATATCAGTCTCACATTAGATACTGCAGCTGCTGGATTTGTCAGCAGAATGATGGGATCATGTAAATAAAGACTTCTTGACATGGCAGTGCACATAAGACCATTACTCACTCTGCTTAGTTTCCCCAGTATATTCTAACAAGACCTATGTCTTTTTAAAACCACTCCTAGCTCTCAAGAGCCAAGTTCTCCATCTGTGCAGATTTTGAGGCTTATCAATAACTGCAAGAGCACTTAGCTGCTTGTTGTTAAAGCACATTGCAAACACTAATTCCATTAATTCTCATTGTTCCATTCTGAAGGAACTTCGTGAAATTACTAATTCTATGATATAGGAGAGGAAGTGGTGAGAGAGACTAGAGAGAATTTAAATCTTTGACCTGAGACCTGAAGTTTTCCTAGGTGCCTGTCTCCTGTCTTGGGTCCAGTCCTTTGGCATCCTGAGATGCCACCTTCATGCTTTTATGGTATTTGTACTCATATTGACTCAGGAGCAGTTCAGAAAGACAAAGTTAATGTTCAGTTCCTCCTTTGTTTCTCCCTTCCTCCAGGGTGTGGAGTTATCATCATTCAGTGGCCACAGGGGCATTTTTCATTGCAGTGATCAGGAGACTTTGGGTTTGTTCAAATGACAACAAATGACAGGTCATAAGTTGCACAATATAAACTTTTTATCTGCACAATTGATTCCTTTTTCACTGGAATATTGGTGTGGTTCTATACCCTCTGCATAAAACAAAGAGTGCAAAGATCGGCATTTCCGCATACCTTATAACTGAGTCAGGAGTGCAAACACAAACTTTCAATTTCTCCCATAAGTGCCACAGCTTGATAAGACAAGACATCACATTTGTGCCTCTGGGCCTCTCAACTCCCTATTCACAGATGGACACCGTTGTTTAAATTCATCTCAGAGGTGAAGTCATTCGCTTCACTGTCTTTCCTTCTAATGCAAAAATGGCTTTTGATTCTGGAGCAGTAGTTTCACAGGGACCTTAAGCTGGCATAAACAAGTAGTTCTGCCAAAAAATACAGCCCTTCCCCTGGTTCAGCATGGATGTTTTTGCAGCTCCCCAGTGAACTGGATTGGGGAATTCTTATAGGGTAAAAAAAACCAAACAAACCAAAACCCAAACCCAAACAAAAATTCCCCACCAAGATTTCTGAACATGTAATTCAGTGATCCATTGTAATTTAATTCAGTGCTTAATGGTGGCTTTATGCTCTGCGAGCAGAGCTGCCTGCTTGATCTGTCGTTTTTATGATAAAAAGTAGGTTTTGTGTGAGGTGACTGATCACTGTTCATGTTTCCAGTATGCTACCTGTCTGTCATCTGTCTGGGCAGCCCAGATCACAAAGAGAATAGGTATGTGGTGTCTCTGGTTTGAACATCCTACAGACTGCTTACCTGGAAATGGTTCAGAAATAAAGTGAACTATGTGATCAAGCTCTGTGTTTAGAAACCAGTGCTGTAACTTTTTATTTTAACAGGCTCTATTTTAATGTATTTGGATATGTTTCAGTTGCTATCAGTCTAATTTTGGTTCATTATCTTTAGTCTTCTGTAATTTCATTGCCTAGAAAAAAACGTGGTGAATCCACTAAATGTTAAATGCAGGCTTGTACATCTATTTTCATAGATGGCTCCTACTAAAAAATAATTATTATATAAATAATATAAAACAATTATTATATAAAATAAATTACTATAATCTAGAATTGTTTCTATTAACATAGTGTGTGATTTGTAGTAAGTCATTCTATCACTGAAATCCCAAATCATGCTTTGACTGGTCCCAACACATACACATGGGAACCGTGCAACAGTAAGATGGAAGCCTTTGCCCCAAGAAGCTGCCATTTTAAAAGACATGGAAAGGGTACAATATTCAAGCAAATGACCACAGAAGACAGAGTTCAAAATATCCCCTCAAAAGTATTTTCAGATCACTTTCCAAGTTATAAGCCACAGGAGGCATGAAGTGTCATGGCCACAAATTCTGTTCTAGGTAAAAGTAAGTTCAGAGTGAGCATCCTTTCTGTTACAATTCTATTATGGCCATCTATTTCTAATAAAAATATTTCTACTATTTCATGCAGTAGGCATTTTAACCAGATACAGAATTTTTTATTGAGTAAAGCTTAGCCACTGCAGAAAATGTACTGACTAGTATTGTGGAACATTTTAAAAGGACATTTTTGCAAGGCATCTATTGGTGCTAGACTGATAGGTACACTAAAGCTCATCATAGAAAATAAACTAGGTGGCCAAATGGCAGAGTTCTGGCAAGCTACGTCTCACGAGCTTCAAAAAGAATTTTGGCCAGAGTTCACGATTGTAGAGTTTACTGCAGCTCATACAAAATGTACAGTAATTTTAGACAAATCTGGGCATTTTTATACTGAACAGACTACTCAGCATAAGTGTGTGCATTTTTAGCAAAACAAATCATTCTCTTGTTTAAAAACAAAACCAAAACACTACATATGTTGCAGAACTATACTTGCCATTCTTTATTTTAAAGTCATACACAAATGGTTTGTTCTGCTCTGATTAGCTTATTCGTTAATGTTGGATATGAAAGGCAGTCTGGACATCTGTAAATCGATGGGTCCGGATGGAATGCACCCACGGGTGCTGAGGGAGCTGGCGGAGGTCATTGCTAGGCCACTTTCCATCATCTTTGGTAAGTCGTGGGACACGGGCGAGGTGCCTGAGGATTGGCGGATGGCAAAGGTCACACCAATCTATAAGAAGGGCAAGAAGGAGGACCCGGGTAATTATAGACCGGTCAGCCTTACCTCCATCCCTGGAAAGATGATGGAACAACTTATTCTTGACTCCATCACTAGGCATATCAAGGATGAGGGGGTCATTAAGAACAGCCAACATGGTTTTATGAGGGGGAAGTCATGTATGACCAACCTTATAGCCTTCTATGAGGAAGTGACTAGGTGGAGGGATGATGGTAGAGCGGTAGATGTAGTTTTTCTTGATTTCAGTAAGGCATTTGATACTGTCTCCCACAGCATCCTCATAGATAAGCTAAGGAAGTGTGGGCTTGACGATCAAGTAGTGAGGTGGATCGAGAACTGGTTGAAAGGAAGAAGGCAGAGAGTTGTGGTCAATGGCGCAGAATCTAGCTGGAGGTCTGTGACTAGTGGAGTTCCTCAGGGGTCGGTGCTGGGACCGGTGCTGTTTAATATTTTCATCAATGACCTGGATGAGGGAACTGAGTGCACCCTCAGCAAGTTTGCTGATGACACAAAACTGGGAGGAGTGGCTGACACACCAGAGGACTGTGCTGCCATTCAGCGAGACCTGGACAGGCTGGAGAGTTGGGCGGGGAGAAACTTGATGAAATTTAACAAGGGCAAGTGTAGAGTCTTGCATCTGGGGAAGAACAACCCCATGTACCAGTACAGGTTGGGGGTTGACCTGCTGGAAAGTAGTGAAGGGGAAAGGGACCTGGGGGTCCTGGTGGATAGGAGGATGACCATGAGCCAGCAATGTGCTCTTGTGGCCAAGAAGGCAAATGGCATCTTAGGGTGCATTAGAAAGGGAGTGGTTAGTAGGTCAAGAGAGGTTCTCCTCCCCCTCTACTCAGCCTTGGTGAGGCCGCATCTGGAATATTGTGTCCAGTTCTGGGCCCCTCAATTCAAGAAGGACAGGGAATTGCTTGAAGGAGTCCAGCGCAGAGCCACAAAGATGATTAAGGGAGTGGAACATCTCCCTTATGAGGAGAGGCTGAGGGAGCTGGGTCTCTTTAGCTTGGAGAAGAGGAGACTGAGGGGTGACCTCATCAATGTTTACAAATATGTAAAGGGTAGGTGTCAGGATGATGGAGCTAGGCTTTTTTCAGTGATATCCAGTGATAGGACAAGGGGCAATGGGTGTAAACTGGAGCATAGGAAGTTCCACGTTAACATCAGGAAGAACTTCTTTACTGTAAGAGTGACAGAGCACTGGAACAGGTTGCCCAGGGGGGTTGTGGAGTCTCCTACACTGGAGATATTCAAGGCCCGCCTGGACAAGTTCCTGTGTGATGTACTGTAGGTTACCCTGCTCTTGCAGGGGGGTTGGACTAGATGATCTTTTTAGGTCCCTTCCAACCCTTGGGATTCTGTGATTCTGTGATTCTGTGATTGTCTGTCAACTTAGTGGAAATTAGGACAGTGAGTGCCTTCAATAGTCTTTGTTCATTAAACCATATCTCTGCAGATGTTCAGTGTTTTAATATTTCTTTAGCTGTTTTGAAGCATTCTCATTTTTTCAGTTAATGAGAAATGTGTGACTGTATACTGTTCACGGAGTCATTTATTAAAGGTGCAAAAGAGTTTGGCTTGTTACTCAAAGGCTGACAACTTTGCTCTGAATATATTATACCTATAAGTGCTAATACACATTTACAAGTCCTTGAAGAGTAAAATGAGTGAGTTTAAATGATCTACAGAAATTTTTGCTCTCAGGAGAGCTCTGTGAGCATCTTCTTGCAAACAAAGAAATTATTAGTCCCATGGAGAATTCAGCTGTAGCCAGCTGTGATTTTTGTGTGAAGAAGGATTCATATGCTGGTTCCCACTACCAGCTTTTAGCTTAAATTACAATAGGTGTTTACCAAAGTTTGTATACCCTGTGTCTGCAGACAACTAATCACAGGGCAGGTCATGTTTCTTGATTTAAACCTCTGATACCTTTAAGTCAGAACTGCTAGCTCAATGGCAGACGGCTGCATCCTGTTGTAAATGAAAATCTTTCTCTTAGTTGTGAAGTCAACAGTTCTGACTGACACAGGGCTCTTATCACTAGCAGAAACTTTATATTTATTTAGAAATTCAAGCAAAGACAGTTGTACATACTTGAAATGCACTTTGGAGTAATGGGCCTGGCTGGGGATGACAAATGAGAGCTCCAGCTGACTAGCTAGGGAAATGTACTTCATCTGTTTCTCTTTCATGAGCTTTCTGTTGATTTGATCAACAAGGTGCTAGTGCTACTCCTTAAAACTAGTTTCTTCTTCAAATCATGCACATCATTAGTCAACAGGATGGATGGAAAGATGGTGAGGTAGTTGTGCTTCTAAATAGATATTCGTTATGCAAGAACTGTATTTTGTTAGGTTTCTTGATCTCCTTGTAACTCCAGTTTGTGTTTTTTCACTTTAGCAACTTCCAATTTGGTTAGAAATTTACATATGTACAGGTATTGCTGCTCTTTCTGGATAATGTAGTGTGCAGATGTGTTCAGAAGTCCATTTTCATCAGCCTTACCTAGTTGACCCAGTCTTATCTTGAAAGTACAGATAATAACCAACAAGAAAGAGAAAAAAAAACAACCAACCCAACCTTTGAAATATGTAGAGTTAGCTGTTTACAAAAGGAGAGGTCATGATTTATCTTGCTGCATACTATCGTGTGTTGTTTGTACTTACCTGTAACAATGCATTGCAGTGGAAATTAAGGTAACACTACAATGTGTGAAAATATTAGTTGGTAGTAATAGTAGTAATATAACTGGCTTCTGGTACAATATGCTCTTTATGGAAACATAAACCAGAAAACAGACATAGGTTGATAGTACAAAAGAAGGGGGCAGTTGCAGTAGTGCAGTATATTAAAAGTGATAGCATACCAGATACGGCAATTACACTAGCCATCAATCTTCAATAGTTTGTGAAGAATACCGCTAAAATGCAGTGAAGCTTTACAAGATTTGTGATCACAGAGTGTAAAATATAACAGATGCTACAATATTTAGATGCCTGCTGGCATTTACTTTTACCCTACGCAGCTCATTTCAGTTATATGAAAATTTTATGTGCTCTGTAACCTCACTGAAAGAGAAACATATTTATAAAGGAACCACAATGGAACAGAGCATTTTCAATATATACACTACTTGATCTTTTTAATAAGATAAAAAAGAGAGAAAATTGTCAGTTAGATTAAATTACTATCGGTTTATTACTAAATTACTGTTAATACAGAAGCTTTGATACATGTGATGCCTTCTAATCTGGACTCTTTGCCAGATATGTGTCACTTGGAACTGTCTGGAGAGTCTATGCAGCCCTTGTTCAGCACATGTTTAAGGTCTTATGGGGGTGATCATTGGAAGTCAAAACTAATGAAATGAGACAGGAAAAGAAAGTTCTTGTGGTTTGCTATTCCTTTCAGCTGGGAAACATGACGGACAGCTTTCTTTGTGATGTGAATTTTACGTAATAGCTGCCAAGGGTGCTGCAGTCTCTTGCAAGTCTAAAGATTACTAGAGGACTGTAAAATCGGGGCCTAGATATACTTGCTGATTAATATTGTCTTTTGGAAGGCTGCCCGCAAGCACCTCTTGGTATCAAATGTGTAAGTCGCCATGCTTCTGCTCTTGTAGATGACTGTGTTTTATTTTATCACATCCCTATATTACTTACCTTTTCCTAGCTTCCCCTGAGGCTACTGTATTACAAACATTTAATAGCTGAGTATGTCAGATGTAATTCTGGTAATCACTGAACTTGCACTACAAAAATAAATAAATTAAGGTCAAAGACATCCTCTCTAACTTGAGAAGTGCTCCCAAGGCTTAACCTTGTAGATGTCTGACACAGTATTTGATCAGGAGGAAGAATTCACTCAACCCAGACTTCCAAAGGGACACCAAGACTTGTAAAAGCATTTGAACTGGCAGTTTGTCCATATGGCAGTTGGCTTGGTTCCTTTCAAGTTTTAGGTTTCGTGAACCGGTTTCCCGTGTGGTAACCTGCCAAATCTGCAAGTGGTAGGCCTGTTTTCCAGGGTGTGAAAACTGTTCAAAAAGCCACAGTAACTCTCGTGTACTTGTAAGTTTTTTATCCTTCTTCTCAATAATATTTTGATATTATCAAGAGGAGTCTGGCTCTTACTGAGGTTAGCGTCCAAAATTTTTCTTAATCCAAAAATTTGAGCTTTCACCAGCTCTGCTTACAACACTTAGACCATTTGTATTTTATCCTTTGCAGCATTTTATTGTTTATAGTTCCTGTTTATGAATCAGATCACTTGACATATGTGGAACCAAAATATTTTCTTCCTTTACTAGTCCATAAATTGTAATAGAGCAGAAAGCATGTTACTTTCAGTGAGTCACCTAGAAACAAGATATACTTGAGCCTTGAAGGATATTTCTCCTGTGAGCTCAAGTTCCTTGAGCTTTAAAGAGACTCTTCCCTTCTGTACACGTTTAAGGTACTTCACTTCGCTTCAACTTGACAATACACATGGTAACCAAGCTACACTATTGCTATTCATCCAAGCTGCATGTTCTGTAAATCAAAGCATTATCTTGGAGTGATGTTCAGAGGTAGTTGAAAGCAATTTTGTGGTCAGACTTACTGTCTATCTCACCTTCACCTTCTCCATACACAGAAACAGCATTTAGCCACAGCTAAATCTGCTAAATCTGTCTTTTCTGCTGCAACACACACAGCTGTCTTCTAGCCTCAAAAACGTTAGGAAGTTAGCAAGCAGCGTAATTCCAGTCTGTGCTTCTGCAAAATCAAACAAATTTTGTTCAGATCAATGTCATAAGGCATATCAATTTCCCTTTCAGATGGCTGAATTTGGTTCTATGCATGTCAGACAATATTGGGCAGTGTATTCATTTTAGTAATTTTGAAATGTAATCTAAGCTTATTTGAAAATACAGGTGTTTAACAGTTGTTTGTGGTTAAAATATACTTTTATCATAGAGTTAGCATTGAAATTGGTGAGGTCTTTTATGTAAGTGAACAAGGATATGCAAATCAGTTCAGAGAACTTTTATCATCTGTGGTATTTCTTATTGAATTAAAAGTATTCTTGAAATGCAGACAGTTATATGAAATGTGAAAATATTTTTTTTAATAGCCAGAGAATCAAAGCTGATATCTGAACTCATGCCACCTCACCTAGCATATGAGAAGTACAATTATGCACAGAGATACAACATGTCAGGGCTGTCAGATGTCGCTCACTTAACTGCTGGTGACTGCAGTGTGTTTGATGGCTGTGGTTCACCTGGTTGGAGTGGGAAAAGTTCTGCCTGCAGTTTCTAGAGGCCACAGTGGCTACAGGCTGATGGGATGTCATCTCTGCCCTTCTTATGGTTGCTGTCCCAGGTGCTCCATCCAAGCGGTGCTTTGCCCAGGTGGCACTAGCTGCAGCAGCAGATGGCATGACAGGTGGTGGTCACAGAAGTTGGAGAAGCTTTTTGATATTCTTCCCAGGTGCCCCAGTTCCTCCTCCGGAGCCTCATCCAGTAAAGGTGAAGGAGAGCTTGATCCTTGCCCTCCAAATAATTCCAGCTCCAGAGGGATTCTTCCTCCTAGGATGCAAGTGATGTCCCTAGCATCTTGACTCAGACTACAACCACATGCAACTCACTCAACCATCAGCTTCCTTACTAACAACTAGCTATAACTGCTTGTATGTACTAGTGTCTACTAGTAGCTGCTGTATGGGTAACTGGCTATGATTTATGGGTCTCACTGCTACCTAGTTTTACGATCCATCAAGCTGCTGAGTGAGACATCCATCTCTAGTCCTTGGGCTTCTTACATTTCCTCAGTCCAGCCCCAAATCCTCAGGATCTCTCTTGACTTAGCCTTCTGCCTAGCCTCTACAAACCTCTTGCTTGGTAGCTGTGCTCCAGGAAATGTACTGCTGTAGGGGAGGTAATGCAGTACATAGTGCTCTAATTTTGGATCTGCCAGTCCTGTCCCCTGAGGATCTTTCAATGGATTTCATTTGAGGCCTTTGTTCAGATAATATGCTGGAGTAAATCTGTTACTCAGAGATGACATCCCAAGAGGTACAGTTTGCCCTGCTTCACATTCCATGACAAATTCATTCTGAATCCTTTTATTATTAATGATAGACAGCAAATTCTGATCTCAGGGTTCCTGAGGTAGTCAGTGATATCTGTGTAATTTAAATCAAACCTGCTCTCAGAGGTCTAAGGGAGTTCTAAATATATCAGTGCAATTTCCATGTGCAGCAGGGCAAGCTAGCGCATAGTTACAGATAAGAACCAGCAACCTTAGAAGTGCAAGAGGTGTAACTAACCTTTGCTAATGAAGGGTATCATACAAATAGCATTTGATATTTGTGTGCATCTAGTGCTATATCTGAACAAGGTATAGTTGCTCGGTGCTTAATGATGACCTCTACTGAAAATAGGATAATGAAAGTATTGCACAGATTCAAGTGTGTGATGGATACACTCAACCCCCTTTAACCAAACTAGCAGTAGATTGGTACAGGCTCCAGAAGACTTAAAGGCCTGAACTGTAGCCGGGCCAAGAGCTCTTCCAGGAAACCCGTAAAAGAGCAGAGTGAACCAGTGAACATTGACGCATATGAGCTTGGAACATCAGTCATGTAAGTAACACATGGATAGCTCATGATTTTTCCAAGATTTATTTATAAAGGAACAAAGAAAGTCGTGGGTACAAGGAGTCTCATGCGTACCTTCCCATCATATACAATTTTACTATGAGCCAACCACTTTACCCCATAAATAGGACAGCCTAAGTGAGCCTTTTTTGAGCTTTCCCTGCTAGGCAGTGTGGCTGCATGGTGGCAGTCTCCCCTTGGCTTGGGATGCCTCTCAAGGTTTGAGATTCCTTACCTGAGACTGAAAGATCCTTCCTTACCTAAGGCAGGGAAACCTCTTACTCACAACAGATCTTTGGTAAATTGCTGGTAGCATGCTAAATTAATACTAATGGATTACAAATAGTTCATTCTTTCAGCCATAAACCATTGCCCAAGCCTGAGGCTAAGCCTGGACCTAGCTGCATCTAAACTCCATCAGGAGTTTAGAAAGCAAGGGGGTCCACTTGGAACCTCATGACTCAACTCCCTCACCCGTCTGGGTGTTTAGTCTCAGAGGAAATCTTTCTAACTCGATTCTAACTCAATTTTCTTTTGTAGGTTTCATCCATAGGTAAATAATAGAGTGTACCTTGTCATTGAACTTTGTTAAGTTCCATTTTTATAAATTCATGTTAAACCCATTTTTGCTAATACCTTTGACGCTGATTCTTTAAGTGACCTAAATCACTCATTCACAACAAATTGGTGTTGTTGGCAGGATATTCACAACAAACAGCAAAAAGGTTCCGCCTGTTGAATAGCGACAACTTGCCCTCTTTAAATTAGCTCAACCTTTCCCACCAAGTACTAAAACGGTAACTACTTCCTCTGCAAGCAGAGTAGCAGCAGAGAAGTTGTTGCTGTTTGTCTGTATAGTTTCCTACGAGGCTGTGCATGCCCCAGAAATGCAATTCAGTGGAACTAGTCAATAGAAATTAGTGTTTCCTAAAGTCAGTTTTATCCAGAAGTCCCTGATAATAAGTATTACCTCCTGTGTTGCTATTGCTCAAAAACACCTCTCTGCTGATACAATTCTAGTAATCTGAAAACTTCAAAACCTGCATGAATTTCCTGTTGCTTGTTTTTAAAGCTTTTCAAAGAAGGCGCAAAGACTAATGCAAGCTTGCATTAGAAGGTTTTGTTATTAGGAGGCAGTGTAAGATGTCAGTAAGGTTGGGCTGTGTTAGAGCCAAAGATTTTGATAAGATTGTTAATAGTATCCCTGTGAGTCCAAAGGTTTTTGTAAAATCATCATTACTGTCATGATACTGTAGATATGGATGCAATACCCATGAGTTAATGTGTACTTGAAGGTATAATATACCCAGAGTGTATTGCACACATACTCCATGTGATGACTTGAATTACCAGCAGCCTCTGAGCATTCCCCAAATAGTATCTTCCAGTGTTTATTGGTAGGATGGTATTGTTCTAGGCCAAAGAGACTGTATAAATAGATAACGAGTTGCTAGCCAGATTTTCTTTGTTTGAGTGGTTTGTAGAAGAAATTCAAAGTAATTCAGGTTGGAAGGAGCCATAGGAGGTCTCTAGTTCAAACTCCTCCTCCAAATGGGATCAGCTCTGGGGTCAGACCAGTCTGCTCCAGGCTTTGATCCATCTGTTGACCAGGGCACCCAGATCTTTTTCTTCAGGGCTGGGCATTGTTTGCATTTGTGTCTGGAATTTCATAAGGTCACTGTTGGCATATTCATCTATCTTGTCTTAGTCGTGAATAATGTCTCTGCTGTGTTATGCTTTGAATTTTTCTTGTAGTTTTTATAAGCATCTGTTATTTTTTCTATTTCCTTTTTACTTTGCTGACTGATTTTCCAGATGAAATCAATTCCTTATTGTCAGAATTTTTCTTTTTATCCCATAGTTCTTGGTTTCCTTTTAAAACATTTTAGAAAGTTGGTGCATGTGAGCTGCTATTCTGGGTTACTGCGACGTACTACCCATGCTTTCCTGCCTTCTGAAGAGAGGAGTTAATTGCAGGAGTAGGGTAGTTACATTGGTGTTGGTTTTTACTCTTATGATTTCTCTCTTGCAATCTAATTAACATTTTGAAAACTCCAAGCGTTACTTCCAGTTCGTAGTTTGTGTTCCTGTATATCCTGGAGGCAAAATACCTTATTCTTGACAAAGATAATTATGTGGCCTCCCTTTTACCAGACTAATTGATTGTCTCTTATCATCACATCTAACATCTCAGCAGCATTTGAATAGAACAGGAAAGTGCTATTATTTCCGTTTTACAGATGGGTAAACTAAAATCATATGAGGCTTGAGAGAGCTGATGCACCAGACTAGTGCCTTTACCACTGGTACATATCAGTGCTTACCTTAGCCTGTTTGATACTGGAGTTAAGTCTGGTACAAACTGTCAGCTGTAAGAAACATGCTTTAGGGTGGGAGATAAAATCAATTGATTCAGGAGCTACAGCCACTATTGAACAGTGTGTATACTAAGTTAGAATAATGCAGATAGAGCTGCCTCAGTCTCCTCTGCAGACTTTCAGAGAGCTGCAATTATATACGTAGACCTCAATCCATAAATGGCGAATCTCAAAAAAACCCATAAACTAAACCAAAAAAAAGGGGCAAGAGAAAAACCCATTCATTGAATATAACATCTTTTCTGAACAATGTTGGATTTATTTTCTGTTGAAAATAGCTTCCTTCTTCTGTACTATAAGCTCTTTTGGAGAACAGCCATCTCTACATTAAATTTTTTTAGACTGTCTAGCACAATGTGTCCTAGTCTGTATGGTCTACTCCACCACTGAGAATAAGGAATGATACTGTGATTTTAGGGCAAGAAAATCAGTAAATAGACAAGTAGTAACTGTAAAGGGTAAATTTCCTTTCCTCTTAAAGATCTGCCAGAGCCAAACACCTAAGGAGGACTGAGAGTAATCTGCAAATGATGCTTTTTGTATTCACTGGTGTAGGGATGACCGTGATGCACTGAGAAATGCACTCCCCTTGCTGTCAGCTACAGTGTATCGTCTGCTGTCCTGTGCAACTGGGTCCAGTATGCAGTACCAGTATGAGTAGTGAAGGCTGGTTGATATTATATGAGCTATCAGTAGGAAATTGTTTTGCTTGTGCAGTCAGAAGATACAATACAATGAAGACTCTTCAGAAGTATTTGACAGTGATTTAAAACAAGAGTCCTAAAAACGGAAGGGTATCAATACCATACACAACAAATAGAACTAGTAAATGTGGGAAATGAATTTATTACCTGCAATCGGCAGCCTCCAAACTGAAGGTTCTTGTTAAAATGCTGAGTCAAAGCCAAGAAGCATTCTTTCTTTAAGATGTTTCTATTGTGGCCTGAAATGTGGGCAGCAGCCAGAGCTGGTCTTCAGATGAAGTTATGGAGAAGTGTTGGGTCTGTGTGAACAGCAGAACCAGACAGACCCACAAAACTGACCTCTAAGTGGCTGGACAGCTTGCTCTACAAATGTGCTCCTGGCACATTGCTTAGACTTCCTGACTGCTGTCAAAAAGTGCACTTCAATTTAGGCCCACAGAAATAAAGAGAAGTGAGTTAATGACAAAGTAGCTAATGAGCAATGTCAGAGTTTCTAGTAAGTGTTATTCAGAGAGGTTTAGTTTGATTCCTTTTCTGATTTTTTAGTGGAAAATTCTATCATAAAAGAAGACTAGTTAAATTTGCTTTGGTTTTTCTGTTTCATGGGTGGAACAGTTCGTAGAAAACCACCTACTGAATCATTAACTGTGTGTGTGGAAATATATAACCCTCAATCACCCTACACCACTGCCATCACAGTACTATAGGCAGGGCAGTTCATCACCATTAAGTGATGAAAAGCTGCAAGATCCAACTCTGACCTTCTTATTCATGGGTATACATGTAATACCAGGAGGCTGAAGAGTCCAATCGGATTTAATTGTACTGATTGATGTTATTAACCATTTCCAGTGGCCCTAAAATGTGTGGACTTTTTCCTCACTATTAGAACTGCAAATCATAGTTGCTTGAAATTTGAGCATGTTTCTGTACACATTCAGATGTCATATACGGCACTAGATGTGCCCTCTACATTTAAATTTAAATCTTGGAAAATAACATAAGAGTATTTCTTTTCCTTTTAATTTGAAAATCTCTGTTCCTTTCCTAGCTGTCTTTAAGGAATGTAGTGAAGTTATGCTAATTGAGGTTTGTCATGAAAATAGTACAGTCTAAGCAAATCTCAGAGAAAGAAGAAATTGTGAAATTGTTCTAATTGTAAAAATCTATGTTGGCATCCAGACACTGAGTTGTGTCATGCAAGGCAGTACCATTGGTAGGCAAAAGTGTAAGGATTGCTAGGACTTGTGTGCCAGCAGCCACGTTTGGTACAAACAGCGCTACAGCCGTATCACACCAAGCAGTCCAGTGTAACCAGCAGTAAATTATTACATCAAGAGCTTTTCCCAGCCCCTCTTTTAGATTGTGGGTCCATCAGTGCACTATGTCTCCTGGTCTTTTGTGGCCAAAAAGCACAATCTAACCAAAAGAGGCCAAGTAAACTGTGCATTTGTTACAAATTATTGTCTTGCTTTATGAATATTTTGGGGTTTTTTTTCTCATCTCTAATAGTTCTAACTAGTTCTGGAAGCTGTATTTTCACATACAACAAAAGTACTAGTTCTGTAGCAGACTTGTTTGCTGCTGAGAAGGTAGTTGTTAAGAAATCATATAACAACTACTGCTGATCCCTAAAGGGGATTGCTTCTCCCACTAGCTATTATCTAAATTGGATGTTTTCTGGAAAGACGAGCTGAATGGATAAAATAACACTAGCAAGGCTGGAGGATACAAAGATTCTGACTCCTCCATTTTAGTGTTAGTGTAACTCCACTGAACTCAGTAGAGTTGTTCTAGCTTTAAACATAAGCCCTGGGGCCCAAAATGCTGTGGGGAAAGATGCTGTCTGCTGCCATTTGAACAAGTGGACGGCCACAGCGTGACTTTATTTACATAAACTGTCTACCAGATGGAGAGAAGCCCTGGGGAAAGGCAGGCACTCCCTGCCCCCATCCCTCCTGGGATGCAGGATGTGGAAGAAGGCTCCATTGTATAAAAATGTCTACCTGTTTTCTTCCTGTAGCACACTAGGAGTCACTGTATGCATTTCAGAATTGTTCACTTAAGTAGGAATAAACTGTTTAAAAGAGGGGAATGACATTTCAGACCAGAGGGACTGAATCCCCTTGACATGGATTTTAATCAGTGCATCCATGCGCTGCTGGGCCTGTACTGAGAACACTTTTTCATTAGAAGCACTTCTTGGTTGGAAAGAGAGAAAACATAGTTAAGGTTCTGCCCTTTAGGTACTCCATACATTGAAACCATCTGAGATGTAAGCTTTGTTAGAGTGTGCAGTATGAGAGCTGGCCAGGAACAGGAAAGGCTCACTGGAGGTGCACCTGCACTGGGAGTCAGCAGACGAGCGAGGAAAGAGAAAGAGGTGCTCACCTGTTGGATATTGCAGTTTTAGATGTTGGTATGCAGTTAACATGCTCCTTTCAGTGCTGGTTTTGACTCATAAGATGTAGTCTTACTGTGTGAGCCAGCAATGACTTTTCTTTATCTTCTAAGTATTATTTCCTGTGTTTCATACAAGGCCTTGGAGTTTGTGTTAGGTTACACTATTTTTGGAAGACACTAAGGATAGTCACAGAATCACAGAATCACAGAATCCCAAGGGTTGGAAGGGACCTCAAAAGATCATCTAGTCCAACCCCCCTGCAAGAGCAGGGTAACCTACAGTACATCACACAGGAACTTGTCCAGGCGGGCCTTGAATATCTCCAGTGTAGGAGACTCCACAACCCCCCTGGGCAACCTGTTCCAGTGCTCTGTCACTCTTACAGTAAAGAAGTTCTTCCTGATGTTAACGTGGAACTTCCTATGTTCCAGTTTACACCCATTGCCCCTTGTCCTATCACTGGATATCACTGAAAAAAGCCTAGCTCCATCACCCTGACACCCACCCTTTACATATTTGTAAACATTGATGAGGTCACCCCTCAGTCTCCTCTTCTCCAAGCTAAAGAGACCCAGCTCCCTCAGCCTCTCCTCATAAGGGAGATGTTCCACTCCCTTAATCATCTTTGTGGCTCTGCGCTGGACTCTTTCAAGCAATTCCCTGTCCTTCTTGAACAGAGGGGCCCAGAACTGGACGCAATATTCCAGATGCGGCCTCACCAAGGCTGAGTAGAGGGGGAGGAGAACCTCTCTTGACCTACTAACCACTCCCTTTCTAATGCACCCTAAGATGCCATTTGCCTTCTTGGCCGCAAGAGCACATTGCTGGCTCATGGTCATCCTCCTATCCACCAGGACCCCCAGGTCCCTTTCCCCTTCGCTACTTTCCAGCAGGTCACCCCCCAACCTGTACTGGTACATGGGGTTGTTCTTCCCCAGATGCAAGACTCTACACTTGCCCTTGTTAAATTTCATCAAGTTTCTCCCCGCCCAACTCTCCAGCCTGTCCAGGTCTCGCTGAATGGCAGCACAGTCCTCTGGTGTGTCAGCCACTCCTCCCAGTTTTGTGTCATCAGCAAACTTGCTGAGGGTGCACTCAGTTCCCTCATCCAGGTCATTGATGAAAATATTAAACAGCACCGGTCCCAGCACCGACCCCTGAGGAACTCCACTAGTCACAGACCTCCAGCTAGATTCTGCGCCATTGACCACAACTCTCTGCCTTCTTCCTTTCAACCAGTTCTCGATCCACCTCACTACTTGATCGTCAAGCCCACACTTCCTTAGCTTATCTATGAGGATGCTGTGGGAGACAGTATCAAATGCCTTACTGAAATCAAGAAAAACCACATCTACCGCTCTACCATCATCCCTCCACCTAGTCACTTCCTCATAGAAGGCTATAAGGTTGGACATACATGACTTCCCCCTCATAAAACCATGTTGGCTGTTCTTAATGACCCCCTCATCCTTGATATGCCTAGTGATGGAGTCAAGAATAAGTTGTTCCATCACCTTTCCAGGGATGGAGGTAAGGCTGACTGGTCTATAATTACCCGGGTCCTCCTTCTTGCCCTTCTTATAGACTGGTGTGACCTTTGCCATCCGCCAATCCTCAGGCACCTCTCCCGTTTCCCACGACTTACCAAAGATGATGGAAAGTGGCCTAGCAATGACCTCCGCCAGCTCCCTCAGCACCCGTGGGTGCATTCCATCCGGACCCATCGATTTACAGATGTCCAGATTGCATAGCTGATCCCTAACCCAATCCTCATCTACCAAAGCAAACTCCTCCTTTGTCCTGACTCCTTCTGGGGCTATAGAAATCCGGGGCCCTCGAGGAGAGTCTGCAGGAGTAAAGACAGAGGCAAAGAAGGCATTCAGCACCTCTGCCTTCTTTATATCCTCTGTCTCCCGGTTATTCGGATGGGGTTTGAACTTTTACATTTGCTAGCTTTAAAACCTGGTATGTTTGTGCTGCCTTTTGTTGCTGTAATATATCTTTTGAAGGAGTCCTAAAACTATGAAGAAGGTGGAAGCTGAGTGTGTTTTGGTGCCTGGCACAAGGCTGATGAAAGGGCTTAGTTTCTGCTGCTTAAATGGCTCATTTCTGCTGCTGAAATAAGGGAGATATGCTGGCAGGAAAAGACAGACTTTGCACGAGTGAGTTTAACAGCCTGTGTGGACTCAAGTCTACAAAGCTATGGAAGCAAAACTGGATTTTGCCTTCCTGAGAACGAGGCCAATACCACATCATCAGCTCTTCAGAGTCCATATTGCCTCCCTATGACAAAGTATTGTGAAGGGTAGGGATTTCCTACCCTCCAGATCATGAATTCAGCAGGAACCCTGCCCATTACATTACTGCAGACAGCAAGCAGGCATTGGAAAAGTCATTATTTTTCCCCTGCCTCCAGCCTCCAAGGCAGGCAGTTCATCCAACTTGCCCCCTTCATCCTCCTCACAGCAGACAACAGTGGCTACCGTATGCCTGGTCCCTCAGTGCCAGGGGCCAGTTGTTGAGGGTGATGGCTGGGGGGAATGCAGACCACAGTTACCTGGATGTAACTAGGACTGCAGGGATCATCCTTCAGGACAGCTGAGGACTGTCTTCCCCCAGGTGTTCTGAAGTCTGCAGAGCTACAGTTCTGGTGCTTCATTCTTACAGCTTAAAGGCTCTGAGTCTGGGACTCAGGATGATGTCGTACTTGCAGCTGCCTGACCACATTGCTCTTGCTCCTACAACAGCTTCAGCAGAGGTCAGCAGAGAATTTGGTATCTGATATGAATGTGGCTGTTTAGTGCATTTTAATTTGAAACTGTTAGGGCTTTTATTTCTATTTGATTTTCTTTCCATCAAGTCATCTGTCTAGGATCTCTGTTTCTGGAAAGAGGCAAGGTGAAAATTTTAGTCTAATTCACCATTTAAATTCCATAAACAAGACAGAAATCTAGTAGCAGGCAGAGAATATGTATTGCAGCAATAAAACTTCTCTGAAAGAGTTGCAGCAGCAGCTAGGGATTTCTTTGCTTGCAGAGTAACGTTTATAGGCCTAGGTTGGCTTGATTTTCATTTAACAAAACCACTGCATTAATATAATTGTTATTATATTGTGAAGAGGAAAGACTGAAAACTCTTTGGTTGTCTTCATTAAATACATCTCTCTCTAGCAGTAGCATTGCACTGAACAGATAAAAGGAGGAGACTGACTTATATTGAGTTTCATTTTTAAAGGACAATGTACATTTTTAACTGGGTTTAATATGTAAACTTTCAGGTAAAAGGTGGGCTAAAAATATTTTGGAATTAAAACATCAGTTGCAAACCACTGTCTTCCAAGCAGGCCTATCCTAAACCATACACAAACCACCTACAAGGTACAGATTAATTGACGTGCTAATTATACAGGGTAGTGTGTGCTGCTGAGGGAAGTGGCTTGAGATGGACAGTGCTATCTAGTCTTTGTATTCTGGCCAGGTTTCCAGTTGGCATTTAGTTTTCAGAGATGGGGTCTAAAAATTTCATTCAAGAACAGGACTTTTAGTTTCTGTGAGTTCAGAATCCATAGTTTTGTTCTGAGCAGTGTCACCTCCTGCTCCCAGGGCTCCAAAGAATAACAAAGGCTAGGATCTAGGACTAAACCCAGTTACAAATGTAGGTATACACAGTATTGTAGTCTTATTTTTCAGCTGCACAGTGAATCAAGTCATAGCAAAGATCACAGGGAAACTGAAGAGTTACTTTTGGAAGCAAAACATGCATAAAAATGAAAGATAAAAAGAAAGTGCTTCTCTACATGAGAAATGCTTTTCCACGTATTCTTAGAGCATTTTGTGACTGAGGAGACAGATGTGGTGTACAGCATGGGAAATCTTCAGCAGTACAGTTAAGGTGATCAGAATCCAGGTGTACAAGATTCGCTAATTTGGTTGGTGGAGGAAGGTTGTACAGAGAGGCATACCATTTGCTTTTACCATTTTAGAGCACTTCTGGAATTGTCCTGTCAGCCTCATATGACTGCTTAGTGCAGGTGGAAATACAGCCCTGCATAGGCGAGGAGAGAAAAAGCTGTCCTGATCTGCCCTCAGCCATACCATCTACCAGAATTTGTAAGTTGGTGGTGTCTTGAAAATGAGAAAGCACAGAGCTCCTCAGGAAACAGGACTAAGCATATGTTGGGGATTCACAGTGATATCGTAAAACACCTGAGTGTGGCATTTTAATGCTCCAACCTTATTGAGAAACAGAAGTTATGAAAAAAGAAAAGGTATTTGAAGCATAATGAATATGTAAAATGTAAAGTTTACTAGGATTAGAGTGTCTGAGCCCGATATTGATACTACATGCCTGGCTCCAATTAAAGTTGGTAGCAGTAGCCTACCAAAAAGATTTGCCTTCTCTTTATATTTTAAGTTGTTGATGTATGTAGTATTAATTGTGGTAAGTTAGCACAGAAAAACAAGCTAATTCGTGTGAAAAGACAACTTGCCTTTGGTTCCCTGTCTGTGTGCCTGCTTGCAATTTCATGCTTAATCCACTGCTTCATTCTTTATTTCTCTCTTGCCAGCAATTATATTTCATTGGTGACTGTTGTAGTATAGAGTCTGGGGTGAGGGCTGCTGCTTTACCTGAGAAGCAGTGTTTCATACTCCATATCACTTCTCAGTGTATAGAAACTGGAAAAGTAGTAATTTCTCATTTCATTTCCAGCATAATTTATGCTGAAGGAATAGTGCTGTCAACTTCTGTTGAGAGTGGTATGTGGTATGTTTTGTACCCAAAGGCTTGCCTTGTTTCTGTGTCCTCTCTCAGGTAAGGCAAATACACAACTATGTACTTCTTGGTTACATCTTTTTTTAGCTTTCCTAAGGGAACAAGGACTTACAGTTTTCCAGAAAGGAAATGTAAGCACAGAGCAGCATAACAGGTATCTGTGCAAATCCACAGTTCTGTTTTTTTATAAGTCACCAAAACACAGCACTTAACATTAATGTCTGCACAAAATTTTCTCCCTTTGTTTCTTTAGCAGCAAACTTAAAACTACCAATTGCTGTAGACGTAGTAACTGGCATAATACATGGTATTCACACCTTATAATATATGCCTATGTCAAATAAAGCTGAAGTGGTGGTGTTCAAGATATGGACCATTTTAAGCTGGAATGCTACATAGTTGATAAGAAGATCTCTAAGAGTAAAACTTAAACTTGTGAAATAAGTGGTTAAAAAGATTAACTGAGTTTCAAGATTGCTCTGGGTTTGTTACAACAGCTGACAGATGCAATGATGCTGAAATCTTGCAAAATTACTACTTGCTGACCTGAAGATCTGCTAAACAGAAGTCCTTTGTGAATTGGAAATTACACTCTGCAATACTTTCTAACTAAACAACATACGAAAAGTGTTTGTGTGTACCATATTTATGACATAATGATCAGCACCTCTGTTCAGCTCCTCTTAACCACTATTTATAGAGACAAGCAATGTCAATTGGCAGTAGAAGTCCATTTTATACAGAACAGATTTTTGTCACACTTCTCTTCCCCCCCTACAGCAACTGGAAGCTTACTTGGAAATCTGTAATTGTTTTGGCCAAAGAAAGGTTTTGTGTACTGCATCAGGCTTGGGACCCTAGTCAAAATCTATTGCTGAATTATGTATGAATATATGATAATAAGATATTAATCCACAAGTTCCCTTTGCTGCAAGCCAAACGTCTCAGAATCGAGTCAGCAGTTCTGCAGGGTGCAACATTATGTGAAGCCTTGTGTGCACAATACATGAGGCAGCAGGCAGCGGCTGTTAAACACTGTTCACATCTTTGAAACCTAATTTAGTAGCTACACTGTGGCCCCACACTCTCCTAAAGGGGAAGGTGTCTGTGTTTCCTTGGTGCCTGGTAGTTGGCATATTTCAGTGTATTTTGTTATTTTTTCTGGTCCATGGAAGCCTATCCCTTCTGTCCTTATCAGCCTGAGTGAACCAAGCCTCTAGGATTTTGCCCACTGTCCATCCCGTTCAAGGAAGCATTTCAGATGAGAGCAGGACTGTGGTCACAGTCATTTTCCCAGAGAAAATTCATTTGCCATAGAATTAAAACATCCCAACTGAAAATATAACAGAGACTGCTCCTAATCCATCCTCCCTGTTGGACTGGCAGCACACACAGGCTTCCTGGCTTCTTGGCATTGTTGGAAACCTGTCAGGCAAATTTCTCCTACTAGGGCACTGGGGACTGACCCAGGACTTAATATGTTCCCTGACCCCAGAGTATTTTGGGAAGCTTCACATTTCTGGTTCACTGCTGGGCTTTCTGAAGGCTCTTGAAAACATATGGAAATGCTGAAACAAGGTGAGCTTTTGGTGGTCTCAAAATGAAATTTTATAATTTTCATTTCTTGTATATGGTTTTGGGGTTTTTTTTTTGTTTGTTTGTTTTCAGAATTTATGTAGGAGGAAATACCCAACATTTCCATTCTCTAGATATTTTTAGTCTATACTAAAATTATTTCTGTCTGTGCTTTTTATAGGCAAGATAACCTTCTGTCATTAGACCTTTAACACCTAGAGGGAGTTGTTCAAGCTCAGATAGCAGAAATTGTACATAGATAAAAAAAAAATCTCTTTGTGTGCCCTGGTCACTTGTGAAACAGGATATGGACAGTCAGTGCGCTAAGGCTTCCGGAACTGAGAGTATCTCAAAAAAATGTGTCCTAATTTTCACCTTCATCAAACACTTTTGCTCTTAACGCTACCTCTCTTCTGGGTCAGTTCTCATGTGCAGATAACTCTGAACTTAATCTTCAGAATTTTTCATAAAAAGACAACAAATCTTTAAAGTCACCTCTTGCCTAGTGATCTCAGTTTTAGGAACACCGTGGAAGTCACTATGGAAATTGCCTGATGAACAGTTATTGATTTTATAATGTCTGCAGCAGGGTGGCTAATCTTTAGCTACTTGGAAATCACTTGACATAATCTCCCATGACTTTGATAGCTCTTATGGTGTATGGTGGGATTTGCGAGCCAGGATGTAGGGGATACCCACTAAGGCTTCCTCATAGCTTTATATTATCCTTTTTGCAGTGAGCGAGAGCCAGATGCCTGTGTGGAGGAAGATGCATGGTGCTTATCCTCTTCCTCATGCAAAGTGAGTTGCTGCTTCTTCCTTCTGAAGCCAGGATGTCTCTGGAGGCAGTGTCATGGCAGAGGCATTTATCAGGCTTTGCCGAAGTCATAGTACCTCCAGATCACTTAAATGTTAATTAATCTTATGCCTTTCTGCTAGTGCTGCCATTATTTGTATAGAAATGAGTATTGTATTCAGGCATCCGTAGTACCCATATGCCCATGCAAGACTCTGTGAGGACTCTCCCAAATATAACAAACAGGCAAATCCCAAGAATAGCGACCGCCAGAAGCATGGATAATAGTGCTCAGCTTTCTTCTCCCAGCTGTGCATCAATAACCACTACTGTGAGCAAGGCACATACCTCTGGCCTGCTTTGCTCTCCAGACATTGAGGCAAAAAGTCACTCCAGGTGGCTGGATTCTTATAAACATCCTGATCTCTGTGTCTGCCCAATGGGAGCACTGGTTCCCCTTCAGCCATTCTAGGATCATGATAAGGGAATATAAAGTAGATTTTCTTAAAGGGGTGAAGTAAACTTGTGTTAAGCACAGCTTTGCTCTGTTTGGTGTGTCAGCAATTTGTTATAATGTCGTCCCCTTAGCTTCCCTATTAAGCTGGTGTAGTGTAGCCCTGATTATTGCAAGAACTGTCCTTTTGCTTGATGGTGCAATTAAGGCCAAGATTCATTGCTGGGTAGATTTGACCTTTTCTGTCAGTGGCTGTGATTTGTGCTAGTCGTGCTTTCCACATTGTGATGTCCTGGTCCCATGAAAAGATACAGCCTTGTCGCATTTCGAGAACCAAATTGGAACCTCTGTTTCATATATGTGTAAACCAAAATAACCCAGCTATTGCTTTTTCTTTGCAGCAGATAATGGAATGGCCACATAAACTGTACAAAAGAGCCAAAAATTTCCTGACAACTTGCCACTACTCTGTTCCCCGGGTCTTGTCCTGTGAACATGCAGGTGTTGTGACAGTAAACGCATTGTGAGTAATTCAGTAGGTGAACAGTAGGGCCATAACCAAATTGCTGCAGTAATACGTATACACATTTGCAAAGCATTCTGAATGGTCTATTAGATGGAAAATTAGATTAGAGAGAGCAATTAAAATGGTAAAGCTCTAAGAAACAGTTACATATTGTTGCTTTAAAACTAGAACTGACCACTTGAACGGTATGTATCGGCCACATCTCTTGCTTTTTATTAAGCATAGAGGAATTTAGAAAATATTTCATTAGCATTAAGTCTGATAGATTTTTTCCATTGAACAAAGTGAAGCAAGTGTAATGCAACACAGCCAGTAGCATTGTAGTGGTGTGAATATTAAAATATATAAGGCGCTTCAGCTGGGGTCCTATTGTGCCCAGTGTTCATATTTTAAAGAGGTTTGGAAGCTTCTCATTAAAGATAATGAGAGTTGCCAGGTGTCCTACAGCTCATGAAATGAAGGACCGAGTCCAAATTATTTCAATTATATCTTGTAAATGGATTTCTGTTGTCTTTTATACAGATTTCCAGTAAATAAATGAATACTTGTTAACCAGACCTCTGCTACTATGAGCCATTTGGCTGAATAAATGCAAAGATATTTTGAATAATACCTTAAATATTACTATATTTACTATGAATATGCTATAATTTATATAGGGTAAAGATCTTTTTTAAGTTTACTGGTTTACTGGGTTTTGTCTCAGTATTAATGGCTCTTAAACATAATTTTATCTGAACATTTAATCTAAATTAGTTATCTTCCGAGGTGACTACCTTGCTTACATTTTTTTTCTTTCAACTGGACCATACACTTCCCAGCAGCTTAGTTTGCTGATATTTGATTTGTGGTGATACAGATCATACACAAGCTGGCTTGTTGTTTTTAATGAACTGGATGTGTTGTATAATAGAATTGCTAGGTTTGTGTTAAATTACAGCTCTGGGACTCATTACTGTGAGATGTTATCTACTTTGAACTGGCTTATTTTATCACAAAGAAAGAAATTGAATTTGCTTAAGATGGCAAATGCAGCAATGGATGGCTTGGTTGGTGAGTGTTTTGGGGCACCCTGTTGAGCTGATACATATTTTATCTGATCTAATTCACATTTTGCCAAGAAGATGCATACACTCATACATATGTTGGAGTCCATATAGAAAAGCTTGAAGCAAACAGCAAGCACGGTATGTTGTTGAACGTTTAAACGATGCTCTTTAGCCATTGCTGTTTGACCACTTCAACTGTAAATTCATGAGATCCTTAGGGCATTTTGTTCCAATTTTCAGTAATGTGCATGTGGAAGCTAATGATGCATTTCTTTCTGCACATATTTAGCTTCTTCATGCAAATATTTCAGCACATACACAGAAGTAGTTAACAGGCGTTGAAATTTAAGTGTGTGCAGCAGGATAAATTGTGTAAAAGCCAAAAAATTATGTTTCCTTTGACAATTGCAGGTTTGGAAGATTAAGCCTCTGTGTGTCATTCCTGGCATTTCTTTGCTTTGAAAAACATATTGAGCTTTCAGCCTAATGTAATGATGATATATGGGAAAATGAAATTATTTTGTTTACTGAAATGATTTCAGCTGCTCTGTGCAACAATGCAAAATACAGACACATGATGAACTCTTCTGCTTGAACTGTTTAAATCAATGAAAAAGGGGTTCAATTCACACGTGATTTAAAGAAAATGCTAAAGGAATGTAAATTGTTATAAACTGGTGTGACATATGCTTTCAGTAGACTTCTACTTGGGTGCCTGTTACAACAGTGTCACCTTCTATACATATGTTGGGCATTGGGTATTTTAGCATATAATAAATATCTTAAACATGAACAAATTCTGCAGTGATCTAAGGTTACTAAGAGAGTTGCTGAAATGTGTTTGCCCCTCCTCTGGCAAGTTCTAGAGAGATTAAAGCAGCGTAAGGGGTGGTACCCAAATAGGTAGGAAAGTTTCCATCAAAGCAGTGGGAAGCTTTCTCCACTGATACAGTGTCCCACCTGCAGCTTGCACAAGCTTACAGAAAGAGCAGTTCAGGTGTGGAGTGTATTGCTCTAGTGCTTCCCACAGGCAGTAAATTCATACTATTAAAAGCAGGAACTTGGAGTCTTCTAGGAAGGCAGAGTAAAGGGAACCTGCACAGAGAAAGTGCCCAGTGCCACCATCTCCCATGAGCCAAGAGCAGAGTCTGTCTTCTTCTTGCTCTGGCTTTGGCCTCCAAGTCACAAGGCAGAAAAACACCCCTAAGAATGTCTTGGAGGCTGCAGAGGCAGCTCTCTACAGATTTGTATATGGGTATGAATCCAGCTGAGTGACCTCTTGCAGTGCAGGTGGGTCACTTTGGTACTGCCGTGTTCATTCCTGGCTGTCAGAGCTGGTGCATCCCCCTGGTCGTTCAGCATGCCATGCAGGGCACACAGCATTTTACAGTGATGCCTGTAGGGAGTAGGGGCTGATTTATCCTCTTGGCCCATTCAACACTGTGCATACACATCTATCCAGAGCACATGTCCTGGCTTCTAGGAGCACTGTTGTAGCAATTTCAATTTTTTGTGTAGAGGTGTTTAAATTGCTGCAGTTAAAGTCCGTATTTTATGGTAAATGAAGGATATTTGATAGCTATGGGGACTCAGATGTAAAATATCACATTAAAGGTTGTTCTTGCAAGGCAGCAGAACCATCCTCCTTCCAAAAGAAAGCCTATGAGCAACAATAAATATTTTTCTTTCAGAGTGGGCTTAGTAGCTCATTTTAAATGATTCTTCTAAACTCTCTGTGATCCAGCATCACATGCTGTAGAGGTGGAAAAAATACCAGCTGTTTGCTCTCTGCATTAATATTTAGGGTGGGTTGTAATGCTGAAGCTGATATTGAACTCTGTGCAGTTAATTTGCTTTTGTTGAAATAACCTTTAAATTATCCTTCCCTTAAACAGACTTTTTTTGCATACTGTGAATGCTCTGTCCCATTCAAATCTGGAATGCTGGTTTAAATCTTTTCTTACTTCATCTTGGCCACAATTATTTAATACATAAGATCGTATATACTGTATAACATGAATTGTTTCCTCACTTTGTTTTCTCGGCTTAAGAAAGTTCCATTTTTTTGCATGACCTTGGTTCTGGAGGCCTTGATTCACATTACATTAGCAGCTTTATGGAGTTGCTTTATAGTTTGCTTTATTGTGGAAAACCAGAACAGTTTTACTGATAGATTTTACTGTTCATTTTTTCCCAATTGTTTTTGGCATATGTTCATGTTTTGGCTTTTACATCACTGTTACTAGTAATTACCTTGTTTCCATTATTTTTCTTTAATAGAGGATAAATGAACTCGTGGTATTTTTCTTCAGTAGTCTGAGCATATTTAAGATATCTCTTACAATGTGGAGAATACTGTAGGCATGATTAATAGCACCATCATTGTAACATAATTTAGTTAGAAGGACTTATACAACTGATAAAGTGTCATGCACTTCTACTAAACTGCAATCTAAGTGAACTGTATTTCAGGTTTTTATATCCTCATTTCTGTCTTCTGTAAAGATATTACTGTAAGATTCATACAACTGTCTTTATAGTCACACTATGAGCAGTGAAAGTTAAATCAGTTCTTGCATGAAACACTTTTTCTATAAAAAATGAGTAATTATAATTCTGCAAAAGGAATAGATTAGTTCACTAAATACATTCATCGCAGACAGAAGTTGTGACTAAATGAAATGTTTTCTAGAATAAAAAGAAATTTAGTTTAAAATAAAGAAATCTGTCCTTGAAAGGTGAAGGGAGAATTTAAGTATATACAGTAGGTAATGCCAAGAGAAACTTGTATTATAAATAGTTTATGGACCTCACATATATAAATTAATCAGAAAAAAATCAATACATAAGTCAGAGACTAACAAAGGACCTTTTGTTAGTAACTAAAACCAGCTCTGTCTTCTAATTGACCCAGCTCCTTGAGCCAATTGAAATACTACATTTTAATTTCATCTGTGTACAGTTTTACATGAATTTACCAGTTCTGATAAAATCTTTTCAAAACGTAGTCAAATAAACCCAAGATTTTTCTTGGCCTTCCCTGATTTATTTGTTTATATTTTTTTTGGTAGAGAATATTGTTGAGTTAAACTTCCTATTTGAGCTTTGCATTTTGCAGGGATATTCTAACTTAATTTCATCTTTATTTATTGCTGTACCTCTGTAGCTGTTGAGTTCAGGCTGTCAGTCTAGCCTGAGCAGCTTGGGTATCCTCTAGCAGTTGCTCTGCTGACCATACCCCAGCAGGTGAATATACTGGCTTGGGGTCCTGCCACGTACAGTCTCTTCCACCAGAAAAGGGAGGCAGGCCCTGCTCTTAAGTCCCTTTCCAACTCCTGCCTTCAGGAACTCAAGATGACCCCGGCACTACTTTTCACCATCTCTATCAGCTGACACTTCTTATTTTCTTATCGCCCCATTATCTGTCACCAGTTTTGTCTGACTTATATCCTTTCCCCTTTTATGTTACCAGACTGCTGCTTTGCCCTACCTGGTGGAGAGTCTGCTTGTTAAGAGAAAAATTATTCATCTTTTCAAGTAACTCTAACCTGAAGACTGCAGAGCACATGTCCCAGTCAGAGCGGTGGATCACCTTTTAGAAGTCATGAGGATATCATCCAATTCTTCACTGAGTTGGTCATCTGCATTATTTTCCCTTTCCTTTTCTGTACATGGTCTGCTGTATTTGCAGGCACTAAACATTTTAGATGAAGTTGTTTTGCTCAGCATGTAGCACGGTGGGGCCTCGTTTTTGTGACAAAATAGAATAGTAAATAGAGTCTCCACTAAATTATTGATTCTCATTATGGATTCTTATCCTGGCAGTCCAAGCAGGGTGCTTGTCCAGAAATATTTATTGTGCATATTAATTAGGGAAGGATGAACAAAAAAAGAAAAATAAAAGATCCATCACTTCAGTACTTCTTTTTATCTCTACTTTTTTTCTGGTTTGGTTCAGCTGGATAAACTGACAGCTCCCTCATTTCTGTTTTCTGACCTCTAAACACAGGTGCATGCATGTGGCTCCTCACTTCAGCCAGCAGAGCTGCAAAGTAAGAAACAGTGATACTTCAGTAGTGATGTTTCATCTGTTCTTGCTGCTGTTTGTCCACCTTTGGCAGTTTCCCTGGCTTTATGCCGAGTCCTCATATTTCCTGTATTACCACGGCGGAGAACAAAGTAGCTAGTTAGTAAGTACCTAGTTTTGGCTTAATGCATCGATTCACAGAAGCTGAACTGTGTAGACTCAGATACCCATGTAAGATATTATCTAATCATTTTTGTACAGAAGAAGCTCTGTAAAGGCTGTGGTTCATACTGTTTCATCAGCTTTCTACTGAAAAATGGAATGGGCTTAAAATTAAGATCCCCTTATATAATGAAGGGCACGGTTCATAAATTTCAATTGTTAAATTGTCTCAGTGGGAAAGGTGACTTGACATTCCCATATTTTAAGGATTTAAAATCCACATTTAACAATAATGGTAAAGAATTTAATTATCAGCTTATATTAAGACTGAATACAAGGGACATTTCAGCTCTTCTTTTTGCGAGCCATAAGCTTTTAACTGAAGATTTCTCTTACCTCCCAAGACCCAGATTTTAAAGGTATTTTTACTGGGTGCCTCTTTGTGAAAATTACACCTTATGGATGGATTTAGCAAAAAAAAAAAAAAAAACAAAACCAAAAACCAATTAACAATAAATAAATAAAAAAAAAAAAAACCCCAAAAACAAAACAAAAAGAAAAACCCCTAGGCCATGTGAAAAATATGAAACCTGATTTAATAACTTTTTTAATGCTTGCATTTATACAAAATATTTTCCAGAAGCACATTGCATGTAAGGCCTCATTAAAAGGAGGTCACTTAATGGTCATTAGGAAAAGTAGAGCTCTTGTCAGAGCTGAGGCACCTGTACCTTTCCACTCCAACAGACAGCAACTCTTTGTGGCTCCTCAGAGCTCAGTGTATTAAATATGGCAACATTCGTAACAGAGCAAATGTTGCAGTTGCCTGTTATTCTACACAAAACTGTTATAGTTTATCTGTGCTGCCTAAGATTGAAAGTCCTACTATGGTAAAAAAATCCCCGCATGGCTCTTCCACTTCGGTGGATGGAGTCTGTGGTTTTCTCTAGGTTTGGAAAGCACTGATCACATCGTGGGTCCTATTGTAATATAAATAAATAGTAATGACAATAATAATATTGTAACATTGCAGAAAGTGATATTGTGTTTGTAACCACTGCTGAAACAGAGGTAGTGAATGATGACCATGTTTAGCCAGACTGCTGATGCAGGAATACAGAAACTGGAAAGATATCAACCAGCCTGATTTAAGACTTGGAGAGAGTACAGAGCTGTGAGATTGATAGCACAGAAAGAAATCTTTTGGTTGAGGTCCGTGGCCTGCATCAGAGCTTTTGGGATTGATAGCACGCAGCTATATCAATCTCATAGCAGCAAACACGACGACTATTCTCCATGAAGAATGGGCCATATTGAAAACCCTGACATCCACTAGATTGAGAACTGCAAAATGAGTAAGGAAGAGTAGAGATAATACAGTGCTGATTCTTCATGTAGTTTTTTTGCAGCAAAAAAAGCCTCAGTGGCTATTCCAAGCTCAGCTCCTGGAAGCAAGTCATGCTGGAAATAAGCGTAAAAGTGCACAGAAGGTAGGGGATCTGTAAGGGAGAATGACTACTTAAATAAAAAGTGCACAAAATAAGCAATGTATTTTATTCTAATGTTTACTATTTTCCATTTGTGTTTCATTGGATATTTTGGATATTACATCCCAGCCAGTTTCTTGCTGCATCTTCTGGTCAGAAACTGGTGGCAAATCTTTGTTGTGTCTTGTGTTTCAGTTCTCCTTGTGTTATGAAGCTTGTGAAACTGAAAACCAGGTCTGATTTAAGTAGGCAAGTCTTGCTTCAGGTCTCTGCATGAATTGGCTTGAATTTATTTTTTAATATTTTTAATACAGCCATATATTGTCCTTCAGGGATCCTATATAACATTATTCCATCAGAAAATACAATTTACCCACTCTAACATTTCAAGGGATGTGGAAATCACTTTTTTTCCTGTGTGGATGAAGTTGCCTTAGCAAACGTTGCTGCTCACAACACTACCAGATGCACTGCTAAGTGAGCATAACTACTTCTTGTGTGAAATGAGTCACATAATAGCGATCCACAGACAGAGCCATTAAAGAACGAAACCCAACCAGTAAAAACTGTTGTTGCATTTCAACATTATAGAAATGCATAAATAGTAGAGGATCACCCCTGAAATGTGGAGGTTATTTGCTCATGTAGATTGTAGTAGACTGTAAATCCTTACAATCTACTAATGTGCTTTAGATGCTCAGCATAAAATTAGGGAAACAAACAAACAAAATAATTTCATAAAAGGTTGGTTCATAAGTCTGTGAAAAACTGACTTTTACCTAATTTTTTCTGAAGGCAGATGGAAATGTTTATAGTAAGCAAGGAGTAGCCAATTGCTCTTGTTGGCGGAAGGAAATTTGTAATTAAAAATAGAGGAGGAAAATGGAAACTCAAGAGGATGTTTAGGCAAAATTCCACATTTAAATATAATGTACATTTAATGATATGTGCAATTCCAGTCAGTGGTAAGCTAATGGAAGTGGCATTACCTGGAGTTCTCATGCGTGCCCAACACATCAAAGATGGGGATATTTATGGGATGAGCCTGTGAGCTGGATGCTAGGTTGCAGTACAGTGTTGACTCCAACATGAGTGTTATTAGAGAGCTGATACTCTTCACGTCTCAAACCCCAGCTGTGCTATTGCAAGAGTTCTGAATGAATGAAATTAGGACAGGTAATTTATGAAATTAATGCTGATCATGGCTTCAATACAAAATTCTACTTCTCCTTGGATTCCTTCATAGCATTGCCCAACTTTACACCATATGTTTGCACGGTCCTGTAAATTAGAGGTGGTTGAACTGGGTTCTATCAAGAATAGTGATGGGTGTTGAGGCGGATCTGCTGCCTACTGCAGCTTTCCTCTCTTATAATTCTGGAGGTCACTGTGTTGCTAATAATAAATGAAGGCAACTTGGTAAAATAGCCAAAAAGGCCAACATAAGAAAGGGTTAAGGGCAAACTAAGTCACTGCTAAATATCATCTGGTAGGGGAAAACCCAGACAGCTGCTGGAGAAGTTAATTGTGGCTGTCAAGCCAGCTAGAGATCTTAGTGTGTAAATAGAAGAGTGGCTTAGAACGAGCTGGTCCTTCATCTAAAGGTCAGTTAGGTACACAAGAGACCCTGCTGCTACCAACTTGTTATCCCACAGTGATCTTGCTACAAAGGTGCTCACATGGCTGGCCTGCAAGTGGGTGAAGCTGAACAGGGATGAGGGTAAGGCTACAGACTAGTTGTAAAGGTGTTGTGGTACGATTGTTCCACAGTACGCTTTGGTAGTCTATGTTGCAGGCACAGCTGTCTTCATGCTGGTGCCACTGGTTGCTTAATAAACACTGCAGACTACTTTAAGACTCATTGACCATTCTACTTTTAAACTGGCGGGTGGCCTCTTCTTTAAAAAGTATTCAGGCATCCATTGTTTTGTTTTTTATCTGGGTTAGCTTTGTGCCCAAAGGAGGGCTAGCTGATACAGCTTGCTAATTGTAATGTGCCTCGGGACTGCTGAGTTTGCTTTTTTGAAGTTATAACCTCAGATTTAGGAAATATGGACTAAAATAGCTCATCAAAGTATGCAGATGGGAAAGAGATGATCCTACCTTTCCACTACATGGAGTGAACTGAAATTTGTGGAGCCTTCAGTTCCTGAGTTATCTTTTTTTATGGAGCTTAAATATCTGTTAGAACTGCAATAATTTTTAAACGTGCTTCCACTGAGCAAAATTAAATATCGTAGAGCCTTGATGGTTTGTATTGTCCTATGCCAAACTAAAGACTCGATGGAATAAAAGGAATTAAAAATGGATCTCAGAGTGAAACAAAGTTAATACTGAACACCTTCATTAAGATCAATAAAAAAAAAGTTGTTCAATGTATTAACAATGTTCTGGAGATCTAAAATGAAGTGGTTGGTTGGTTAAAATCAAACACTGAAATGCTGCTAGAGATCAGAGGTAATATAACTACCTGAGAATATATCACAATTCTAGCAGCAACCTGATAATTAAAACCTTTGTCTCAAGTATGAAGCTTTTTGCATATAATAAGACATCAGAACTCAGAACTTGTGTAGATGAAACGAAAAGTGGAAGCAGATGTGTTAATTCCTTATTTTTAGATATTCTGGTAAAGAAACCAACATTAAAGCTCAATTCAGTGTGTTGCTTTTTATTCCCAAAACTAGTATCTGTTGGTTTTGCACCAATAAACACATTAATCAGAGGAGAAAAATAGAAAACATTATTCAATGACCCAATAAAACTCTGTAATATGAAGCTAGTTATGAATAAAAATTGATAGATGGATGAGAACAATGATATCAGGTAAAAAATGTAGTTTCCAATACACTGCTTATGGTGTTTGAACAAGTTTCAGAATTTAAGTATGAAGAATTATTCTAACCTGACCTATTTTTAAGGGTCCTCTGAAGATCTTGCCATATAAATTTATAGCACACTACTGAAATATTGACATGAGGGGGAACCCCTAATTAAAACAACACATTATCCATCAGGAGAATTATGTGAATTTTCCCTCACCTTTCTTAAAGATTCTAGGGATCCTTTTGCAGCACAGTATAACCTGAATTATCATATTAAATGCTATTTCTCATAGCAATGGTGTTGCTGTCTTCTCATGTACCTTGCTCACTTGATTTTGATGCCTATTCTCCTTATGTATTTTCATTCCACATAAACTCATAAGGTGTTAACTGTCCCAGTTACAAGGAGACTTTCTGAGTAAATCCAAAATAAAACTCCAGAGATGGCCAGGCTTTCTTAGTTCTGATGACAGTCATGCATTTTGTATACACAGAGCATTATATTGGATTTTTCTTTATCTCTGATCACATCTAACAATATGGAATATCTTTATATACAAACAAACCAAAAAAAGGCAGTGTGGTGTGTGAGCCAGGATAAAATTTCTCCTATAAGTCAGAGACATAAACTAACATTTATTTTCCATGTTCCCAGTTAAAATAACAACAAAAATGTTTTAAATCATCTCACTTTGATTTGAATTAAAGATACTGATCCAGTTCCTCCAGCTTCTGTAAAATCTGACACCTCCTCCCCTTTAAATAGGCTATTTTAAAGTATGACAAGTATTTTGTAAAGATGAATTTTTAGGCTAATAGAGCATAAGATCTGGTGGATTTTGTCACCAACAAATGTTCTCCTAAAACTGCACTTATCCTGAAAAGCTGATGCCATGATTTTATGCTTTCTAGAAAAATCAAATGGAAAGTTTCTGTTTTCAGTGTAACTCCATTGACTTCATGGATTTTCTGTTGATTTATGTGAGTATGAATGAAATCAGAAAGGGCACAGTAGAATATGTTGTAGTTTACACAAAAAGGATTTATTGCAAGGGCTCATCAAAAGAATTTTTCAACATAATTTATAGAACTGTTTACTGACTATAGCTGACCTTCAAAATTCCTATTAAATATTCGCTCTAAGGACTACTCTGTATATTTAACTAAAACCTCCGTTTATAAAGGTTGCCAGTACGTTTCTACTTAGTGTCTATGTTTTCCTCCAAGTTTCCATGGTAGACAAAAATTAATAGCTAGAAAATACACATTTTTTCCACTTAGAATTGACAACAAGAAGTCATAGAATCATAGAATCACAGAATAGTTAGGGTTGGAAAGGACCTCAAGATCATCCAGTTCCAACCCCCCTGCCATGGACAGGGACACCTCTCACTAAACCATCCCACACAAGGCTTCATCCAACCTGGCCTTGAACACCGCCAGGGATGGAGCACTCACAACCTCCCTGGGCAACCCATTCCAGTGTCTCACCACCCTAACAGGAAAGAATTTCCTCCTTATCTCCAATCTAAACTTCCCCTGTTTAAGTTTTAACCCATTACCCCTTGTCCTGTCACTACAGTCCCTGACAAAGAGTCCCTCCCCAGCATCCCTATAGGCCCCCTTCAGATACTGGAAGGCTGCTATGAGGTCCCCACGCAGCCTTCTCTTCTCCAGGCTGAACAGCCCCAACTTCCTCAGCCTGTCTTCATACGGGAGGTGCTCCAGTCCCCTGATCATCCTCGTGGCCCTCCTCTGGACTTGTTCCAACAGTTCCATGTCCTTTTTATGTTGAGGACACCAGAACTGCACACAATACTCCAATAATTTTTGAAAAATAACCTTATTTTATGACTTTAAATGTTCAGAATCAGTGTGCTGGATTAGGCAATATTTTATTCCTTCTTGTTTCCGTGATGTGCCCTTATAATCATTATGTCTCTTAAGAATTTGTCCTGACTACGTTTTTTGAAGTACATTAGATACCGTTAGTTTGTGTACCAGTTGTGTGGTGGAGGTCTAGAGTAGAATACCTTCCCCTCAGTTTTGTTAAGAAAAAACTTTCCTTTAACAGTATTCTAGTTGGAGTATGATACTGACATGCTTTTGTAGGGTAGAAACACCCTTTGAAAAAATGCTAGGTGTTAGCTAACCCTTTTCAATGATGCATTTTTACAGCCTAATCAAGATAAACCCCAGGAGGGAAAGAGAAGCTTGTGAGATGGATCTGTGCCCCGTGTGGTTTTTCAAATGGATTAAAAGTCCATTTTGTTAACAGAGTGCAGTGTAGTATGAAATAAACCTGAAAGCATATGGTTTTTGCCCTGCCGGAGAGCCATAGGTTGAAGTTCTGCTGTGATATTCCCAGTCCCAACCTCCCTCTACCAGGAAGCTTCAACAGCGTTGGGCCTACAGCTGGAGTTCACTGTTCCTGTTGTTTTAAGGCTACAGCAGTGGCAGTGAGTTGGATGGGACAGTGATGCCAAACTGACTGAGCAGAGCTGATTATCAAGGGCCGGAGAGGGTGAGGCCCTTGTTTCACTGGAGGTGGCACATGGGTTTGTGTGAACCTGAGTCTTTGCAGACTGGCAGGGGAATATCCCCTAGGCTGTACTAGGGATAGGGCAAGGTGGTGTTTATGGTCTGCATGTCAAGAGCCCACCCCAGGCTGTGTGTGGGCACCATGCTGTGCTGCTGTAGTCACCTTGCTTCCTGGCAAAGACAATCTGATCCTGCATCTGCTGCCAAAGCATTGGCCAGGCATGGCCTTATATGCCTGTGGGCAAAGAGAAATTATATTCCCCATGTGCCACTTTGACAATGAGGGCAGCATACAGCTGTAGTTGAGATTCTTGGGTTTTAGACAGCACTTCCAGCTCAAGTGACCATTTCCCATCTCTGCTGGAAAAAAGTGAACTGATTTGGTTACTTGGTATTCTTCAAGTGCATTCCTCTGCGATCACTGTGGATAGTCCTTGGATGGGGTCTGACAGTTATTTATATGTTACATTTTATCAGGGAAAATTTTCATACACTTTTTTCTCCCGGTAATAGAATAGATTTTTCTCTTGAAGAAAAAGGAAGAGTTTGATCTCCAGAGCTGCAAGTGCCTCTGCACTCGAAAGGTAAGTTCTGTTTGATCTGCCAGGGTCCTGGGACTATTGCTGGCACTCAGCCTTTTTCTTGAGCTTCTGCTCTTTTCCCTGCTGCTGCCAGGGCCATGAGAGATGGGTTTTGTTTTCTTTAAATTGAAGTACGGTAGCATGGCTCCCACAAAGGCAGCCAACACCATCTTTTACCCAGACCAGGGCAATGCTGACATAGATATCCATTCAAACTATTCAAAACATTCTTGCCCATGTTGCAAACTGAGCCCAAGATTTCCTCACATGCACTGCATAAAATGGCCCATGTGTCGTTCCCTGGATTTCTGTTAAATTTCTTAATACTTCCTCCAAGAGCTTCAAAAACGTTTTAAATTAAGTCAGTTGCAGCTGCTCTGTCAGGAATTCACTAAGCACTGCAGCCACTGAAGCAATTAAAAAAATTGCACAGAAGGTAATTAAAAGCCTTACTGGTTCTTGCTATTAGACTGACATTTTAAATGCCTCTAGATGTTTTATTGTGCCAATAACCTATTTCCCTAGTCTCGAAGAGAAATACAACTGACATCAGTAATTTACTAAAGTATTCTACAGGTATCATAACATTCCAACTAGAAATCTATATTAAACCATTGTGGCTTTCTGTTCCACACAGACTTCACCACGCAATGAAACAGTGGTTATTTGTTAATGAGCATTAGAGTTTAATCTCTTATTCCCTATAGTTAGTTGTGTAATATTTTTATTACTTGTACACAAAGAGATGCTTTCTGGTTATCATGAGCATGTGGGCTGGAGAGAGTCAGGCAGAGATTCTCCTTCTTCTGTACAGCAACAGAGCAGAATTCCTGGTTTATTGTGCAGGGCATTGCAAGTGGCCTTTCTCTGCTATGATGAGCTTTACTTAATGAGCAGGGCTGTACAGTATGTGACCGGCTGCTGCCCACCAGTCTGCAAGGACATAGTTGGGTTTCTCAATGCTTCTCCAGTCTCAAGTCCTGTGTTTGCAGACAGGCTAATAGAAGAAGGTCCATCCCAGAGACTGGAGTTAGCCCTCACAGCTGAAAAAGTTAGGCTGCCTAAGTATATCCCTTCCCAAACCCCATGTTTGTCCAGAAAGGAAAGCTGGCAGGATATTAGGCAGTTCACTAGCTTTCAGTTCAAGGGCCAAGCAGATACTTCAAAAGGATGCAGGGGAAATATTTCATGACATTTTCCTTGACAGCCTCAAAATGTGAACACACTAATCCAATGACTTTCCGGTGTGAAAATGAACTACTGTTACTCATCCCTGATAGGTAGTTATAGGAAAACCACACGATAGAGAGGAAGGTAACTGGAGGCTGCTTAAATATTTTCCCCTTGATTTATTTTGTAGATCCCACTGGAACATAAAATCAAAACAGATTTCATGTATATTACACTTATCTGTAGAGCATACAGAAGTAAGACTACACCAAACTGCATTGTGTTACGAATGGTGTAATGTCTTAAAGTTTGACAGAAATTTTCTGATGCATAAGCAAAAGGAGCAGCATTAATACTGAGCTTTCAACTTTGATTCCATTTTCTATAGCCTGGTAGCCTTAATACTATGTAAACAGGGGTACTTTGGAAGGGATTTCAGCAGTAAACAACCACACATATTTCTGTGACCCGTGAGAAAGCCTACACAGGCTGGCTTTCATTAACCTCTGTGGTGTCTTTCGAATCATATCCTGCTGATCAGCGCTACAAGTCTCTACAGTTTGCATCAACAAGAATATAAAACGGCAAAACTCTCTTGGCACTAATCTCTGAAGCCATGTCTAATTCTCCCTGTTTTTAATGAGGCATTGAATTATTCCATACAGTGAGGTGCCTGTCAGTTTTCAGCATAGCTCTGTGCATGCTGTTATGCCACCCGAGATAAACAATCAGTAGGACTGATCAGGCAGGCGAACCATTAAACAAATCTGAGCAGAAGAAGAATTTGTGTATGCACTGCCCAGGATGAAATAGATATTTTGATAAGGTTGCATAATGAAAATACGTGATGTGTGAGTTGTGACTGGCTAATTAATAGAGAGTTAGCTTTTGCATAAATGATTTATTTTCTAGAGTTGCAATGGGAGGAAGTTCTAAGAATCAGAAAATGGAGATCCACCATCTTTTCCCCCATTTTGCCACTGATTTGGCCTTGAGAACATTTAGTTCCTCCTCTGTATAGTATCTCTTCTATTATAGGAACAACAATAATGGCACAAGGTGCACCTCCTCAGGGCGAAGGTTGCCCTTCATTTCAAAGGGAGAAGGCAGGGAGTAAGTTACGGACTTCTTTGAGAAGCACAAGGGCAGGCAGCTATGATGCTGGCCATCCTCTGCCACGCTGGACATCTGTGAGTGCAGCAAGGTGTGATGTGAGCGAGAGTCAGCAGACAGGTTGTTGCGGTTATGTGATGCTCATTAACTGGTTCTATAACATACACGTTTTTCAGAGGAAAGTGGTGTCAATGTAGTACATAGTTATAACAGAGAAGACACACCAGAAAGCACAACCGAACTATACCCTTCTTACAGAATCACAGAATCACAGAATCACAGAATCCCAAGGGTTGGAAGGGACCTAAAAAGATCATCTAGTCCAACCCCCCTGCAAGAGCAGGGTAACCTACAGTACATCACACAGGAACTTGTCCAGGCGGGCCTTGAATATCTCCAGTGTAGGAGACTCCACAAACCCCCTGGGCAACCTGTTCCAGTGCTCTGTCACTCTTACAGTAAAGAAGTTCTTCCTGATGTTAACGTGGAACTTCCTATGTTCCAGTTTACACCCATTGCCCCTTGTCCTATCACTGGATATCACTGAAAAAAGCCTAGCTCCATCATCCTGACACCTACCCTTCACATATTTGTAAACATTGATGAGGTCACCCCTCAGTCTCCTCTTTTGCAAGCTAAAGAGACCCAGCTCCCTCAGCCTCTCCTCATAAGGGAGATGTTCCACTCCCTTAATCATCTTTGTGGCTCTGCGCTGGACTCCTTCAAGCAATTCCCTGTCCTTCTTGAACAGAGGGGCCCAGAACTGGACGCAATATTCCAGATGCGGCCTCACCAAGGCTGAGTAGAGGGGGAGGAGAACCTCTCTTGACCTACTAACCACTCCCTTTCTAATGCACCCTAAGATGCCATTTGCCTTCTTGGCCACAAGAGCACATTGCTGGCTCATGGTCATCCTCCTATCCACCAGGACCCCCAGGTCCCTTTCCCCTTCACTACTTACCTCTGCTTCTAAACCATCCTACCCATACTTGCCATCATACCTATGAGCACCAAGACAAAATACTTAGTAGGTGCTTACTCATACCCCTTAGCATGATTCATGTATTGCTGGCGGTATCTGGATTGCTGTTTAATAATCTTTGTCATGATCTCATACCATTAAGCCAGTAGTGCTTCAAGCACTTCGGTCAGTCAAATCTGCTCTATTGTTCATTAAGTCAATGGGTTTCTATTGAATTTGAAGGTCAGCAAGTAATAAAATCAGGCATTTTATTACCTGGTTTTGCTGAATCCTAGTTTAACTGTCACTGTTTAAGGCCAAGTGATGGATATATTGATTTCTGCATTTGCCTACACCCTAGCCAACACATCATTTCTTTTGGATTTATTTATGCTCAAAGGAGTTCTTAGCTGCTTTACAGATTTGGGTTTTGTTTTTTCTTAAATCATCTGTCACAAAAAATCTCACAAAATACCAGGATTTCATTACAAATGATCCTTGTCCTCTACTTGGGTGAGGCTGTACTGAGTGTCTTTTTAACAAGGCAGCAAGAATACCTTTCTAGCAAAAGCCTTTGAAGCCAGACTTTAATGCTCTGTCATCTTTGCATATAAAAAAAGATCACTCTGAGAAACAGTGATTCCTTCTGAGCTTCATACCATGAGAGAATAGCACATCTGAAGTCACGGTCCAGCTACTTGTTGCCAAAAGTCATCCAACTCCCGTTCAGACTTCTGGCTGAGCTGTTTGTGGGATTTCTCCAAGTGAATCATTTAGCATGGGCAGCTTCAACAGTAACAGGTTCTCACGAGGCAGGCGGGGCAGCACGGTTGGGTCCAGCAGAGGACACATGTTCACAGTTTAAGGGAGTATGATTTTTCAGGGAGTAGGATCCAAAGCTCTTGTGACAGACTTCTCTGCCTAACGGTGTAGTGTTTGATGCTCTAAAGCTAAAGCTTAAAAACATTTTAATTAGGAAACATGTAGATGGTTAAGTATAACAGTAATAGTGTAAGAGTGTTTGGGTGGGAAACCCGGCTGTTTAGGTGGAATTGGGAAGTTGTGAGCTAATTCACTGCAATGCTGCGTAATTTGTGATTAAGGTTATCTGCAGTATCTAACCTTTTCGTAAATGCCAGCTGCATAATGACTGTCAGTTTTCTCTCCTCAGATATTACATTGCAGAAGGTTCTATCTGACCATAAGAATCTAATAAGACTCTAATGGGAAATGACCAGTATCTGAGTATTACAGATTAAAAGTGACAATGCTAATTGACTAGAGGTATCTACATGAAGAGGGACCAGAAAAATCATTTAAGTCTAAATGAAATTGGACCAATTTGATATTTGGAAAAGCATTACATTCCTCTTGTGTTTGGCAGTGTGAATTAATTGGTCTGTGACAGGCAGAACTGGTTTCTATGCAGCAGTAGGCTAAGACTGTTGGGGAGTGAAGAACACGAACTTGGGGAGTTTAGAAACACATTAGGTTCACTAAGATTAGAAATATGTGGAGAAGTTTGTATTGTATGTAATTTTCATGGTGAGGAATTAAATTATATTTTGTATATGCTGAAATCAAACTCTAGAACACTTTTGTTATTTGATTGTGTGCGTTTGCGATTGCTAGTAAAACAAATGGGGGACACAACCACATTTCTAGTCTGAAGATGCAAATTTAATTACTTCTTTTCTTACCTTTAAAAGAAATGTGCAAATAAATAGAACAGAGAAATAGAAAATCACAGTTATATTTTATGAGGAGTAATTGGTAGGAATTATAGTAAGAGGAAAATGATCATACATGTCATATGCTTATCTCAAAATTGACTTAAAAGCATCGCGTATCAGATAAATGCATGTGATTAATTTCTCTACAGTTTGCTGTACACAAATCTTAAATTTCAGTTAAAGAGGTTGCAGTACAAATTAATTTCTCTACGTGATTTTTTACAGGTCTAAGAAGGGAATGAAACACGTAGCATCGATTCCACGTAGCATGTTATGTGTGCAAAAAAGAGGGCAATATTTGCATATGTAGATGTATAAGAAGTTTTTGAAAATAAACATTAGTCATCCTTTAAAGTCCCAAGTTACCAAGAAAAATTCTCTTCTAGCATGGCTCTTTGTCATTCGCCATAGGGGAAAACAGTTGTAAATATACACAAAAAGGCTTAAGGGTTCAATACATGCTTCCATTACCCTCTTTTTTACTCTACTGAAGTTAAATGTCTTGTATATTGCAAGAGCACATGATCTACCTTGCCAGGTTTTAATTTTAATTTATTTTATTTTAATTTTATTTTATTTTGTTTATTTGATTTGATTTTGTTTTATTTTTAATTTACTTTTATTTATTTTTTATTTCAATTTCTTTTATTTTAATCTATTTCTAATGCAAAAAATATATTAATTTTTTATGTTCTCTGGTTGTTTTTTTAACCTACATGAATGCAATGAAAGCTGCCAATGAATTAAATACAGAATTCAGCAAGTTAGTAGAGATAAGTTGCATATGTGCTAGAACTCAGTATGTGAGCAATTCTGCTGAAGTTCAAGGAACATGTGGCATGGTTCAAACCAAATGAATCCATTAAATCTTCACAAAATCATGTGCTTAGTGTCTCTGGTGGAAGATAAAGAATGAGAGAAGCATGTTAATTTTACAGGAATGTGCACTGGAATATTCTTGGCTTCTCACTGACCCTGCTGTATCCCCAGCTCATATCTGAGAATGTATGCATTCTGCCAGAGCTAGGAAGGAAATTAAGATGGGAAACAAGCAAACAAAAAGAACTGTAATTCTTTGAAATACTGTAATTGTGTTATTGTACAATTTTCAGATTAAGGTTCAGGTATTTTATTTTTGAGGTACCACTTTTCTGTGATCTGCTTATGTAACGCATAGGATTAAGGCAAAGTGAAGACTGTTCTTAGAGTTCAGAATGCAGGTTACATTTATACAAGAATTGATAGACAAGTCATATAGCTGCTGCAATGTAAAATAATAATCCACTATTACTCACACAGCATGGAGGTGGAAAACATCAAAATAATCAACATGAAAGTGAACCATAGAATGCATTGAACTTAAATATATGGCCTAATTCTCCTCTTGTGTCAGTTTTAGGCCAATATAGCTATTACAATATAAATAAAACCAACAATAATTTCAGTGATTTCTGTGCAGCTGGTCCTTAGATAAGAGGAAGCATTTAAACTTTGATTCTGTGGTCTTCAGTTCGAAATAAAATGTACAGTGTTTTTCTTGCCTTTGATTTTTTATTATTAAAAATTAATCAGTACAGTGCTAAAGAAAAAGTGTGTAATTATATAAACACGGTAGCCTTGGTTAACTTTGATCATAACGGCCTTTGAGGTCTTCTGTTCCACAAACTCATAGTGTTTGGAAGCTCGCCTGCACAATTCAGTCAAACGTAGATATCATGTAGCTGCATATTTATATTTGTTATTCAACATAACCTATTTGAAGTCACATTTTTGTATTCAGCTCACTAGTAACTTGGATTAGCATTCTTGCAACCCTAATTATCAAACCCTGGTGTCGGTCTTTTCATTAGTAATCCGTAAACTGCCACTTGTTCATTCCTGATATGGGGAGGAGTACTTTTTGAAACCTGGCTGGATGAGCAAGTAATTGGGTACATATTCTGCAAAGGGCAAAGTTGGCCATGTTTTATTACAGAGTACTGGTTGACTAATGGCTAACTTGGTCAGTAAAGTAATTTGGTTTTCTTTCTGCAAGTACTCTTTGACTATCATACAGTTAATTTACCCTGTCCTTTAACCCTGGCTTGCCTGGGGATGAAACTGTAGATTGTGTTTCTTACATCATTTTATGGTGAGCAGTAGTATGCAGAGGTTTTGCAGAAGAAAATTTGAGACCCTCATCTGTATGGTCTGGTTTATAAGGTCAGCTTCAGGACCCTAAGACCAGTTTACGTCAAAACAAGCAATTCTCCTGCTCTACCTGCTCTTTGCTTCTTCCACATCTGGACTTCAGATGGGAAAGTCTGCTCCCCGCTGTACAAATTATACCTAGAAAATCCTGTAGCTTAATACTGAAGATGACCTATTTCTCAGTTAAAAACAGAGAGAGGAGGCTGTTTCATGTCTTTTTATGCTTTTCCGTTGGCACAAGATGTAATTGTAGACAGAAATAAGAATACATTAGCACAAGAAGGAGATCTATATGAAATTACAAGACATGGTTCCCTGAAATTATATTTATTAAGCATTGTGGATGTTTTAAAACTATGTCCGAGCAAAAAATCTTGAAATTTTTTACTTTCAAGAGTTTTAGTCCATTTTAAAAGTAATCTCTTAAACTAAATGTAATTCAGATTTTATTTCATGGTTGTGCCTCATGATATAGTGAAGGGGCAAGGAGAGGATGACTACAAAGGTAAGAAAGGCTACTTTTTCTGAAGATCACCTCTATGGAGAGGCATGTGTGTCTGCACAGACTTGCATGGGTAGCTCCTGCAGATAAATAATTTTAATGAACAGCATACAGGTAAATAATTTTGAAGACCACAAGAAACAACAAAAAATAGTTCTGGGTTTTTTTTTCCCTGTTTTATATTCCTAAGTCTATATATCCATTTAAAAATGTGATTTACTTTTTATTTTTTAAACATCAATATTGTGCCAGAATCATTTTTAACCTAACTGTAGAATCCATCACTGTCAACAGATGTAAGAATGGCTTCAATATTTTTTTCTTTCCAACAACTTTCCATTTTGACATATAAAGAAGAGTAATTTTGTAAAATTCTAAACTTTTACAAAGGTAAGAAATAGCAAAATAATAACAACATTTGTCTTCTGTCAAGAAACATTGACATGGTATTACTACAGCAAAATTGGTTTGTGTTGTGAAGTGTGTCTCATAGATAAATCAGATTTGAGACTTTAAGCTAACTAAATTGTACTTTAGTACTGATCTCTATAAGAATATCAAGACATATGATACTGAATTTATGTTTCTTCAGGTTGTTTGGGGTTTTTTATTATTTTTTACCAAAGTGGGATAAGACACTAGTTTGAAAAAAGAATATTTCCTGTTCTTTATCTGCCTTCACTTTTTTTACACTTAACTCTAATATGATTCAATATGTCAGCAAGCAGACACTTCATCCTCAGCCTTGTATATAAAAAAGCAGAGGTGAGGTAAATCTATATATGGATTTATTGAAAGATGCCTTTTCCTTGTCAGATTAAATAGATATCATTCCAGCATTCAAGAATCAGTACATTTATATTTCCACATAATTCGAATACATGTGAGACACACGTAGCCAAAATGGATTTGTAAAATCTTTATAGGCACATGATGTTTATCAGACTGTGCTGAACACTTCTACATTAGGTGTACAGCTTGATGAAGGACTTGCAGAAGATTTGGAAGTACTACTCCTCATGGTCATGCTTTAGTGAGAATTGTTAAGCTGACATCTGGCTGAGCATCTTCTTGCTTCAGGGCATCCTCCACATGGTCTATGAAGTGCTAGGCCACTTTGCCAAATGCGTGGCTTGATCTGGTTTCTTCATGCCTTGCTCTGCAGAACACCAATGGCTTTCCCCCATGAACTTGAGAGGAACAGCAGCAAACAATTAGCAGTTCTTCAAGACTGGGAAATATCCATCTGCTCTTGGCACAACTGTTTGTCAACATATAAATAGCTACACTGCCAGCAAATGGAGCAATTTTCTTCATCTGGCTCATGCTTCCTTTCCTTCCTACGCAAGTGGCATTTGCAGTTTGGTTACAGGAATTAATATATTCAACAAAATGTCAGTTCTTGCCACTTTATCTTCAAAGGAGTAATTTCAGCAAATAAGTGGAAACATGGAGATAAACTGAAAGTTTTTTGTCTTTTTTGTTTGTTTGTGGTTTTCTTTTTTTGGGGGGAGGTGTCACTGGAGTGCACTTTCAGACTCAAAGATGGGCAAAGAACATATCCGTTGGGCTGTGTTTGATTTTGCATTGTGTAATTAGTTACCTGCTGGAGCTTCTTGCAGCTTTTCCATTTGCTTTTATAAGGGCTAATCCTAACTAAAGAAGAAAAGAGTCATTCTGTGACCAGTGAAACTTACGAAGCTTCGTTTCCTGCAGTTCCCTCCCATGTGGTTTCTCTAGTGTCTAATAGCTTGGTTGAGTTCACGCTGCAGGTTCTCCCACAGTAAGATACCCAGATTAGTTCCCTTTCATTTGACTTTCAATTTTCACAGAACAAGTAGAAATTTACTTTATATTTAACATAATGTGGAACTATGTTTCATCTCTTAAAAAAACACAGCCCACATATAAAAACATTGGTGTTTTAGAGCAGCTACAGAACTGTGTTTCACTTTGTCCCAATTAACTGATGATCATAAACGCTATCAGCTGTGTAATGGACACAGTGGTAATGCTTACATATATCTACAATTGCTCTTGATCCTGCCATTGGGCTTCCTGAAACACTGCAGCGTTTTTGAACATTTGGAAGAGGCAAATAACTCATAGTTTCCTCTCCTTCCTTCCATAATCCTGTTTAATTAGATGAACATGCAAGTGCAAGTGACAGCTACTCTGAGTGTCTTGAATGCTGAGTCAATGAACCCTGAGGCTTATAATCTAATCAATACACAACATAGTAAATGACTGGTAAATCTGGTTTAGTAAGTTCAGTGTTACATTTTTGGACTCCTGGAAAGTTTAATCTCTGTGGTTTGATCCTTTGCAGCAGACTTGTGAGTCTGATTTCAGTTAGCTTTGTTTAAATCCAGCAAAACTCCATGGCTTCCAGTTTTTCTCTGATCAAGATGCATTGGGGGGAACAGGCAGGGCATTTAGCTTTGTTTTGACTTGTCTTTTAATGCACTTATTAAACATATCTTTACTAGCGATATATTGATGGAACAGTTTTACAGAAATAAAAGTGACAAGGCTCCAAGGAGTTCTCCGGCTGCAATCCAGGTTGAACTGAAATTATCTCTTGAACAGTCAGGTATTATTGCATAAATGTTGACAGATCCCAGCTGGCCAAGCTCTGATCTCAAACCAATTTCATTCACTTTCAAACCCACTGGCTTCTGCAGCTTCTCTATTTCAAATTTGCACCACGTAGACATTCTCATTTTAAGAATTAAATGTTTGTGTAAAGCAGTTTGGGAACTGAATGTTTGGCAAGTTTCTTCTTCATGTGATGTGGCAGAGGTGTTCAGGTTTCTGAGGAAAATGATGATATTGAACAGAAAAGGACACAGGCACAGTCTTTCACAAATGGACATCCTTGTCATTGCTAGATCTTTGCAGATGTTTAGGTTCTTTATCAAACTTCTTCCTATCATAGGAAAGTAAATGTAATCTCCATGGGCTGGGTGTTTTCTTCTATAAGTTGCAGGTAGTTTTCTGTCATTTGCAGGCACTGTGTGCTGCAGACCCAGTCTCTTAAAACCCTTTGTGAGGAAATGAGAAGTGGATAGAGGAAAAAAACCTGTTGCATGCTCCTGCTGAGCTAGTCCTTCCAGACTGCCTAGCCAAACACGAGCCATGGGTGTTAGTCACCCAGTATCAACATGCCAGGACACACAGGCTTTGAGAATCATTTAAAGAAATTGACTCTACCATTACTGTTGTGGAGTTAAAAGCTATGACATGACCTTAGCATCAGCCAGTCTGTGTGCAATGTCTTGTCTTGTTGCAAGAATTTGGTGCTTTTGTTTCCCAAGCTGAAGATGACCAGCCGCTGTGCAGGTATGGCGCTGGTGAAGAGTGGGGTTTGAGCTGCCTGCAGAGCTGTCCTTGGCCTGCAGATGTCCTGCTGTTGCTGCATGTCTGGGCCTCTGGTGGAGGGGCTACTTCATGGGTTATGAACTAAGGTGGAATTTGGGTTTACGTCCACAAGTGGCAAGACTGAGATTTCCAAATGGGCTTCTATATAGGTTGCAACTGAGAGCCTCCAGAAATAAAAGCACAGGACTCCTATGGTGCAGCTTTCAAGGCCTCTGCTATCAGCACAAGTTTGGCTGAATTTGGGACCCTTAGGTCCCAAACTAGGGAAGCACTCAGATCCAATTTGGCTTACTATTAAAGAGGCAGCACTAAACATTTTGGATCCAGATCATGTCTGCATAACAGAGTTTGAATACGTTAATTTTCTTCTAATCACAAATTTGTCACATGCCACACATGCTACTTCTGATTTTTATGAGAACCTGCTTGAGAGGATAGTTGATGCTTGTCACATCACTGGGATAACAGTGGTTTAGGAGCTTTTAGCTGTTTAAATAGTATATTGAAGAAATACCTGTCTGTATTTACCTGCTTACTAGATATTTATTGAGAAGATTCTACCAGAAAATCTTTATTCTCGGTCTAAAAACATTAAAGATAATCAATGTTATTAATGTCTTAATGTTATTAATGTCTTACTGTTATTAATGTATTAGCATAAACTGTCATGTAGTAGCAAAGTGCCAAACACTATTTCCTTCCTATTAGCAATTGCTGCTGTAAGTTTTGAGCAAGACAAGCTGAAGCTAACTCACCTTACTTCCACCTTCAAGAAAAGCAGGTGATGGTATTCATGTTGCTGGGTGTGCGCTTCCTCTATTCATAGTGCCGTTTCATGGTGTTTGGAGAACAGGGAGTGCTGGTCACGCTTCTTTTGATGCAGCCCAGGACACAGTTGACTTTCTGGGCTGCGAGTGCCCATTGTCAGGTCATGTTGAGCTCATCATCATTTTCAGTAGCTTGTTTTCGGGGGGCCATAATCATCATTAACAAAATAGATTTTTTTGTAACTGTTGCCACTTTTTACTTTTCCATATGACAACTGTTTTAATTTCTCATTCAGACCAGCAGGGTCCAGTGCAGGGTTAAGGTGCATATGCTATGGACAAAGCTCCACACACACAGGCACACACATAATTCTGTCTGTACAAACCCCAGTGGCGGCAGAATGCCTCAACACGATTGGAAAACAATACCATACAAAATAACTATTTTTGAAGGTAGATCCTGTGTTTTTAAGGGGTTTTAGTTTAGTAAACGTTATTTAATTTTGATGGACTTTCTTCTGGGGTATTTAGAATTTCCAGAAAGCAAATGATAATATTGTGTGCATTCTAAAACAAAAATCTCTCGTGCTCTGCTGAGAGAATAGAACTTGTTTGGTCTATGTATTTATTCCAGAATAAATAAACCCCCCAAGGAGTTTAGTTATAGACTGGGTATAAATTTGGGCTTGATGAAAAGTTCAGGTGTTATGAAATGCTCAGAACGAGGCAGATTCACACCAGTGACAGCTGGTGATCAGAGCAAGATGCCCCAGGCAATCCAAGAGGTTGTGAAGTCCATGCTCTGTCCAGCCCCAGTGCAGGCCCTGTCTGCTGGGGGCTGGTGTGAGGATCTTGTGGCACTCCTGCCAGGAGCTTGCAGTTCCAGTGTCTGGAAACAGTGATGGCATGGATCCTTTTTTACTGAAATCCTGCACTAGAATCTAAACCTAGAGTAATTCAGCCATTGTTAACCTAAATATGCCATCTCATGTTTCATTCAGGCTTACTTCACCGTGGTTGTTTCTCACTGATTGCAGCTGAAATGAAGACAAATCAGGCTTATTATGTTTAAGGGTTGTGAATATTTTTATTTTTGGTTTTTCAGTGGGCCTGATTCTAAAGTGGTAGCCATTTCCACCAGAGTAAATTGGGAGCAATCACCATGCTTCTCGTTGTCATTCATCCTGCGGTTCAAGTAGGCTCTCATTCATCGGAGTGAAAGGTCCCTCGGTCTTGAATAATCAGTATAACATGGTGGAGTATTTAGTGGAGCAGGACTGAAACGCAAGTCCATCGTTCCCATAAGTGCCCCAACAGGTGCCCACAGAAAGTGGCTGCTGTCACTTCTTGCTTTCTCTCTCTTCTTCTGTTTATATAAACACTGAAGCTGGGAGAGAATTTCATTTTACCCAGGAGAGAAACTTAGTGTCAGGTCACCGTAATGGAAGATTTGGGGTTTAATCCCACTGGGGAAATCAGGTGTTGATTCAGATACCTGTGAGATGAATGAGTTAAGCTGCTGGAAAGGCTTTACTTTACAAAGGAGGCAAACTGGTACTTTCAGGCTGGAAAATAACATGATGGGTGGATATGACAAAAAAGTACAAAATCATGAGTGAGCAGGGACTTTCCAGCCCCCCTTCCAAAACAAGAGCAGATCTAAAACACAAGGAGCTTTTTGCATTTGTCTGGGCTTTGTGCTGCTTTGGGATTTTTTCCCCAAACTTGTGATTTAACTTTGTAGCTCCTTGACAGAAAAGGCTGTAGTAGATGTTGAAGGTTTAAGTATGTTTGGGGAAGACCAGACACGTCCATGGAAGAGAGGTCTTTTAGGGACTAGGGAATACCAACCTTATAGCCTTCTCACCAACCTTATAGCCTTCTATGAGGAAGTGACTAGGTGGAGGGATGATGGTAGAGCGGTAGATGTAGTTTCTCTTGATTTCAGTAAGGCATTTGATACTGTCTCCCACAGCATCCTCATAGATAAGCTAAAGAAGTGTGGGCTTGACGATCAAATAGTGAGGTGGATCGAGAACTGGTTGAAAGGAAGAAGGCAGAGAGTTGTGGTCAATGGCGCAGAATCTAGCTGGAGGTCTGTGACTAGTGGAGTTCCTCAGGGGTCGGTGCTGGGACCGGTGCTGTTTAATATTTTCATCAATGACCTGGATGAGGGAACTGAGTGCACCATCAGCAAGTTTGCTGATGACACAAAACTGGGAGGAGTGGCTGACACACCAGAGGACTGTGCTGCCATTCAGCGAGACCTGGACAGGCTGGAGAGTTGGGCGGGGAGAAACTTGATGAAATTTAACAAGGGCAAGTGTAGAGTCTTGCATCTGGGGAAGAACAACCCCATGTACCAGTACAGGTTGGGGGTTGACCTGCTGGAAAGTAGCGAAGGGGAAAGGGACCTGGGGGTCCTGGTGGATAGGAGGATGACCATGAGCCAGCAATGTGCTGTTGTGGCCAAGAAGGCAAATGGCATCTTAGGGTGCATTAGAAAGGGAGTGGTTAGTAGGTCAAGAGAGGTTCTCCTCCCCCTCTACTCAGCCTTGGTGAGGCCGCATCTGGAATATTGCGTCCAGTTCTGGGCCCCTCTGTTCAAGAAGGCCAGGGAATTGCTTGAAGGAGTCCAGCGCAGAGCCACAAAGATGATTAAGGGAGTGGAACATCTCCCTTATGAGGAGAGGCTGAGGGAGCTGGGTCTCTTTAGCTTGGAGAAGAGGAGACTGAGGGGTGACCTCATCAATGTTTACAAATATGTAAAGGGTAGGTGTCAGGATGATGGAGCTAGGCTTTTTTCAGTGATATCCAGTGATAGGACAAGGGGCAATGGATGTAAACTAGAGCATAGGAAGTTCCACGTTAACATCAGGAAGAACTTCTTTACTGTAAGAGTGACAGAGCACTGGAACAGGTTGCCCAGGGGGGTTGTGGAGTCTCCTACACTGGAGATATTCAAGGCCCGCCTGGACAAGTTCCTGTGTGATGTACTGTAGGTTACCCTGCTCTTGCAGGGGGGTTGGACTAGATGATCTTTTTAGGTCCCTTCCAACCCTTGGGATTCTGTGATTCTGTGATTCTGTGAATGTGGAGAAATTACCCTTCGAATAGGAATTTCAGGCACTGCAGGTTGTTGGAGACTGCAGTTATGTTCCAGGGGAGGGTATGGTTACTCCTGCCAATGTAACGAGCTGCACAGAAAGAACTGCACTTTTCCTGTCTCTCCCAGGGCTGCCGTCAGAGACCAAGCCATGAGTTGTAACACTCTTGGTCCGAGCAGCACAGCTGGATGGGCATGGATAAGGGACTGGGGAGAGTGCCATCTCCTACCTTTCCCCACCTGTGAATCCTGAGCTTGGGCCAAGCCCTCTTGCAAGATTGGGTCCCTGTGGGGCAGTTCAGAGCCAGAAAGTCCTCCAGATTATACACAGGAGAGAGCTGCTGTGTGCCAGGGGAACGTGAAGTCTTACTTCTCTGCTGTTCACAAGCAAAACTTCACATATATGCACATCCCACATCCCCCACAGAAGTGCTTACAGGCCTGGGGTACCTTCAACTATAGGCAACAACTTTAGACTTGCCGACCTAAATCATTTCATTGGTCCATCCCTAGAAAACATTTCAAGGTCACCCAAAGACGCCATGGTAAAGATGATGGCTGAAATCTGTCTTACCCACTGGAACCATCCTACTCATGATAATTGGCATAAATGCCTTAATCTTTTCACAAAGACTCAGCAACATTTTCAAAAATAGGTTTATCTTTGGTAATGTTTGCATTTTATGTATGAAATTCCTAACATAAATAAAGTCTGGTTAGTGTTAACCTGAAAACACAAGGCTTTAAAGACATTTTTTGTCAGATCATGGTAAGAGCAACCTTGATGCGGTTTGCCAAGCTTTGCATTATAATGTATGTCATCAGTAATGTAAGTTGTTATAATTTACTTCTGACATTAAGATCTTGCTTTTGGGCATATAGTTGCAAATGTATCCTATTCACTTTCTTACTTTCTAAATGCCCTTCATGTTTCAGTAAGACAATCCAATCAAAACTAAAGACCAAATGCACTGTAAAACAAACCAAGCATACAAACAATTCTTAAGCGTTCCTCTTATATGTTAGCTTGCTTGCCCAAGGCTTCTAAACTTCTTAAGCTATGTAATTGTGAAGTGCACAAAAGTTTTTAGAGGAAACATTTATACCATGTATTTTGTATGGTTTTCAGGTTCAAATTTGTAAAAAGAGAGTCACACAGATAAGAATTTATCGTAAATCTAACCAGCCTGGCCTAAGACTCACCACTGCTGAACATTCTCGTTCAAAATGGTTTGTTCTGATTTTCTTAAGTGACAATTTAAAATAATAAGTTTTATGATGACAGCACTTTGGAGGTAACTAATTGTGCTAAAAGATATGCAATCCTTGATGAAATGGAAGTCCCCCACGAGGAAAGATGCTTTAGTTTAATGATGGTCATAAAGCCAATTTTTAAAGCTATAAAAGTCACTGATTTTCTGTCTTTAGCCTTAGGCTGAATTCCATATTCTGCATGTGCTTTCCATCAAAACATTTCATGTTCTGCTCATAAGGTTTTGCCTTTTACCACCCATTACAACAACAGATATTTTTTTCCACCCAGAATCCCTGAAAAAACACTTAGGATTCCATGTCAGGAGTTAGGATTTGATTAAAACTTGATGTTAACCTGTGCTCCAAAGGCAGTAGCTCCACAGCCCCTTTGCACCGTTGTGGCAGTGTGACCGTGTGGTCCCTGCTTTGGTAGTGGCTGCCTCAGTTTGCAGAGTATCCAAATTGCTCCATTCATTTTGTGTGGCAACTGGAACAACCACTGGGGGTATTTGCAATCCCAATGTTAATGTCTTTGCTGCTGACTGAAGCATGTCAAGGAGCAGCAGCTTAGAGACTTCCAGGACGGGGTCTGCATTCACAGAGATTGTGGACATGTGCTTGCAAAATCCCTCTCAATCTCTGGAAGAAATCACTCCTATATAAAGCCTCCAAAAAGAAAGGGTCATGTACTAGTTAGGAATCCTTACTGACTTCCCTGGTTTGGGGTTTAAGCTGATAAAGAAGAGGATTGGATTTTCCCTGTGCGATAACCATTTCCCTGCCCTCCTCAGCTGCAAATAATTAAATGAGTTTCAGTAAATGTGACATAAGATCAGATCCCACGAGCTCCTGCCAAAGAGCACTTTTAAGGCATGAATTAAATACAGGTTGAAGTACTTTCAACCAATCAGCTGGTTTCTCACAGAGAAACGGGAGCTCCTTCATTTAGGAACCTGACATTTTGTCCAAGTTCTGCTGAGCAGAACAGATCACACCAGTTAACGCGGTAATGAAGAAGTGATGGTGGTATTTGCACTCGACTTGTACGTCAGCATAAATTCTATTACTTGTCCAGATCCGTACAACTTCCCTGAAATAAAGCATATTTCAGCCCCATTAACCAATTTAAGATCTAAAATGAAATGAGATCAATTCAACTTAAATCCATCATAACCAAGCTGGCTTTAAGAATTGCTTTCTCTGGGTCTGTAAGGACACTTCCAGTAACTGTTCTGGCAATGTAATGTATTCTGGGCTTTTTAACAGGCCCAGCTACCTGCAAAGTTTTAATTGCAAATACTCAGATCAGATATATGGACTTCTGCTTTCTTAATGTCACTACCACCCATGAACACCTGCAGTACTCCGGCATTAGAATTTCAGGCAATAAATGAATTTTAATGTGTTAAAATGGCACATTTATAACTTAGCCACCAACACAAAACAATAAATGGTTTTAAAAATAATTACTGCGGTTTAGCACAGCCATTATTTCAAGCAGTGGCTTTCAGTTGTGTTCACACTGCACAGTTAAAGACATGTTTAAATGTTTCCACTTTTCAACAAGATGGCCACCCAAAGGGGATGTCTGAGGAATAAAAACTGGAACTAAAACCTTGAAGAGAGGTTACGTTTGCCAAGTTACTTGTGAGAACTGCATCGGGGTTCTCAAGGCTCAGCCTGCCGCGGCTAGCCAAATAGGTGTAGTTTCTGCATAAATTAATTCATTTTCTCTCAGCACCTGTATAGCCAAATGTAATACTCAACCTGTTTCTATGGGGTCACCTTTGTGTGACATCCCAGTACTGGTATCATCAGAATTAATAGGAAAACTTGCCTTAAGCTTAATCGGTATTCTAATGCCTACATTTTTAAATTACTTGAACACTTTCTTAATTAAACTGGAACATTAAAAATGTAACTGCTCTTTATTTTTTCCTGTTTTCTTCATATTAAAATACTTCAAAGATAATTGCAATCCATATGGAAGAGTGCTTTTTGTCAAAAAAAAAATTAAATATCTTGTACTTGATACTACACGGTAATTATAAGAAAGAAACAACTGGGGAAAAAATGTAATAGGTAGTCCAAAGGCCAGCAGTGACTTCACCTGAATCACTGAACATAGCAATTGCTTCCCAGCTGTTTAGATTCTAATCTCATTGTGGATTTGTGTTGCTTTCACTGACTATATCTTTAATATCTACATGGACATATGCTGTAGTGGTTGTTAAGACATTTTAGGAAACTTGCATCTTCCATCACCATTGTCACAAGTTAAAGGTCCAGAGACCTTAAGCCGATGGTTCAAACTCATCTCGCCAAAGCAACAGAGTGAAAAAATGTATCTTTTTCTTTTACTGCTCATTTTAAAGAAAACGAAGTGAATGATGAATTCAACATCAGTAAAGTCATTCTGTCCCTCAGCTTGCAATGTTTGTGGAGCTTTATTTAATGGAAAACTGAGATCAGTCTCATTTACGGATTATTTATTGTGTAGATGTTTATTTTAGTGTCTATCCTGTTCCTTCATCCTCACTCACCATCCTGAAATTAACCATATTCATCAGATAAACCATATACCTTTGTTCACTGAGCAGTGTTACAGTTAGGGATGGAAATGTGTTATTGAGCTTAAATTAATGTACGCATTCACTAAACATTTTCGAGCTCTGTGCCCATATTCGCTAGAGACAAAACGTTAGCCAACTGCAGTGAAAAAGTGAAAAGCCTTTTATGCTTCAACACAAGCAACCTTAGTGACTTCAGCTTCCAGCTTACACAAGCCTACCCCACTTTGAGCTGTAGTCACTGTAAATTAAATAACTTTCTAGTGACGGTTTTAATCTGGTCTCATTTTTTTTCAGGTATACCAGTGCCAGTTCAGAGTGACTCCACTTTGCCCACTGTTTTGTCCAGTTTTATATCAGCATAAGGAAGACCAGAATCAGACCCCAGTTTCTCTCTGATGCGTTGAACCAGTTTTGGCATCATGCAGTTCTTCGTACAAAGAGCCAATGGCTTACAGCAGAGTAGCGGGCTGCAGGAGGTTTGCTTCTCTTTTCTTCTGAATTTATTTAAGCTTGGTATTTGCTTAAAGAAAAAATACACTGCTAGTGCCAATTAGATAACTGGATCATCCTTTTCCTTCCATCAGAAATTTCTTTCTCTTTTATTTTCAGTTCTAAAGGCCCAGCTTCTAAAGCACGCTGGTGCACATCTGATTAAGTGGGCTGTTTGTGGGACTGAGCTCCGAAATTATAAATATCCTCTGAGTTTGTAAGCAGCTAATATTCTTCAGAGATTTTCACTTCCCCACTTTTAAAATGGGAAACAAAATGGAATTTTCATCATCAGCTGAGCTCAGAGCTATTGCTGTCTTTTCTCTTCTAAACCCGCTTTTCACTCAGTTGCTAGACCAACCTCCCTCGTGAGCCTCTTCCCAGGAGAAGCAGCAAAAAAGGCAGAATTAAAGGAGAGACAGGGTAAGGGTGGTTGTTTGCCACTTGCCCATGTCTTGTCTTCCAAATAGAGCTTCTCTTTTCTCCCACAAGAAACTAGAACAGTTAATTACATAGTTTACAGCCCATAGTAGCTGCAGCCATGTACCTTCACCCTGCCCACCACAGACCAGTGCCTGGTCCTGCATCCCAGCCTGTGATGCGGCATGTGCCGTACCAGTCACCACACGGCAAATCCTCTGGGACGGTTTGTCCCATACCACAATCCCTGGAGCAAGGGTGCTGGCTTGTTCCTGGGCAAGGGACAGAAGCTGGAGCCACTTGTTCCTTTTCTGTTGAGAAAAATGGGAGAAATTCTGCTGCCTTTAGTTGTTTTGGAGGCAGCGATGCTTGATCTGCTGGTTCTTTCCTCTGGCTTTTTCCTCCTATTCTTTACCCAGCAAAATAAGCTGGAGTGCTTGGAAAGGGCCTCTCTTTTCCTCCCAGTTAATTACACAGCTGAGTCCTTGGTCCGTGTTGTTGCTGTGAACACTGATAAAACATGAAGAGCTTTAGAGCAGGAAAGTTCCTGCAACCAGTTTTTCTGGCTGTTTGTGGTTCAGTACCCTATCGAGTCAGCAATTATTTTAAACCGTTACTGGAAGTCCATGCAAAATAAAGGAAAAAATTCGTGAAATCATAGAATGGTTTGTGTTGGAAAGGACCTTAAGATCATTCAGTTCCAATCCCCACGCCATGGGCAGGGCCACCTTCCACTAGACCAGGCTACTGAAAGCCCCATCCAACCTGGCCTCAAGCTTCTCCAGGGATGCGGCAGCCACAGCTTCTCAGGGCAACCTGTGCCAGTGCCTCACCGCCCTCAAAGAGAAGAACTCCCCAATATTTAATCTAAATATCCTCTCTTCTGGGTTAAAGCCATTCCCCCTTGTCCTATCCCTACCTGCCCTTGTAAGAAGTCCCTCTCCAGCTTTCTTGTAGGTCCGCTTTAGGCACTGGAAGGCTGCTCTAAGCTCTTCCGAGAGCCTTCTCCTCTCCAGGCTGAGCAAGCCCAACTCTCTCAGCCTGTCTTCACAGGAGAGGTTTTCTCCATAATTTCTCTGTAATCATTTTTTATGAGCCCCTTTGGCAAGACCCTGCTCCACATGCAAATTCACACGAGCTTGCTGGGTTTTGTAGCGTTACTGGGATTACTGCTCAAAATGCTTTTACCGTTATTTCAGGTGCCAGTGACGTACCCTGGTAAGGTTTGCTTTTACGAGAGAAGGGCACATCCACCCAAAGACTGTCCTGTCCAAGCAGTGCCTGGCATTGCTGGCAGAATTTACCCTTCTGTGCAACGTTGCCTCTTTTTGCACGTATAATAATATGGCTTTTTAACACCCTAGAAAAAAGGTTCTGCATTTAAAAATGCCACAGGAGCGAAGATTAAGAAAGCAAGTGCAGACGCCCAGCTGTTGAAAGGAAAAGGAGTATGAAATTGGGGGTGGGGGACAGAATTAGCATTCTCCTCACATGCTCGCTGCCTGCTCGAATCACAATGCAGGCATTATCAGTGAGGGTTGAATCTTTGTATTATTTCCAAGTTTCCCCTATTGTCAGTCATTGTGACAAAGTGCAGGACAATCTGACACAATGATGAATCACTCCAGACACTGAGTTTTCACATGGCTGTCACAGGATCTCAGTAGGCTGTGTCACCTGAAAATGCCACAAGACCGAAGCTGTGGTGTACTTCAGAACAAAAATGGAGTTTGGTATAAACTCCACTGATTCAGGACATAAACATGGGGGTCTGGAAGGATGGCTGAGATTTTCCTCTTACTTAGGAAATCTCTGCGTTTTCATCCAGAATGAATGAAATCAGGATTGGAGCCTAGGATTTATTAACATGTCTTGCATGCAAACCAGGAAGATATGGTTTGGATTTTTATGTTATGGAATGGAAGGATTTGTACTGTGTGCATTTCTTAAAATACTTTGTTCAAGATGTAATGCCTATCAAAGGTTATTTTATCCCAATAGCTTCAGTTGCATATATAAAAATGAGTTTCTTGAACTTACTTTTTTTCTGCATGGTAAAGTTATCTAGCATGCATTTTATTTTCTCTGTGTGTCAGGTAAGATGTAGCTGTACTGATAACTGATTGATATATAGTCAAATGCAAATATGCTTGTTTAAGTACATGCCTTGCCTTCATGTATATTTGCTTGTGGGTGCTATTGTGAGTCTAGCCCAGAAGAACATTGCTTTCTCCCACATTATTATTCACAAAGGCAGCTTTCTGAGTTATTTCTGTTCCTGCACAATATTCATGATAGCAATTTGATACCTTAGCAGTTTCAAGGTTATCAAGTGATTGAAAATCCTACTGCTTATTTCAAGGTGTTACATATAAACTGTACTGCCATCCATTCTAGTAATATAATAGTTTTTCTTAATGCCTTTCATGAACTCCTGATTTAAAGTGTAAGCTAACTTCAGAAAGGGCCTATCAGCCCCAGACTTTCCAGTGCTGCTCAGCTGCTGAATACAGTCCTCTGAGTTTGTACCGCTGCATGTACACTTAAGCAGGCAATATTTAATCTCTTTCAGAGATATTGATACATCAGCTCCCAGGTGAGGACACTGAACCATAGCCATAATGAGAAACAAAGAAATGGCTATTTATCTCATGTGTCGAAGGGCTAGTGCTCCTTTGATATGAATCTCATGAGCAAGAATTGCAGATTGTACATCGTGTGGATTAACTTTATACCAAAGAGCCACTACAGAGCCATATGATACTGTAGCGTTCATTAGCGATGAACAAATAAATGCCATTGAATGCTTAATGAGGGCATTGAAGAAAAGCCCATCATTTCTCAACCTGTTTTGGGGGCTCCCAGCCACCCACTGAATTTTGGCTGTGGATGTAGTTTGGGTGATTTCTGATTGGTGAATAGTGTTGCTTGATGGAGTTTACATGGTGGCATCTGCTTAAGTAACAGATGTCTGTGCCACTAAGGTGCTATGTTCTCACTTTTTATATAGAAAGAAATTGCTTCTCAAAGAGTTTTTATTGTCTTTATGCAAATTAAAATACAAAATTCCTCTCCTTAAAGGATCCTCATTATAACAAGAACCTTAAATAATCATAAATACATATGCAGCCTCATAAAATCTTTTGCTCTTTGGATATCAAGGAACTTCCTTCTGCGCTGCCAATTGTGCATGAAATTAGTTCTTATTTCAACTACCAGTATGAAGATACTAGCTTTTATTCTGTGAAGCCCCACTGGATTTCTAAACAAATAGTGCAGAATAGTTGTTTGTGCCAAAGTATTTCAAGGAGGAAATTTTGCATTCTGCTTCTCATGTAGTGCTGAAGAGTAAGATAGAGCTCTGTACTTATTCCCCAGAAGCCTGGTGACAGAAATATACATGTTTTTTATCTTTCCTTTACCGATTTTCTTTGCTAGGCAAATGCGTGACATCTTTAAGGATTCTCTTTTTCTTTTAACCAGGGATTGAAATCTGTGAGGAATCATGCCTAGAAAAATGCCCACAGTTGCCAGACTACTTTGGGCTGAGTGTTAAGGTATACAAGTCCTGTTTCATCTCACATCGTAACTTTGCATCAGGTATGACTTGCACAGCACTAGATTCCCTATCTATTTTGTTTATTTCCAGTGACAGGGAGGGATGAAGTCCCTTTATTCTTTGCATTACCTACATATGGACCAAGCAAGATGTCAGGTAACATGGTACCTTCAGGCAGGATGAAGGGCCTGCTAAGGGAGGCCATGGGCCCAACCCAGTTTGTGCAAGAGTGGTACCAGACCCTGAGACAGGTAAGACTGTACTTTAACAGGATGTTTTGGGATTTTTTCCTGGCTACAAAGTTCAGGACAACAGCCCCTGTGCTGGACAAAATGATCCTTGATGAGGTCAAGATGAACATGCTAACACCAGACTAGAGCGTCTACCAGCCGCTTCCAGGACCTTTGCAAAAAAATGCATAGAGTTCAGTCAGCACTGAAAAGCACCTACCTGTCACCTCATCGCTCTTAGGCAGCAGAAATTGCCCCACAACGACCTCTGAGGTCAGCATTGTCTGCCAACCCCATGATGATTTGGCTGCCCCATTCCTCCCTGCCACCCAAACAGCCGGGGCAACCTGGGCATCCTGGGGGATGTGTGTCTATCCACCTTGTCTTCCTTCATGTGGGCTCAACAAACACCAAATCCATGGTAAGCTTGAGAGAAATGGCTAATTTCCTGCAGAAGGGGGAGCCTGGATCATGTCCGGTCTCACGTACTTTGTGCTTGGTTTTGTCCTTTTAAAATATGTTGTATTAAAGGAAAAGAAATTGAAAACGAAAGCGTAGAGAACAGAAATGTGATTCTTTATTTTTTTCTGACCTGTGGGATGTGATGCTGTAGGAGTCAGAAGCCAAAGTCTGTTCACTCTTTCAGTGGATAAACCTTATTTTAGATAGATATTTCTGATATGACCTTTTCCTAACAATATTTTTTTCACATATCTATCCAGTAGACTGAGTAAGGAGGTGGTGGATGTGCAGTGTATTTTTAACCTGGTGGCAAGAACATTAGTAACATAGAAGGGTGCTTTATTCTACTGCTAGCGCTGGCATCTGTTTCACAAACATTACCAAGATAATCACATTCTTCCTGCATCTGTTTTGCTTTAGCTCACACAGATAATTCAAGGGTAATGCACCTTGTCTAAGCTAATTCTAAATACATGCCTCAAACACAACAAAAAGCGCTTGGTGGGTATTTTGACCCGATGCACTACATCAAAGAAACCAAGTAAGCTGTAAATGCTTTGAATAAAATTGGACAAAAATTGGCATTTGTCCAGCCATGTTTCTGTCTGGATGTTATTTGAGTTTTAAACTTTCCCTTTATGTGAATATGTATCAAATTGCAGTGCAACCTGTGAGCTATTCAAGTGCTCAAGTGAGAGCTGTGCTGAGGGATAAAATACACAATGGACGGTGTGTTCTCATGTCTAAGATGAGTCCTGGAACTGAGACCTGACCTTTTCAGATAACCTGCAGGATATCAAAATTGCCTATATGGGACAACACCTTTGAGACGATGCCCCTGATGTGGGGGAACTTGGAGCTGTTCACTGGGACTTTGACCTCTGGATCCATACATGAACTCCTGAAAAATGGAGTCATGCAGATGATTGGTGAAAGTGAGGTTAAATGAAATTAGCAAAATTGATAAATAGAGTAAAGGATGTACTTAATAAAACCAGAATGTTTGTTGCTTATTGAAAGTCAACAAGAGGTCACACCTCTGGAGACGCATATCAAATTCTGTTTTGTATGGTTCAGAAATATCAGTGACCACTACTATCAGCAGCTTCTTTAGGTACTGTGATCAAGTAATAATCTAAGGTGTCAGAAGCTTGAAATGACTCCATTAGAGCCAGGAAAGAGGAGAATTTATGAAGACATCATTAGCATTTCCTTTTCAAACTTCATGCAAATTTCTTGGAGGGAACATATGCCGAGAGTCCTCCGTTAGCAGGTGGAGCCAAGAGGAGTTCCTTTCTCAACACTGGCTACTGCCTGTCATCTTATAACAGTATGTCATATGGTTTCAGAGAGCTAACGCTCCATTGGACATCATTCTATTTGCAAGATTGATTTCTTCTAAACACTTAAAAATGGTTTTGAATGTTAATTATTTTTAAAATATTACTACTCCTAATAAGCAGTATGATAAATCCATTTAAAAATAAATTATTAGCACTCTTCCTATGTTCAAATGCATTCAGATTTTATCAGTAAAGTTTAATTTGGGTTTGACTGATGTTGCAGTAAAATGCTCATCAACATAAAAGAGCAAAGTAAAATGAGGATTTTTCAACCGACTCCTGAGATTGTATAGACAGCAGAGACCACTCTGGATCCCTCCTAAACAAAAACAGTTTGTATGTAGCAGGCCAACATTTGGAAACACAAGATGGCAAAGAGGAGTCTGAAACAGGTATTCATTCCTCATCTTTCAATGCTAAAAAGCAGATTCAAACATTTGAAAGCAAAGGCATCAGAAAATGAACAAACAAATGAGTTTGTCTCCGATAGGAAAATTATATAGTGCTATTTAAAGTGATCCACTGGTTATCTTCTTATTGCGCTAATAAATACTCACAAAACTGTAACACAGATTGACTTGAACAGAGTCCTTGCTTTATTTTGGGTAACTGTACTAGATGGCAGGGTCTTTGTCCCAAGGTTAGGAACTGCTTCAACAGTAAAACCATCCTGGATTTGATCATACACCCAGCACTGTAGCATTTGATCATACGTCTCACCAGCACTGTAGCACTGGGTTTTGGGGACTAATTTCTAATATAGCCTGGTACAAGTGTGAGTTAATTTATGCCTACTTTATTTTTCTCTGTTCTCACTTGTTCACATCACTGATATTTTACTTTCCTGCCTGTCTCTGCTGTCCTTACTGTGTTTCTATCTATATATGGTTTAACTCAAGACTTTTTATAACATTATTACTGATGGAATTTTATTGGCTTTTTTGGTGAGGAATTACAGTAATTAATCATTGAAATTAAAAGCAATATGTGATAGGAAAACTTTGAGCATGCTTAGTGGTAGTCAGATATGTAGTCTTGCCTGCAACCACTGGTGCTGTATGTGAGAATTCCTCATGGCCAGCAGGAACAAAGAGCAAACCAGGACGAAAAGCCAAATCTTCAGCTTGTAGGAAGAGGCTTTAAAATGTCTTGTTGAAGCATACACACAAAACACTGCTCTGTCATTGGGAATAACAGGCAACAAATTGATACAGTCTTTAGGGAACTGAAAATGAGAGTATAGGAAACAGCAATTAAGCAATTTCAATCCTAAATCAAAACAGCACAAGAGGAACACCCCAGATGCTGTAGCAGCCTTTCAAATAATCACTGGATAAGTTTTGCCAAGAAGAATAAAAAAAAAAAAAAAAAAAAAAGAAAAGGAAAAAGAATAAATAGAAAAAAGACAGCAAAATCAAGGCGTATACTCAGGAAAACACAGAACTGCAAAATCAAATTAATGAGGGGAAATTCCCAGTGGATTGAAGAGGAAAGGACGTAAGGACTGCACCGTCCCCTGGGACAGTGGCGCAGGTCACAGCTTTGCAGGGAGGAGCCATGCAGGAATCATGTGGCCTCTCAGCCCTGCTACTGCCTTTGCATGCTGTGCTCCCTCAGGGACCTCCTTGGTTTTGGCACGGGATTTCTGTAACTGTGGCCGTGGTGGAGGAGATTCACCCTAAATGGGTGATTCAGGAAACTGCAGAGATCGCCTCTGGGAAGCTTCCCTGAGAGCCTGCTGTCCTCCTAAGTCCCTGCAGCCTCTCCACAGGCTTACATCCCATCAATCTGATTCCCACATCAAAAAACACAGCTGGGTGGCCAAAGCGTCCAGGAATACCTGCATCTACTCCATCTGAACCAGCTGATTTGGGCAGCCTGGCAGCCAAGGAATGGCCTAAGCAGAAATTTAGCAGCACTGCTGCCCCTTTTCTGACTCTCTGCTTGGGAGTTCTTGTTTCGATAATCATAAGCAACAGTCCTCTAAATCTATGCGATTACTCAGATTTATCCTTCTAAGCAGTCATGCAAAGGAAATAATTTGGTTGTCCTTGATGAATTCTCTAGGATAGTTTAATACAGAATCCCCGAGTCTCTTTGCCTGCTGATGAAAAAAATACTGAGGTTTAACAGGCTTGAAATTGCTCACGTTTTTTCTGATGATGACCTGAGTTGAAGTCCTAACACTGCTGAGCGTGCAAGCCTCATTTTCTGCAAAGCAACTCTGTCCACGTGTATATAGAGAATTCGAGAGTTTTATCCTGAAATCTTAAATGTGCTTCCAAACTAACTCCATTATTAAGGAGGGGTGTGACTGGTGGTTAGGCACTGCAAATACCTTGTATCTGTTTGTGCCATGTCCAGAATGGCCACAAAATAATGTTTATTCCTTTTGAACTACAGAGTTACTTTGTCTGTTCCCAGAAATCTCCGTATTTTGGAGAAAAGCTGGATTTGCAGACATGTGCTGATCATCTGGACAGCATGCATGTGGGAGGGTGCAGGCTTTCTGAAGGAACAGGACTCGTGACACATGGGCACATTCTTAGCATCTAATGTGAAATATGCCTTGCCAGAAATGTGTCTTTTCAGGACCAGAAAGACCATGATGCAGGGGGGGTCTTGAGCATCTGTTTATCTTTAACAGCATAAGCAGAAAGTCATGAAAATCATTAAAAACAAAAGGAAACCAAACTAAAACCAAAAATCCCAAAGCAAATAAGAGACAGCTAACTATATGAAATCCCAAATCTTAGCTCCAGGTAATGCAATCATCTGAATAGCTATTTCTTCCCATTTGCATGATTAATTGACATCTTGTTAACTGCTCATTAGGGACACTGCAAATCAGCGTGGAACAAAATAAACACTTCACAACAGAGAAGAGAGTCTCTAATTGTGAATTATACTGGAAAAAAATGGGGTTTAAAAATACATTGGAGGAGTCATCCTGTGTTATATGCAAGGTAAACGAGATTGAAAGTTTCCCAGACTGTTAACTGAGACTGTATGTAGCAGCCCGTGCTGTGCTCACAATGCTGCTCTGGCTTTGGTGAATTCCAGACTGCATGTCTGGCCAGTGATCTGAATAGCAAGCAGTCACAAAAAAATGTTTCTAAAAAGGTATTCAAGCTTATTGACATATGAGTCTGGAAGAGTGTATATCTTGGTTAATTTATACACATCTCTGAATGCTCAGGTTTACATGTGAATAAGATTTCAAGTCAAGACATTTCCTGTCCTAATGATGGTGGCTCTGCTGCAAAGTTGTTTTCTGTAAATACAAATGTTGCATATAGAGCAGGAGTATCTAATCTGTAAAATATCTGCTTTACAGCACACTTTAGAGGTAGTAGTGTTGACAGCAGAAACCAGCAATGGTCCAGCATGCAGAAATCCAATGTTTAAACTCCTTCTGAAAAATCCCCAGGTCCCTTCTCTCCATGTCTGCAGGCGGATGTCCATCAGTTTGATAGGACCACGTGCGTGCTGAGGACAGTGCCTGAACAAGTGCTTTTGCTGGACCATGGTTATCACACAGGCCATTACACTGATATTGGAGATTTGGAAACCAGTTAGTACATGCAAACCAGCCTGAGATACTGTGATGCAGGGAACTGTCAATGGACCGAGATTGCTTCTCTTCGTTATACTACTGTGGATCCTGAGTACTCTGGTAATAAAATGGAGTAGTAATAAATGATGATAAGGAAGGGAATTAACAATGAACTTCAGTTCATACAATGGGGCTAAAAGTACATCCCCTTTATTGTCAGAGTAACAACACAGAGTAAGAAGCGTTAGCATAAGCCCTACACAATGCTTTGAACCTGTAGGGGTGGGGTGGTGAGGATGACTGTGGTTAAGAAGTAGATGGCTGTGGTTCTTCCTAATTGTGGGAGCTTCTTAACTCCCTGGGGAGTTTCCACCACAGTACCATGGCTCTCTGTGTCCCTTGCAAAGGGAGCAGTACCAGGAGGAGTAGGCAACTGTTGTGCCTTCCCATGCACCATGCTTGGCCAGGAGAGGTAACAACCAATTAATACTCTTGCACATTGTAGCACAGGTATTAGGAGATTTTTCTCCCTGTTGCAGCCTGACAGTTCCAGTGGGAATTCTGAGCTAAATGGCTTTTTCTTTTTTTTTTTTTTTTTTTTCCGTGCACCAGAGAGTAATTTAATTTGTTTTCTCTCTTGCTTGTTTTCCATTGCCACAGCAGAAAGGACAATGACTGATAAAGGGAGAAAGCAGAAAAGCCGCAGCAGTGATTTTCCGTTTTATTTATAGTGACGCTATGTAACAAAATGTAAAAATAGATCTCATCGCTGACAGTTTTGTCGCTTCTTGATTTCAGGCTGGCACTTCGTACCTCCCACCTCCACCTCCTGTGAGGAGCACTGCCCAAGCAGAGGGATCAGGCCAAGGTCTGCATCCGATGAATGGGGTGACTCACAAGAAAGAAAAGGTGCAAATAAAACAGTGAACAATTTACAGTTTATTTTTCTTGGAGGAGACACCTCAGGCTAAATCTTGCTCTCCTGAAACTGAAGTCAAAGGGATGAGTCCAGTGAATGATGGGAGAAGACTGGGAACTAGAGACATAGAAAATCCTCCCAAAGGAGAGTATGAGAAATATCATTTTAGCTGAAAACAGAAATGCCTGGCTTCTGTTACAGCCTTTTCCAGATAGTACCCTATTTGCATGACAGGTGAGCAGTGAATCATGCTCTGCAAGACTTTTTGATCAAAAAAACACTCCTTACTGAAGGAGACAATGAACATTTCAAAATCAATGGCCTGAACAGCCAGCAAGGTATCAGTGGTGATGACTGCCCACTTGAAAATAGCAAAAAACCCTTACTGGGGTGCAACCTGAACAAGTACATCAGTACTACAATCAGTAGTATCATTAGCTTTTCTTTTGAAAGCCACTGGTACAGAAATGCACCTCTTATTCACAGTGCTGCCTGGCCATGAATCTTATTTTAGTAGAAGAAAAAAGTATTTTAAAAGCATGTAAGCAAAATATTGAACGAGAACAATCAAATGACAAAGGAGTCAGAGAATGATCATGCCTTGTTTTAAACTCCAGGGAGGTGTTCACAAACCACACAGAGAAATAACATGCAAGTAACTTTTCAAGTAGGGAAAACAGTACTTAAGGGACATGTCGGCCTTACTTTTTGTTTGTTAAGTTTTTTTATTGCTTGTGGCTGGAGGAAGCAGCTGCAACACCTGTCTTCATTTATACTGTAGGTGCGATGGGAGTCTGCCGCACTGGGCTACACTTTCAATGTCCTCAAGAGACTATATGAGAGAATGACTTTGATGGATTGTAGTTGCACTTGAAACCGAGCTAGGAAAGATTAGCGTGTCTCAAGCAGAGAGATTCCAGTCACCTGACTTTTTTTTTGCTCTGATGAGATAATTTTTCTAATTAACCTTGATAACGTTTCCAGACACACAGACCTGTCCACACGAAAATGGAAATAAATTTTCAAATGGACATTTCACTTCTACCTGTGTTTTCTAGCAGTGAATACAGAATTTTAACACCTTGGTTTCCAACTGATTCAGTTGGAAGACTAAAGCTGAACCTGCTTAAGATAAGCAGAAATTGCCCACAAGAGCCTTTAGCAGAAGTCCACACTTCCATAGGCACCAATGGGTTTTGTAAATACTGATTGAATAAGGAGAGTAATAAGAACTTAAAAGTAGCATTACAGTGTCAGATGCTAATTTCTCTTTATTACCCTGTTGATGCTAATCAAAGTCAGTGATGCTATCCTTTTCAAGCAGGGTCTGAATGACTGTCAAAATGTTTTGGAAGCCAGAGCTTCCAAAAATAATCTAACACGTTATCTAGGCTTCATAAACCTTCATACAGGCAGAGGAACTGAGAAACTATAATATAGGTAACAACCTGTATTTTCCGCAGGAGCTAGGAATCTATATTGAGGGAGAAGTTTTAGCAGGATATTTGGCTACAGTTAAACAGAACTTAAGAGGGGGCCAGTGTATATTTGAGTTTTAGGAAGATAGCAATTTTAGAGATACCACAATCTCTTTTATCTCTTCCAAGGTTACGCTGATACCTCAGCAGCAATCTGCCTTTCCCCTTCCCAGCTTTTGCTGCAGCTGGTTTTGTACAAAGCCAGTAGTTAGTTGACCACTTTAATATGACTTTATAGGTCTTTTAACAGATCTGTTAATAGATGCAGTTGCTCTGGGTGAGCATTACTGTCTTAGGCAGAAGTGATTGCTCTGTGGGATTGGCTTTCTTTACCTGTAGCAAGTTTATTGCATTATTCTTCTCAAAAAAGTCTATGACCATTTCTTAGCAATTTTTAAAAAATTGTAGAATGAAGGTGTTTAGAAAACTAAAACATGCCGATGCTCATAAATTATTTACTTTAAAACTCAGTTGCGCCATTGACCTGAATATGCTGATGAGGTGCCATTCACCCAAGCCCCAGAGACAGTCTTCATGATGGTTCACAAGATAATGTGCAAAACTTTCACACTCCATATTATGTATATATTTAATTTGTTTTCTTAGTGAGTAACATGGTTCTGAAAGTGTATTTTGTTCTTTCAGACATGCTTTGGTGAGGGTTTTTTTCACTTTGCTCATTTCTGAGGCATACAGTCTTTCTACCTTGTCAGCCTTTGCCATAACTTTTGAAAGACACAGGCAGAGAAAGAACAGATGTAAATAATGATAATTACTTACTTTGAACATTTCAAGAAGTGCACGAGGTCCATCCAGAGTAAATGGAAAGACTATTAATCTATTGTACTGATATTGCCTCCATTACCATAGGTTCTGAGCACCTTGGCAGCTTTCAGGAATTTATCCTCAGGACTATGTGAGGTGGGGAAGCATATTTTTCCCCATTTCATTGAGGTAGTGACAGACTTTTTGTGCTTCCCACAGCCACACACACTGATGGAGCAGGAATTTGAAGTTGAGTGTTTCAAGTCCTTTGCCTTGATGGTAACCTGATCCCGCGTGACCAGCAGAATGAATGGGTTCTGGATCCAGATCACCCTGACAGGCATCTGTCATCTTTACTGCCAAACGCTTCAAGCCATATGTGGAGTATAGTACCAAGCATAATGACCAAGTGGGCTATAACAGCTATTTGACGGTCTCACAAGCCTTAGCACATCAAAAGTTGGCTCTAGTGAAGCTAATCTCTAGAAATTAAGGCAATACGAATCATACCAAAATCCATGTGATTTTTCTACAGCTCACTAAAAGAAGTCTTGTCCCCCTTAAATCAAATGTATGTTAATTTCTGAACAGGGTGTGAACAGAAAACCACTTACAAAGGAGCTTTACTACACACAAATAACATGACTTGTATGATAATCAGGAGCAAAACGTGTGCGGACATCTCACTGATGTTTCTTTCCCATGTTTCACTGCCCCAAGCACCTGGTCCTATGACATCTGTCATCTCCTTTGATCCACCTGCCACATTCCTGTTCTGGCTTGCTTTTCTCACAGGACATTCCTGGGGACAGGGTTTACCGTTTGGCACGTATTGGCATACAGAAAGTCTTGTGCCCTGACTTCCTGCTACCTTTGTCCTATCGGCGAGTCACTGTGCTTATGGCTTGCCCTCCTGGCTGCATACACCACAGCATCCCTGTATCACTGAGCAGCTACAAAACTCCTCCACGGACCCACAGCCCACACAATGACCTAGAACACCCTGGTGTTGGCTATGGAGTTCCCTCATAAACAGGATTGTGCACAACAGTTAGGGATACAGAGTCATGGGCTGTGATGAAGACCCTCCTAATTTAAACAATGTGTTTGGGGTAATCTTAGCTGAAGATTTTACTCTACTAAAGGAATTAACACTATATGCTAAGTGGTAGATCTCACCTGTTATGTTTTGCTTCTGGATGAAAGCAGTGTACAGTTCTAGTGACAGCAAGCAGAGTATCACCAGCATTCATGGAAGTGATCATTTGTGAAACAGGAGGGAAGAATATTGGGTCTAAAAAGAAATACGTTTTAAACAACACAGAGGACATAAAATATGATTTTGGTGCTAAAGGCTTGACTGTTTACGTTTTGAAGAAATAAAATCAGGAATATTATACAAGTGGTCATCAAATGTATCTATGCATCCACTACATGTGCAGTACATGAAGAGTAAAGTTTTCAGGCATCGTGTGCAATACATGTACAACAATAGCATAGATATTCATTTGAAGTTAATGTGTAAAACATATAGTGCTCATATAATTTCCAGGTACTATGTAAAGAGAGCATGAAGGGCTTAGCTATAAGGATTGAAATAGTAGGGAGAATTCGGAAACCATAGTTAAAGAACTTAAAAAGAACATCTGAAAAGATGAACCTTTTGATAGGATTTAAACTGCCTATGGGATTCAAGAGCTTTAATCAACAAAAGCAGCTTATTCCATCAATGTGAGCAATAGCAGAAGAGGCGTCATCAGTAAAGAACATTGTAGAAAACAATTTCTTCAGTTTAAAAAACTGTTTAGAGAAATCTGAGACTCCTCCCTTTGTCTGGTGACCATCTGGATGGATTTTGCCTTGGAAAGCCTGTCTTGAACTTGAAGCAAACAAACATTTGTTCACATGGTAGGAAAGAGAAGATTGAAGCAATGTGCCAGAACTGGAAAAGGCGCCGACGTGTATCGGTATATTTACCCAGAGCAAGAAAAATGTGCTCTTTGTTTCTGGGACATTGTCTTTAGTCCTCTCATAAAGGTCTCCTTGACCATCTTGCATAGTGCAAAGTCAGGGAAAAGATACTTATTTTTTCCCGTAAATGACATCTATTTCTATGACATACGTTTGCACTCAAAGGTCTGTTACCAGAAGACTCTCTGGACAGTGCTATATTACAGTCTGTGAAGGTTAATTTTTGTGTTCCTTAACAAGGTTTTAGTCACCCCCAAATCAGTTTGTGTTTCTGTGGTTCCTGCAGGGAGGACGTGCCGCCCTGGCCTGGCAGCACTGCTAGCACCCCAGCCCTGGAGCACCGCAGGGTTTCTGGTGAGCTTTGCAGGACCAGTACCCAGAGAGGTGGTGGGGCCAGATGGCTCCTGCCCTGCTGGGCCAGGCTGCCAGAGCCGGACTCTGGCTGCCATTTCAGGCAGCTGGCTGTCACACTGATGGACTCAAAGCCATCAGCTGGCACCAGGGCCCTATCCAAGACCTATAAAGAGGGGTTGATAGTAAACTCCATAATGGGGAGGAATAATGCAAAGAGGCAGAAATGGTTATTTTCCTCTTCCTTTAGGGTTAGCCATTACAAATTTGGGTGGCAGTGTTTTGGATGAACCCTGGACAACTCTGTCTCTGTACTGCAATATATTCAAACACTCATTTAAATAAGCTGGCAGTTCAGGTGTTGGTTGTTTCCCATTTCAAGCTACTTAGCATCCCTGGCTGTTCCTTCAGTAACTGAAATATCTGATATCCTTCAACAAAAATAACAGTGACTGCTAACAATATACTCATCAAACATAGATAGCAACTTTTATGCTCTTCAGCATTCCTGGCAGTTAGTATTTACTAGATCTCTAAACCTGACTTACCCAATTCACAGAGGCAGGAGGAATGCTGTATTTCATATTTCTTCTTTTCAGAGCTTTGAGTACAGTGCAAGTAACCTTTTCTACAAAGTCAGCTAATACGATCCTTCATCTTAGACATATATAATTTGCAAATGTAAAAGCAATGGGTCATCACATTTGTATGAATCCACATATAGGGTAAAAAGTTTGAATATTTTGGAAGGAGCTTATACATACTCCACAAAGGACACTGATAAATCATACGCTGGCTCTTCCTTATTTGTGCATCATCATTGCTCTGGCAGAAAGACAATTGCACTGCCTGACTAGTAGTTTAAGGCTAGTTTGTTAGTGTACATTTTGACAGTTTGATGTGCATTTTTGTGAGTGCAAATATAGGTATATCTAAAAGATATACATGGAAGATTTTAAGTTCAAGATGAAACACCTTTTCCTTAGAGATGATTTTGACTTTTTTATTTTAAAATTACCTTGAAGTGAACTATGAATTAGTGTTAAAATGAGCAGCAAAGGTTTTTCAAGAAGCATATAGGTTAGAATGCTTTAAATTCCAGTAAAACCTTTCTGAAATGTTTGAGCAAATCGAGGGAGGGCACCTATTCAGGCACATATTACTTTCCCACCAGCACTGCAGTCTGAGAGCTAAATTATTAGGAAAGTTCTTTTGCTGGATTTCAGACAAATCACTTTAATGTGCCAAAATTGATTTGGCATGAAATCATCAATAGACCCTCCAGAATACTAATAGCATTAAAGGCAGAGGCCAGGACTGTCAAACTTGCTTGGCTAAAGTTAGGCTCATAAATTAGTCGTTAGGCATCCAAATTAAAGTCTTCTGCTTCCAGATGTGCTCTGTGTCCTATGGTCCATCTGAAGAGATTTCAGCAAGTGACACATGGGGGAACTGGGAATACTAGGGACAAGGGGAAGAGTTTATTTAATGGTTTTGCTTCTCAGCTCAAATCTTCATCTACTGCTGTAGTATTTTGTAAAAATGCTGTATATGCTCAAATGCTGTAGTAGTTTATAAAGAACTAAAGTTCTGTGCATTTATTTTTTAACAAATCCACAGATCTTGACTCTGACCCACACATCTTTCTTCTCATCTATTGGAAACACAGGCACAGCCCAGTGCTCTGGGCAGAGAGCAAATTCCTGCAGGTGAAGATGATTAACCTCTTCTCCCAACTCCACTTTATATAGCCCTCATGGCCTTGGGTGAAACTTCTTGTAGTGTCTGCCTTCTTGTCTGTAAGAAAATGATGATGATGCTTAATTTCCAGGTATGCAGTGAATATCTCTCATTGGATTGAGCTACTTTCCCTGAAGCACCAATTTTCTGTAGGATCTTTGGTGTAAAAGTACAGAGCAACTTTCTTGTCCCAGGCAGTTGTATTTATGGAATTTAAGAGTGTGAAACAGCATTTGGACCAGGTCTTTCAGCAATAAGATATGTAATGCACTCTCTGTAATATCTGGGGACAGGAGCCTTCAGTGACATAAATCTGTTGCTTTTAACTTTAGTCAATTTGAAAGAATTTCCTTTGGTGGAAGTATTGATTCAATTCAGCTGAGGTCCAGGCCTCTGCCTTTTCAGTAGCAACGTTTCCTAAAGCAACTGGGACAAGTACAGTATAGAAGGAGATCTGCAGCCAAGCAACAACTCAAGGGAACTAAAACTGTCATAGCTGATTAACAGAAATGAAAGCTGCTCAGGAAAGAATCTGAGTATGAATTTAGAGCGCAAGAATTAATTGAGAAGGGGATTCTCTTTGTACTTCTTTTAGTAGGTCAAACAGTTTATTCACTAAGATGCCTTTGAAGCTGCTAGCAAAAAAGGCATCACTGCAAAGATGAAACGAATCACTGAGTGAAGTCATCTGTTTGTCCTAAACCCTACTATTCCGAGTGAATTAGTTGCACGGTGAATAACAGAAGCCTAAGCTAAAGATGCTCCATTAGCCTTTCCAAAGAGAGGGCAAGAAAGGGATAGCTGTGGCAAGGGAGGAGCTGAGGGTAACATGCAGCCTTAGTACAAGAACAGGGGCATAGTGCTGGAAGGTTGAATTGCTGCTTTGTTCATGCAGCTGTGCATGAACTTCTGCTTTTGCTGCAGATAACAAGGACTGAACACAAATTTGGAGCAATATGCTCCCTTCCTGATGGCATTCTTTAACGATGGTGCAGGGCAAGTGAAAGTTATAATGATATTGTGGTGACTTAGTAGATTGTTATTCAGGTAGCCATGAATTCAGTGGGAGTTTTTACACTGATTTTAATGGAACGTGGCTCACAAGAAAGCAAAGCAGATGTAGGCACAGGAATTGATCAGTAGCATACAGGAAAAAGACCAGAGCTCCTGCTGAAGTCAGTGGGAAGAAGGGTTTTCAGTAGTAACATACAAAAACGTATTGGAGAAAAATAAATGTGCATGCAGAGCAAAGCAAATGCAGTGTTCGGTTTTTGATAGCCTTGGCTGCTTGAAGATACTGACAGTAGGAAAATTCACTTTTCAAACTTGCCTCTGCTTTTGATGTAGAAAGGAAATGTGGGACGTTTGTCCCCAAGAAAGCAGGAATAAAAGAGATACTAAGATCTCACAGTCCTGTGCTTCCTCATCAGAGAGGATTTGTGGCATATCATGCCATACTTTGCCTCCAGCATCCAATCTTGTACCTATGGAGTCACTCAACTTTTGATGAGGATCAGTTAGGTATAAGAAATGGATGAAAATAGGACGCAGTTACAGAATATGGCCCATTTTGTGATGTAAATTGTGAAAACAATAGTTGCTTTGCCCATATTTTTCCTTACCTATACCTCCAAAATAAATAAAAGAGGGTTTTCTTTTTGTCATGTTGCTGTATTCTGTTGTATTTATTGTATTTTCCAGCCTAAAGTGCTTTGTGTGAGAGATTAAAAAGCTGCAAGTCTCAGGCCATCTGGCCAACCAAATGGATTTAGTGCACAGGATCACTGCCAGATGTATGCCAGTTGTAAGTTTAATTTTTGAACATAGAAAGTGCCTGGGGCTCTGTGTCTGTTATTCAGAGGAAATTGTGCTCCACTTTTCCAGAAAAATCCAGATACAGTTTGAATCTAGGTGTATGGTCTTTTCTGCTTCACATGGTTTAGGGGTGTATTCTTTTTTTCTCATACAGAAAAATTATAGCAAGAGAATTTTTCATATATCTTGCATGTTACGTATGTTTGATCACTTCTGTCTGACCTTATGGAACAGTAGGGAACGCAGCAATAAGTTTTTATAAGGAGCTGCATTGAAATTGTTTACTTGAAAGATAAAATTTCAGAAAGTATTTCTAATTAATTTGCACATATATTTATTTATGATCAATTTGGAGAATATATATTTTTTCAATTATATAATAGGTTATCATATCTCAGAAGTGATAATTGATTTATTTAAATGAGTAAAGGAAGATGAGATATTTCTATCTTTACAGACTGTAAGAAGGATAAAATGCATTGAATTTTTTATTTTCCAAATGTTCTCACATAACAAGGTCTACAGTACATCTGAGATAGTTATTGTGAAAATGAGGAAAGGTGTGAGCACAGATAGCTCTGGGCTTTGCTAAAAGGTCTAGAGAATTTTGTTCAAAACACACCAGTTGAAATCCAGGGTAAAAGCAGGATTTAGGCGATGGGAAACAGTGATTTGCAGGTCTGGCTCTCCTGCCTAACATGCTGCTGCCCACATCAGTGTATTTCTCCGCAGCTGAAATGCTGAGGTTGAATTACTTTCTCCTAAACAGACCTGAAGGCCCAATGAATCAGAGATAAACGTTTTGGGGGAAAAAAAGAAAGACTTGTTTGTCAGGGCAGAGTTACTCTCCCCTGTCTGATGGAACAGTGAGGGAGGAGCTGGTGAATGCCAGACATCCATTTGCAGTGGCCAAAGGCACCTGCAGCAGATCTTGGTGCCCTTGAGAGGCACAGCATGTGGGACTGCACAGCCCACTGTGCTGACGGGATCTGGCAATTTCCATCACAGTCCAGTTAAAGTATATGTAGACAAAAAGAAGTTCAAATGTTCAGCAAAGGAGAGTGGTGGCGATGTTGCTGCCAAGAAACAAAGCCTCTTGATAGGAATTTCATTGCAAATGTCTCTGACACTAAAAATAAATCTCAGTCTTCCAAAACAAGGGCTGCATTAGCCTTGAAATCAGCAGGTCTAATTGTATTCTTGTGCCTGGAAATAGACAAGAAGATTTGGTTAGCAGCTCAGATGATAACCCATCATCTGAAAAAGGCTCCATGTGGTTTTGGGTCCAACTTTCCAATGAAGAGCCATAAAAGAAAAGCTGGCACTGAAATTTGTACTTTGTTTTATTCTTGAAAGTAATTTTCCCTGTGATATTAGCTGTTTTTCTCTTCTCCTGCAAACTCATTCAGGGGGTGGGAATCAAGGAAACCAAACAAATAGTAGATTTCATAAAGTAAGGAACAGCAAATTGAGCAAAAGGAGGATTACGAAGACTAAATCTTTTGTTCAAAGAGTGATTAAAAAGCATTAAGTTGGATGAAGTCAATCTGGAGCTTAACTGCATGAACCTTCTGCCCTGTTTTTCTTCTGCTTGGTTTTCCATACATTAAGAAATTAAAGGAGAGGGAGAGACCTCTTGAGGACTGCTGAGGTGGGGCTTTTTAAAAGTAATAGGCAAAATCAGTTGGACATAAGCTCTGTTTCCTGGTTCCCAGGGAATGTAAATTGTCCTGGCCAGCTGTGTCTGAGAACAGCAAGAATAAGTTGAGTGCTCTTTTCCAGCAGAGGACTAGGGCAATTCACATCCAAACATATGTGCCTAGGGGATTCCTCCAGGCAATGAAATTCAGGGATTTGTAGCCTCCTCTCCCCATGGTTTAACAGAAAACAGTTCCCCTGCCCAACAGCAAATACAGCTGCAGTTCATTGCTGAAATAAAGTGACAGGGTAATTGCTATTTGCTTTGTATTCAAAATACCTTTTTTTTTTTTTTCCTTTTTCCTTGGTTTTAGATTAAATCAGCACAAGATGAGGGCATCCAGCTCTCAGAGCGGTGTTTGCCTTAAAGAAAACTACTCAGAGGAGCACAGCTCCCTTGCAGGAAAGAGCAATAATAGTATGAAGTAGGAGTTATCAGTGGATGCTATATCATAGCCATGGACTTATATCAAGAGAGACTAACAATAACAAATAGTCAGGTTTCTGCACTCAGCTTTTGCACAGCTCTTGGAAAGCTCCGAGCCTTTTTTTCTGCACTGTTTATACAGAAAGATCAAGGGTGGGGAACAGAGTACAGCTGTAAGCATAAATGAAGCTGGTATATCTTTTTTCCACAGCTTTTCCGTATTTACTGATTTAATTGTTGTCTTCTGTTTAGACTGTGGTTTAAATTAATTGCCAGTTTGATTTAAAACTAATTGTTAATTTCAAAATCACCTGTCTCCAGCCATTTCCCATGATGGGCACTTTGGTCTCTACATTTTTGTATCCTCCCTGTTTGGCTTGATGACATTTCCTTTACCTGAAATATTTGTATTTCTGGTCTTTGATGTCCTTATGAACATGGTAATTTTAGTCTTTACTTCTGAAGAATACTACCCTTGGGCAGCAGCTCTGCCCCGTGGCTCTGCCACGTGGAGCAATGGCTCATAATGGAGCAATGCAAAGCTCTCCCAGTGCCAGCAACATTAAACGGAGTTGTACTGAGCAAAACATTTGCTCTGAAGCCTTTTGCTTTCCTTGGTTATTTTTTTTCTCCCCTGATTTACACTTCCCTTTCTAATGAAAACCAGAAGGAGGAGTTCTCCACACCCCCTTCCAAAGGCACTTGAAAAGAGTTTGGAGGAAAGCTATTTTCCTTCCAACGGTTGTTTTTGATATTTCATCTTCTTCTGCATTCTATGACTAGGTGAAAATGGGGATTTTGGTAAACAGGAAGTTCTCCTTTCCCCCAGAGAAAGCTAATAAATAGTCTAGTGGCAAGGGCACATGTCAAGGGCTGAAGACACTGCATACCTCCTCAGTCTGTTCCTTACCAGAGACTGAGTTTAGGTCTTGGCAGTTCAGGCCCTGGAGTGCCTAATTGTCTTCATTTCCTCCAATCATTCTCACTTCTCCCCTGGAATAACTATTATTCCCATGGAAATTTGCTTAATCCACCATCTTACAAAAACTCCGTGTGGTTCTAGCTGAGAAAGTTGAAAAACTGAAACAGGACTTGAGTTGAAGGAGTTGGCTAGCTCTAGCCATAGGGGATAAGCATTTTTATATCGTCTTTTTTCTTTCTATTTCAAGTACAGTGGATTATCATAGAATCATAATATCCTCTCAGAATTGCTTTTCCAAGGGGTGATGCTGTATAAATCATGAAAACTAGACATGGAAAATGTTGAGCAGGTCTCCTGGTCCAACCATCTGCCAGGAGAAGATTGTTCCCTGCAGAATTTTCCCCGTTGCTCTGCTGTAGCAAAGTAGCAAAGAGGTACTTTATCTGTAAAACAGCTCCACACCTATTTATAGTCCTGCAGAACTCATTATCTTTAGTTACAAAGAAATTACTTTACACCACTCTTATAGAATAAGGTCCCTCTGTCTATGCTTTCACAGCTGAGTTTGCCCACATGCATGTCCCTAAAGCCACAACTGTGAAAGCTGATATACATCTGCAGCTTGATAATTAAACCAGAAACTTATCCACCACAATCACATATCCTGCCCTTCCGTAACACACTGATAACCAACTGGCAACCACCTGATTACCCCCCCCCCCCCACCCATGAATAATAGGGAGCACAGCAAAATGTTCCTCTGTGTTTAAAGCAGAGAAGGGGCATTTCATTACCAGATCTTCTCCCTCTTTGCCAGAAGCTACCAAACAATAAAATGGAAAGGAGAGATATAGCTTCTGACATCTGTCAGTGCAAGCAGCCTTTAGTTCAACCTGGGCTGTTATAAATATTATATTAGAAGTATTAGCAAGAGCAGATTGGGCTGCAGCAGGTCCAGAATGAGACAGCCTGAAGGCTGGCAATAAAGCTGGAAGAAATGAAATGGTTTGGCATAGGTATGTTCTGCTTTGCATTGTGTAAGGAAAGAAGAGGAATGGGGGAAATAGTTCTGCCGTGATTCAGCTCATCCAGAATATCTATTTAGAAGAGCCACTATCACAACCTTGGCAAAGATGGACAGCCCCTGCATTAGCAAACACTGACATATGACACTGTCCTCACAAAGTCTATTTAATTACCCTCATCACTCTTTTATGCTTTTCATGGCATGTTTCTCTATGTTTAATTAAGTTTGCATCACTAGTGGAGATGGGCTCAGCCTGGGAGTGCAGGTTCAACTTGCACAGGATTCACTGGGTGAACTTAGGCACATCAATGAGGGGCAGAGTTTGAAGCCATTCAGGTACTGAAAGATGAAAAACTAGTTACTGTCTCATCTTTGTTTCACACAGTGAGAGCTCCTGAAGCTGGCAGTTTGTTTTCACTCTCAGCTTTAGACACCACAATGATTTTTTTTTTTTTTTAAAGTCTGGTTCAAATCTCTGTATCTTGGTCCCCCGCCTGCATTATGGAGAGAAAATTATTTCTCTACCCTGAACTTCTGTGAGACAATAAAAAACTTCTGGCAGAGGCCATGTGAGTTGCTCAGCTAAATAGGAAAATTCATTATAGAAGTTGAAATTCTGACAATTTCAGGGGAACAAAGAAAATCAAAAGTATGAATATATCTCACACCTTCCTGTTACTGCAGTTTTAGGGGCTACTTGTAAATAAAAATAGTTCATCAAAAACATTAATTTTTCAGGTCCATGAAGTTACTTAAAAAAGGGGGGAAAAAGAAAGGGTAAAACAAAAATACTTTGATATTTCTCCTCTAGCAACAAGAGAACAAAGCAGGTGAAAATCATTGAAGAGGTGGACATTTCCACACCACTAGAAAAACCCTCTGCCTTGGTGTACACAGGGCATCAGGGGAGAGACATGCCAGAAATTGGCCTAGACTATATTTCCCTAGAGGCACAGAGAGATATTGAGGGAAATCACAGTCATTCTGTATCATGTGATGGAGAAATCAGGATCTATTTTTTCTCCTCATTTTAAGAATGCTACAGACTCGACAGAAACCACATGAGAAAGCTGATGAAAAGAAGAGTGGGGAGAAATCATTCCAGTCAATACTTCTGAAGTGTGGGCTTGCATCATTTGCTCTCCAGCCTTTTTATCATAGCAGAAATGCTCATATATGGGAGAATAGCCTTAATCATCTTGGGTAGAAGGTTATTATATAAACAAGTATATATTTAATTGCCCTCTCTTTGCTCTCTAGAAGGAGTTCCCTCCCATTTCAAGTTGGAGGAAGGTCTAAAGTCAAGAGCACTCATCACAAAAAGGTACTTGAAGTTTTCTGTTTAAGGATGTGCAGTTGCACAGCCTCTTCAAGCAACTTTAAATGGGCGCTGTGAATGGCAACTCAAGAAGCTGCTCTATCATTAGCTTCCACCTGAGTGTAAAAAAAAAAATACACTGTCTGACCTGAAGTGGATAAGAAACACTGGCTATCAAGAAAATGCCAGTAAAATATCCCCAGCTGCTCTGGTACTGTTAACCACTTCTGGCATTGTGCCTGCCTTACAAAAAGCACTAAGGACTGTGTCCTCTGCAGGACAGGATGAGGCATCTACACACCCTACGCTGTAGTTATGATACCCATTCAAGTATTGGGAACGTTTTTCTGTTGCCACCCTCCTGGACTATCAATTTGGCTGGTTTGAAACATCTGGGTGTGGTGCTTTCCTCTCAGTCTTGACTCATCTTGCTGCTAGCAAATAACCCCATCACAGATGTGTTTTACACATCTGTAAAAGCAGAGTGGTGCTCCTGTCTTCCCAGGTGACACAGATTTGTGGTGTGAGATGCTCCTGCCCTGCCTGCCACTATACCTCACTGAGCTGTTGCCCATCAGGCAAGAGTAGCCCAGAAAAACCTGCCCATTACTCTAGCACCATCCTGCTGGGATGATATCCAGTGTGCAGCCAGCAGGTCTGTCCACAGTGCCTCTTGCTGTCACTTTGCTGCAGACCACTGCTATTTGGGGTTGTATTTGTGTCCCACATGCAGCATAGGGTACATGCAGCCATTTGCCTTCTCTGACTTCTTTCACAATCGACACTACAATTTGTGCTTTGGCTCTCTTCATAATGACTGTATTATTAGCTCTATTTTCATCTGCTCTCAGTTGTTTATTTTGCATAGAGTTATTTTGGCTGCTCTACATATCACAAATTGATTAGCTGAACCAAGTCCACAAATGCTAACAGAGAAAGCATGTTGAGCAGGGCTTTGTCCACCCAGTATCATTTTCACCCTTGCAATGTGCTGCTGCTCCCTGCCTTTGTTGGCAGCCCAGCTGCTGTCCTACTGCCCTTCCGAACGTACAGTGCACAGGGAGAAGCAGACTTCTCAAAGGTCCTATTTTCTTCTGGCTCACTGGAAATCTTTGAGGGAATGAGGAGAGGCGGGATATTAGGATATTCCCTAAGAGCAACCAAAAGCAGAAGGGAAAATTTGTCATTGTCTAGGGAAAATCGGACAAGTGGATAGAAGCAGAAATAGGTGATCTCCAGCTATACTCTTTCCACTAAATAAAGGTGAAAAATTAGATAAAGCTGCCTATCTCCCAGGTTTTGTAAGAGGAAAGAGCACAGGTTATACGCATGTGTAGTTGCAAGAAAGTTCTGCCTAGAAAAGAGTTTTATAACAATTTTACCCTGCTCCCAGCCAATGCCATGGGTTTAGCATGCTGGGATCTCTGGTGGGTGATAGCCCACTTCCCAGCAGAGAGAAGACTATGGAAGCTGCACACAATTTTTTATGTTTAATGACACAAAATCAATTGAAGAGGTTGCTGGTTTCCACAATTAATTTAGGAGATCTCTCAGAACAGGAGAAAGTGGGAGAGTTTCCATTAGCCCTGGAAATCTCATCAATGATAGGAAAATGGTTATAAACAACCCCTCACTCCAATAAACGTATTACTAACCTTGTCGTCACTCATTTCTCATGTCTCTCTAAGACAATAGTTTTGTCACCAGTAAGGTCATACCTTGGTCTCAATTCCACCCTTTCTTTGCAGACACAGAAACATCCATATGGTTGTGAGCTCTTTAGCAGAGCGAGCTCTAAATGGTTGCTGCCCCATGAGCTATCCCTGGTCCAAGGGGCAGGAATCACAGATGGCTAATCCCTCTCCCTGTGGGCCCTGCCCCATAGTGAGAGGCACTTTATCCAAAATACAAGGTAAGAAGCTGTCCTGCCCTGCAGCTGGGCAGGAAGGGGCTCCTTGTCCTGGGTGCATGCAGGGGCTAGCATGGCTGATGAGAAGGTGCAAGCTGATTTTGATGGCCCTGATGCCATTTGCCAAGCTTAATGCTGCATGGCATGAAGTGCCCTTTTTCTGCCCTCGTTTTGCTCAGACTGGGGGAGTGTGGTGCCTTCTGCTAGCTGGAATCTCAAAAAATGAATAAAGTTATTTTTTGTGTCTTTTAAAAATCCCAGGACTAAGCAGAGGTAGCAACAGCCCTCCCTGCAGCTCAGTGCAAATCAAGAGGCTGTTTTCAAATTTTGCAGGTTCTCTCCAGGACTCCAGCTAAGTGAAGTCAAGGCAGGGTTTGTAATGCACAATTTAATCAGTGAATTTGTAGATCTCAAAAGGCATGCTTAATTTAATATTGTTTCTAATGGCTATTGTCTTCATGCTTGCCTGTTTCCCCGGTGCTTTTCCCTTTTTTAATTACTTGAATGGGCATTTCCAGGTGCACTGCATATATTAGCAAGCACTTTCATTTTAGTAATGAGTAAGACACTTTCAGTGTTTATTTCTTCATTGCCCTAATACTTAGTTTATTAAAGGTCCTGATTCTACTTAAGGAGAAAAATTAACATTTACCACTTGTTTCTATCTCATTTTCCTCTTATATCTTATGATGTCTTTGAAAACAGAAGTGTTAAATTACTTACTAGCCAGGGTCAGACCAGATTTAAATAATCAGAGAAAAGTAAACTAGATGGGGATGCTTGGCCAACACCTCTCCTCACTCTTTATAGGGATGACAAGTAAGATTTTGTTGAACTTAAAGCCATTCCCCTGGTCGTCAGGACCTTGGGGCTATTTTAAACTCTGAAAGGGGTACCTGCGGTATCTGTTTCCTACACCCCATTACTATCCCTTAGCATTAACGTGCATTTTCCCACTCCTTGTCCTGCAGCCTGGGGACTTGTGGGGTGTAGGAGGCAGAGCCTTGCCCAGCCACCCCAGGCTCCTGATTAACACTGTGGCAGAATTTCAGCATCAGCTGACAACCTTCATCCTGCTGCTGAGCAGGATTTATTATACATGCTCAACATCCTTTTGCCACATGCTAGTCTAATTTCAGATTAGCTGTTTGTTAGCATTATTACAAACATAGCTCTTCATCTTCTATTAAATGGTACTGCAGTCCCTGGGCTTCCCACATGAAGCCTGTAAGGAAGCACTTGGTTCACTAAATTACCCTGAAAATGTCAGACTTGCTCTGTATTATTAGCTGTACGTCCTACATCCTCTTTATTAGGATTCTGTGTCTTGAGGGTGCCCTGTGGCATATAGATTTTTTAAAATACAAACCAGTGTAATTTCGCTGTTTAAAAGAACATTTAATTAATCTGGATTCATTGCTTGTATGGGGCAAGTTAAATGAAAACTAAATAGAAGGCATATGATTGCATGTTATTAAGAAGAGCAACTGCTCCAGAGACCAAACTCTTTTAACACAACATTAAACTGAGCTCATTTCATATGCACAGGTTAGGAGAACATATTTTGAGAAGATCAGCAGAATGGTTATGGGCACTAAACAGCTTTTAACAAAATGCATCTTTCAGGGAAGAAACCTTGCCTAAGCTAGACATAAATATGCTAATGACAAGAATGAAAGCTTCGCACAGATTCTAGGTAACCTTTTAAAAATGACCGCTTTTATAGTGTCAGATGTAAATGATAAGATTGGCTTTGTTTATTATTTCACTATCTATCAATTAACAAGGGCCACAATGAGCATAAAAATAAAATTCAAAGTATTCTGCAGGCTTGAGTCGTTGGTCACATCATGACTTTTTAATGGGTTTTAGGAAAGCAAAAGGAATAGTGATTAAAAACTCTATTACACAATTTCCCATTCCCTACTCCATTTATGTTAATGCTGTTGGTACAATCAAACTATTTTAAGAAAAGCACTCACCAAATTTCCAAGTATCCTAAGCTGGTTTTTAAAAGTCTACTGCACCTATGTCCCCCTCCAACCCCATCCCTAAAATTCACCTTGCCTGTGAGCCTACAAAGCCTTCAGCAGCGCTGTGGCACTTGGTGGGCAAGAGCTGCTATTTTTTACATGAATCGCAGCCATCTGTCATGGTTTAAGCCCTGTCGGCAAGTCAACCAGGCAGTTTCTACTCCCCTCCCATCTCTTTCTCCCCTTCACACCCCCTCCCTCCCCCCAGGTCCTGGAGGGATGGGGAGGAGGATTGAAAGAATGTAACTCCCACGGGTTGAGATAAGAACAGTCCAGTAACTAAGGTGTAACACAAAGCACTGCTGCTGCCACCAATAATAGTAATGATAAGGGAAATAACAAGGGAAGAGAATATGATACCACCCGCCGAAACAAGCCTGACGGAGAAGAGAGTCCCTCCCAGTTACACCCCGAGCATGCTGTGGTATGGAACACCCCTTTGGCTAGTTTGGGTCAGGTGTCCTGTCTCTGCTTCCTCCTGGCTTCCCCTCCTCCCTGGCAGAGCATGATGCTCACAAAGTCACAGAATCACAGAATCCCAAGGGTTGGAAGGGACCTCAAAAGATCATCTAGTCCAACCCCCCTGCAAGAGCAGGGTAACCTACAGTACATCACACAGGAACTTGTCCAGGCGGGCCTTGAATATCTCCAGTGTAGGAGACTCCACAACCCCCCTGGGCAACCTGTTCCAGTGCTCTGTCACTCTTACAGTAAAGAAGTTCTTCCTGATGTTAACGTGGAACTTCCAATGCTCCAGTTTACACCCATTGCCCCTTGTCCTATCACTGGATATCACTGAAAAAAGCCTAGCTCCATCATCCTGACACCTACCCTTTACATATTTGTAAACATTGATGAGGTCACCCCTCAGTCTCCTCTTCTCCAAGCTAAAGAGACCCAGCTCCCTCAGCCTCTCCTCATAAGGGAGATGTTCCACTCCCTTAATCATCTTTGTGGCTCTGTGCTGGACTCCTTCAAGCAATTCCCTGTCCTTCTTGAACAGAGGGGCCCAGAACTGGACGCAATATTCCAGATGCGGCCTCACCAAGGCTGAGTAGAGGGGGAGGAGAACCTCTCTTGACCTACTAACCACTCCCTTTCTAATGCACCCTAAGATGCCATTTGCCTTCTTGGCCACAAGAGCACATTGCTGGCTCATGGTCATCCTCCTATCCACCAGGACCCCCAGGTCCCTTTCTCGTTCACTACTTTCCAGCAGGTCAACCCCCAACCTGTACTGGTACATGGGGTTGTTCTTCCCCAGATGCAAGACTCTACACTTGCCCTTGTTAAATTTCATCAAGTTTCTCCCCGCCCAACTCTCCAGCCTGTCCAGGTCTCGCTGAATGGCAGCACAGTCCTCTGGTGTGTCAGCCACTCCTCCCAGTTTTGTGTCATCAGCAAACTTGCTGAGGGTGCACTCAGTTCCCTCATCCAGGTCATTGATGAAAATATTAAACAGCACCGGTCCCAGCACCGACCCCTGAGGGACTCCACTAGTCACAGACCTCCAGCTAGATTCTGCGCCATTGACCACAACTCTCTGCCTTCTTCCTTTCAACCAGTTCTCGATCCACCTCACTACCTGATCGTCAAGCCCACACTTCCTTAGCTTATCTATGAGGATGCTGTGGGAGACAGTATCAAATGCCTTACTGAAATCAAGAAAAACTACATCTACCGCTCTACCATCATCCCTCCACCTAGTCACTTCCTCATAGAAGGCTATAAGGTTGGTCATACATGACTTCCCCCTCATAAAACCATGTTGGCTGTTCTTAATGACCCCCTCATCCTTGATATGCCTAGTGATGGAGTCAAGAATAAGTTGTTCCATCACCTTTCCAGGGATGGAGGTAAGGCTGACCGGTCTATAATTACCCGGGTCCTCCTTCTTGCCCTTCTTATAGATTGGTGTGACCTTTGCCATCCACCAATCCTCAGGCACCTCGCCCGTTTCCCACGACTTACCAAAGATGATGGAAAGTGGCCTAGCAATCTAAACAGTTGAGCAGTAACTAAAAACATCGGTGCTATCAGCACTGTTCCCAGGCCAAAAGTCAAAACCACAGCACTGCACCAGCTACTAAGAAGGAGAAAAAATAACTGCTACTGCTGAACCCAGGACACCACCTCATCATACTTTTATAGCTCTCAACTTCTCTGAGGTTCGGATTGCCTTTGGTATTTTTGTCTGTCGTTTGGAGGAGGAATAAGGGTTTGGATGCGCATCACTGCATGCACTGGCTGGATGTTGTAGCCCTCTCTCCCCTGCTTTCCTGTGTATCCACTTCGCCTGTTGATTTACCTGTTACTAAGTTTAAAACCAGATCTGCTGACAAGTTCCAGCTCAAGCTCTCTTCAGAATGTGACAAGGATGCCACATCTATTTTCCCTGCTTGCAAGTGAGCATGCACAGCTAAAAGAGGCAGCTCTCAGCATGAGGTTCATGACTACAAAGCATTAGAAAAACTAGAATTACCTGTTTCTTCCAATGAAGTAACTTAAAACCCAGCTACTTGGCACGGTAGCTTCTGGTGGGACCAGCAATGCGTGTCCCTGGTATGTGTTCCCTGAGCACTACTGCCTTTCATGCAAATAATGCATGTCAATGGTGAGGACATTGCTGTGAGATTTTGCTCACAGCCCTTCTCCCAGTCACAGGGAGAACACAAATAAAAGGCTTCCCATATATGAAGTAGATGCACTCAGATGTGAAGCTGCACAGTCTCCCTCCAGTCTGGCTCCCCTGCCCTCTCTAGAAGGAAGCCCTGGTCTCCCTGTTCTGCCTGACTCCCCCAGCTCCAGAGAAGCTTTATAAATCCCCTGGGCATGAAGATGCCTAATGGCCAGAACAAATACCTATGTCCTAAAAATGGCAGGGCTTAATTCCTCAGTTCATCCGTCCCCTGAGCAGGTGTAGGTGGCTCTGCTTGCTGCCCTTGGTGCTCCTAGCATGGCCCCAGGGCGCCTTTTCGTGGGTGCTACAACCCATGACCCTGGGCTCCTCCACGGGTCTGGACTGCCAACAGGTGTCACAGCACATGCCCCCAGTTAATAAACAGAATAACTTTTGCCTGTGTGTTAGGCCAGACATGTCCCTTTACCTCTGTCTAGGTCAGCAAGAGCCTTGGGAGTATAGAAGCGTCCTCTGAAAAAAAGAGGAAGAGACCTTCCTATTTTTAGGTTGGTTTAATTGCTTTTCATGCTTTTCATAACATCTGAGAGGAAACTCTTCCCCAGGAGTGTCACTTCCCCCATTCACCCCTCTTCTGGGGAGACCTGTGGTGCAGGAGGTGCCTCTCCCACACTGCAGCCCAGGCACAGCACCAGCTCTGCTTCTCTTGGGGTACCTCTGTCACTGATCTCTCTTCTCTTCTCAGTGTGCCTACTTTTTATCTTTCTTTTCAACCGCAAAAGAAACAGAGCCCCTCCATGCATTGCCAATATGAGCATGCAGAATATACAATATGCATAATAATACAACAATACAAAATGCATAATAATGCAACATATACATGGGAAACTGAATTATAGCACACAAATGGAAACAAATAAGGCAGACTTGGAGCAACTCTGCCTTCCAAATGTAAATGTGCTTGTCCAGAGGTCAGGCTTGTAACTTCTGGGTTTTGAAACAAGCTCCTAAATGGAGACCCTGCATCTTTTTTGTTTGTTAACACAATCCACCCCTGGGACACATCAATACAGCTGCGGCTTTCAGATGAGTTGTAGCTAATATAGTAATGAGCAGGGATGTAATTAGCAACGTTGGAAGGGCTGCTGTGGGCAGATGGGAGCTGAAAAGACTGTGCTTGTTGTGAGATAGGCCTTTATACATACTGGCCTGGGAGTCTAAAGCAATGTGTGATGAATGACCTTACACACTGATAAGCCATTTGAACAGTAAACCATGGCATCTGTGTTCCTTGCTTTGGTACAGGGCAATTGTTCCCTCTCTATAAAGCACGGCAGGATGAGGTTTCCCTTAGTAATCTGGGTTAACCTTTCCTGCAAGATAATCTGAGTTAGCTACCTGAGAGTTTAAATCCACTCTTCACCTGAAAGGCAAGAAGCCCCATATTTCTCTGGCCATAGTCCTTTGCCTTACAGCAGACCCCAGTTTCTCCCTTAGAGCAGGTGCTGTCTTCAAGCACAGCCTCAAAATTTCTGCAGGGTGACAGGACAAGTAGCCAGGACCAGACCTGATGGAAACAGAAACACTGCAGTTTATGCTGCAAAGCCTCTGCCTTTGGCAGAGTGCAAGCTTTTGGTTTGTTGGGGGGTTTTTAATCGTATTTTTTTATCCCACATGCCATTAGCTACTGCCAGGCATGCAGCATTACAGCAGCCCATAGGTACTTGAGTTTTGCCTTCTGCCCTGGCAGTGCATACCTCTGAGCAGCAGCTCACTGGACTTATTTCAGGAAAGATCCCAGTCCCAGTAATAGCTTCTGATGTAAACATTCTGTGACTGCTAGCTCTCAAGCTTTCTCAGGTTTTGTTTTCCAGAAGGCTGTAATTTCAGGTAGTCTTAGCATCCGCTCTCGCACTGAAAAACCCAAGAGAACCTATTTTTCAAACATGTACAGCAAAAAGCCTTTTACTCTGTCTTCTGGGACTGAATGCAGGACATCAGGGTTTATGCTCCTGTGGGCTGTGCAAGCACTGCATTCAGCAGCCTAATACTTGCCCTGGGCTTAGATGTCAGTCATTATTAGGAAAGAATGACATTCAGGAAGAAGAGATTTAGTGTGTAAAATGGGTAACTACACTTCTGCACTGCAATGTCCTGTATAGTGTCTCCAGTGATGGTCATTTCAGCTTGGGCTACAAGCTCCAAATGGTTGGACTGTCATGATTAAACAATCATGACAGTCCAACCATTTGGAGCTTAGTGTTTCTCCAGCTGTGGCCAAAGGTGGGGACGCAGGGAAAAGTATCCTATATCTCCTATATGTACAGGGCAAACACATATGATATTTTTACTTCCCCCCCTCCCCCCCCCCCCACACACACACCTATTTCTCCCCAGGAATCTCCTGCACTGGACACTGCATGTTCCTCCTCAAAACAGTTCTCATCCACTACGTTGCTGTCTTCTCTTGAACCCACATAAAGGTTTAACATGTGTTCCTCTTTCAGAAGGAATTCCAGAGGTCACCCAGCTGCCATTTCCTTCTTCAGGGCTTATAGATACCAAGCAACAGCAGCCATGGGGGAGGTAATTTCTGTCAGCAAACTCATCCATGATCACTGATCCTAATTTATATCAAATCCTTACAGTCCTTTTCCATAAATAATGCTCTGTCCTTCACACACACAAAAAAAAATCATTTGTTATTTATACAACAGATGCACCTAAAAACCACCAACTGAGATGAAGACTCAATTGTGCTAGGCACTATAAAACAAGCAGTAATCCCCAAAGAGCTTTAAAGTAAGGGATTGATAGTTTAGATCTCCTAGGAAGACGAGTCACAGTGAATCTTTAAAATATATTTCTATGCAAAGCAGAGAAAGTTGTTGGGCTTTCATTCCCTTCAGTTCTTGATAGCACAGATAAAGAACCAAGCAAAATAGCTGTGTGACTTTGCAACTTGAATCACAGACAGAATATGTGTGCAGATTTGGCCAGAGGCATTCATTGACTTCTAAGCAGAAATTTCTTCCTGAATCAGGAAAATGGTGAGCTGGGCATTGCTCCTTGCTTAAATGTCAGCCCCACAGTGGCAGGTGTGACTGCTACAGGCTTCACAGAGAGGAGCAATCCCAAACTCTTTACCATAAAAGCACGTTACTGACTTCTTGCTATTGCACCATGTTCATGGACATGCCCCAAACAATCATTTTTAGAGTGGCTCAACTCCTGAGCTTGCCTTGGTGTGCACTGAAGCAGTTTGTTCTAAGCAAGTCATGTTCACTATCCTAATCTGACATGAAGCCTGATGGAAAAATCTGTGATCGATTATAGCAGCAGGACAAAGAGATATGAGAGGAAAGCAATGCAAAAGAACAGATATCAATCACCAGTTCACAACGAGCCTAAAGAAGGTGGCTGGTGCTATTACTGAATTTGAAGGCAGTGTAGCACATCTTTTTGCTGTTGTAGGTAAACACTCCGAGCTGCAGACTGTTTGTCTTACAGACAGACCGATTCGGTATGAAAAGTGGATTTTGAAGTATGGATTTTGTTGGAAGGGGATAAAATGAACTATTGGTTTGCTACCTGGAAAACAGTGTAGCATGTAATGAGTGTTTGCAGTGGTTTCACAGCTGCTTATTACTGTTATTTTTAAGAGTGTTTTTTATAGTTATAATTTTTAATTGATTGATTATGAAGTATATGGTGGAACAAATTTGTATTGAACAAACAGCAGACACAATCAACAAACTTTAATGTTGAGTTAGCTTTTTTCTTGTTGCTGGACAAGATCATACTTCAAAGCAAATTAAAAATGTGAAGCCAAGTTCTGATTGCAATGCAGGCAACAGAAATCTTCCTGTCAGCCTCAATAAAAGCAGGTGTAAGTTTTCAGTATTGGTCCGGTCCATTCAATTCACATGTCTTTCTGTCTTTATCTAATCTAATACATGGTCATAAGATAAATTACAGAAGTATATGATAAATTGCATTGCTATTCATTTTTTGCAGGATCGCCTATACTCTGGCCACTAATTCATCTCCAACAGGATCTATTGTAACATAACAGATCCTTGAAACAGCCTCCAAATACTATAATTTCATTTTCATTAAGAAAACAAAGAGATTATATCTGCTTGCCCTCACCAAAATAAATGATATCTCATTGCCACCCTGCAAAATCTTAGTTATAAAAATATCAAAATGTATTTATAGCAGTAGAAGTCTCAAAAGTATTAGGTTCTTATATTCTATTTGAGTGGAAAACTATTACATGATTTAGGTTGAGGGATTTCAAGTGGCAAAAGATGACAGTTTATGTTTAGGGATTTCAAAGAGTCATTAATTTGGTTATTTCTGTGTTTGTTTTTTGGGGTTTTTTTACTTTGTTAGATACTTGATAATACAGATAGAATACACAAAACTGAGTGAGAAATCTGCAGTATGCTGTAATAATTATTTCTGGTGCTTAATTAGAGCAGTTCAGCTCTCTTGAACAAAAGCACCATCCTGAATCACTCCAGTACCACTTTGGACCCAAACATTCATGAATCTCTTTTAAGGCAACTTATTTTCCCCTACACTCATCAGATCCATCCCTAGCTTCCATACGATCTCTGCTAGGTAATGAAGGATGGCAGTTAAGTGCCTCTTGATGTGCAAGAAAACTGTGAAGAATTGAATGCGAGGTGTTGGGAAGTACAAGCTAAAGAAGGCTGCCTTTGCGAGCTGTAGGAGACCTCCCCATTGCCACTAGTGTGAAGGAACACCAGGACACTGCAGGCTGGTAGGACTGCAACACAAAAGCTGGTGTCAAGCCCATTGATGGTAGACACCTTTGGTCCCACCACCAGTATGAGCTGTTGAATGAGCTAGGGTGGTGGTGGGCACTGGACTTCATCCTGAACCAGCCCCATGTCTCACCCCAATGTTCCACCACTCTGCTGCTGTGGAAGAGGGGAAGCAGTAAGCTGATGGCAGTTTTGGCCGAGGATACATGTTAATGCCAGCCCATGTAATTGCTTTCTGCAAGTTGGCATTGCCACTTTGCCAACAGCTGCCTTCTCCTCCTTGTGCGGCCATAAATCACTGCAAAATGGTGCTGTGAACCATTCAACAGCTGCTGAATTTCACCCAGGAGATTGCTGCACCTCAGTGGTAAGTGAAGTGGTTTTGTATATCAAGATTTTAAAGTAATTTGGGACATTTTGAGATGGAAGACAGTACTGATGTGAAAAGACAATTATTATATTTCCTGCAGAACCCACTATCACCCCATGAACACAAGTATTCAAGACAGAACATGTATTGCAGGATGATGTGAAAACCTGGCCTTGCTGGTGGAAGGGAAAGTTTTCCTTTTCAGCGAGGTGCAAGCTTCATCCTACACTGTTTAGGAGCAGTTGGGGCATAATAGTTACATCCAACTAACTGGATGCATTGCTATAGGCACTTAAGAAATATGACAGACAGATGCATTCAGCTAGATAGTTATCCTTCGGTGTAGCGAGATAAAGTCAATTATGGAGTTAAATTGTGAAAGATTTGACCTGATGTCATTTATATCTCAAGTCATAATTAACACTTAAAGTTCAACTCTATGGCAATTTTCTTTTAATAACACTTAAAACCCATATAGAGCTCAAAGAATTGCATAGACATGATGAAGGGTGGCTTGAGTGGATGCTAGAATTTCAGCATTAGTAATTAATCCTCAAAACACCTTTGCAAGGCATATGGGTAGCATCATTTCTCTTCAGTTTCTTCTTTAAAGAGAAGTGGGTTTTGCCAATGCCTCCTCAAAGTCCATGGCACCTGGAGATAAGGACTGAGGCTTTTTCAGGTACTAAACCAGTGAACACTCAACTCAGCCATGCTCCCATCTTTTTGTCTTGATATAATTTTAAATGTAACCAAAATCTTTAGAAAGATTATGAACAAATTGATTATTAAATGGCCTGGTTTTTTACCAATTAGAAGCTATGCAAATGCAGGAGAAAAAGTCTGCCATAAACACAGCTTCTGCTTCTAAGATTTTCATGTGGATGACGTATGAATCTCATGGGGAGGGAAGAAATGTGCTCTTGGACTAAGACCTTGTAAGCCAAGATTCAGATGGCTGCAGATTTTTATGGTCAAGTTATAACTGCCTGTAAAGCAGGGTAAAATGGAAGTGCTGACAAAACTTTTAAACTGCAACAGCGGAAATGGTGCCGCAATAATTTATAATCTACAGGCAGCTTGGATTTATTATCACAATGACAAATGCACTGTCATTGTTAATAGGATATTTCCCAGCAAGGACTTCTTGTTATGCAAGCCAGGTTCACTATGTCATGCAGCATGATAGCAATAAAGTCTACAAGAATTTGTAATGAACTTCAATTACTAATAGATTATGGTTAATGGGAAATATGTGCAGTAAAGATATGGGTTTTTATATGTGCCTTCTGGTACTTTACAAGGCAATGATTTATGCTACAATTTATGTTAACATTCTCCAGTATGAAAAAAAAGCCTAAATTGGTGGAATGCCACTCCATCCATAACAAATATTTAAGATAATTCTGCACATCATGTAAATGAAGATGTAAAATTAGATATTAATCCATTTCATTTTAGCATTTGTATTTTTATTAAAAATGAAGACTTTGCCCTACTGTGTAATGACATTAAAAAATCCTATCATGGGCTGCAAGCATGAATTACACTGACGCAGTGTAACAGCCACAGCAACTGAGCTGTAAGTGCATTTGTTCAATTTGCTCTTGTAATTAACGGAGCAGTGAGAGTATTTTTCTACGTATGTTTTAAAGTAACAGCCCTGAAAGTGCTCAGGCAGGTTTGTCTGATTCACAGGGCATACATACGTGATGACGGGGCTCCTTTGGAGGGAGTCAGCCTTTTCATTCCCCATTTTTGTTCTTGCCTTCCCGTGTGGCACTGCTCTGAACCCATGCCTGATCTGCGGACATCGGGCTATTCCCTTCCCTGCACAGCAAACCTCCCGCAGGAATTATTTTGGGAAATAATCACCTGATGCAGCATCAGAGCCATGAGCTCATGTCCCTTATCAGACGGACGCAGGCCCAGGTGTTTGACTGCTATTTCAAAGGAGATCTGTTGTTCTTCCTCCTGCTCCACTCCCTCCAGCTTCTTTTCTCTTGTAATTGTAATATAATCGGTATATTCCATCCCTGGCGGTGTTCAAGGCAAGGTTGGACAGAGCCTTGTGTGGGATGGTTTAGTGTGAGGTGTCCCTGCCCATGGCAGGGGGGTTGGAACTTGATGATCTTGAGGTCCTTTCCAACCCTAACAATTCTGTGATTCTATGATTCTATATTCCAGATTTATGTAAAAAAGAAGGAAAGAAAAAAGGATGTCCCCAGTTTAAAAACAAACACTGTTCATGAACCATCTCTGATGGTGGAGGGCATGCGCCATTCCCGCCAGCACCAGGGCACATCAGGGACATTGGTCGGTGGGAGTGGGAGAGCAGCGGCCATGAGGGGTAAGGAGAAATCATGAAGGGAGATCGTGAGGGGAGATCACGATGGGAGGGCAGGGGCAGCCATGAGGCAAGATTATGAGGTGGCCATGAGGGGTGTGGGGAGATCAAGAGGAGAGAGCAGGGGCCACAAGGGAAGATCATGAGGGGAGTTATGGGACAGTCATGAGGGGAGATTGTGAGGGGACAGGAGGGGTGACCATGAGGGGTGAGGGGAGACTGCTGAGGGGAGAGCAGGGGCAGCCACGGGCCATGAAGGGTGGCCATAAGGGGACGTCTTGAGGGGAGACGAGGGGTGGCCATGAGGGCTAGGGACAGCAGCTCTATAGTGTGGAGCCACTATGAGATTGCAGATGAGGGGTGGCTGTGACTGAGATCATAAGGGGCAGCCATGAGGTGAGATCAGTTTGCCCTAAGTGACATGGTTTAATGGTGCTTTGACAGTCCTGGGGTAGTGGTTGGGCTTGATGATCTTAAATGTCTTTTCCAACCTAGTTGATTCTGTGATTCCATGATGAACACAGAATATACATGCAATGTTAAGGATTGCATTTACCCAGAGTCACATTTCTGCAATATTTTTACACTTCCTATCTGAAGCATATATTTAGCTGGAAAGGGGGACCCAAACACGAAGAACCTGCAGGATATTATACCAGAAAAATATTTCTGATATATTTTTAATACAGGTAGCCTGATGCCCAGCTTGTGTCCATCAGTGTTATTCTGATTTAAGATCATTGCTCTTGGTGAACCTCGGTATAAAAACTATAAATTCACTTTCTAGGAGTGCAAGTGAGGAAGATGCATCCTGTTAGCCCACACATCCACCTGCAGGTTTGCAAAGAGTGAGGCTTGTCTGGAGATGTGCTTTTGGAAGAAATTGCTGCTGGTTGAGATAAGGCAGACTTTCTATGAAGAGAACAATTAATTCAATGCAGAAAGCACATGGGTAAGTTCAAAAGTGTATAAATGCCAATCCACAGACAGGCTGGACTCCCCAAACATGCTCTGGAATAGCAGTATCTTGCTGTACAATTAAGGGCGATCCTTGCATGAAAATGTGGTTCTTCAGTTGGAAGTTGTGTGAGAGATTTACAAAAACTCCTTCAGTATTTATAGTCAAATAAGCATAAAATTGTTCTTCCCCACACTCATTTCCGACTAAATACTTACAGCGCTTACTTCTTGGAAATTTGTGTGTTACAAATCTAAAATTAAAAATAATTCATCCCTTAAGGGTGCTCTTCTGATTCAGTTTTTCCCCAGCCCCTTAACAGCAGCAGCTGCATATACAGAATGGAATTTATTGTATGTTTGCCCCCGAATTTTTAATTAAATTCTCCTCAGAAGCAAAACCAGTGGAAGAGGGCCACTCCAGCATGTCTGCTTTTAGATAAGGCATTTTTTATTCCAGCCTGGGGTGAAAGTGCCTTTTCCCCAAGTGAATTCTGCTTTTTAAATAAGACCCCATGCAATGCCATGCACCCAGCAAGTACTCTTTCTCCCTGGCCTCTCCCTTTCTTAAGAATGGGAAGGAACTCCCATATGCTTTCACACTGAATCTCAGGGGGTTTATGTGTGTGTGTGTGTGGTCATATCCTCCTCTCTTCTCTCCAGGTCATCTCTGTTGTCCCTTGTCTTTCCTGCTCTTTCCCACATTTTCAGAACAGACATCCCAAAAAACTCTAAAAATCTTTTTTCTTGTATTTTTTACCTCTGCTAAAACCGAAAACAGCAGGACCTGCATATGCATCTTGTTACTGAGTTTTGTGGTTGGATTTTGTTGGGGTTTTGTTGTTGGTATTTTTTTTTTTTTTTTGTTCTGGCATTTCTGTGGCTCCCAAATATATGTCATTCCTGACATGGTTGATGTGGCAATATTCAGGGGTCACTTCCTTCACAAGTACCATTTAGAAGAGGTCACTGACAGCACAAAAGTGCTACAAAAATAATTGCAACTTTAATTTGTTTCCAATTAGAAATGCATGCAGCAGTCTGTCCTAATGAGAGATTTTCTTTCTTTCCTGCTTCAGTATGTCATCACAGAAGCTCACAGATATACTGAGGTCTTCTAATGCAGGGATCTGTACACAGCGCTGTGTTAAAGTGGTAATAGATTTTCTTCTGTTTAACAGCTAAGAAATATAACGGAAACATTCTAAAGTACACTGGAATTAATATTTGATCACTAGGAGAAGTGTGTGTTTTGAATAATTCACCCTAAAACAGCTATTAATGCACAATATAGTCTCTTGAAAATCACTTCAAATCATTAATAAGCTATATTGTACCAGAAATGTACATGCAGAAATAAAACATAATTTCTTGCAGCTAAAACATTACCTAAAGTAAACCATTTCAACATTGAATCAAATTATTTCAGTGGCAGAAATCACACCTGTCTCACGGGATAAATTGAGTATTCAGACTATTGAATTCATTCAAGCGACTATATTGTATCCCAGTATGCATTGTGACTTGTAGAGAGCATAACACTTCTTAAAACCATAAAATCATTCAGCAAAACACATGCATCAACTATCAGAGTAGAGACAGCCCCACATGGAGAAGGGACTGAGGAACACCTTCTTGCTGAACATCCTATACAATATACTAAACAGATCTAGCTGACACAACTCCACTGAAAATGAAACAAATCCCACTGAAACCTGTCAGTTTGGCATCAGTGTTTATTTTTACATTTTCATTGTTACAAAGCTCACAAAGCACAAACGACCCTTGCTTCCAGGCTAGAGAAAGGTTTGTGTGGTAAACTAAAAGTAACAAAAAGCCCTATGTGACAATAGTAGCTGATTCCTAACAAAGGCTAGTGGAAACAACCTCTCCAGGACAGTTGTTACAACTGCTGTGCCTTAACCATCGCCAATCGCATCTCTCTTGCAGTGCCAGAAGGACCTGGTATAAAAATCACTCTGCAGATGCAACATCATGAAAATCAAGTAAAAATGTGGAGAAAAAGGAAGAGAAGAAGTGCCATTAAATGGAGTTGGCTGCAGAGGCAGGAGCAGGCAACCACTACAAATGGAGTAGGCATGAGGCCACTTTCACAATAACTGGAGGTATGAGATCAAGTCACAAGCTCAAGAAATCCCACTTAGCAGCCATGCACATGATCTTGATTATTTCTTAGGAAATAGGTTTCTGCGGTGCCTGAGTGGATGGTACGAGTTACATCTGATTATACACTGTCTATCTGATAAAGCACAATTAACTGCTTAGTGAGTTACACATTCATAGATTGGTACAGAATTAATCAGGTATTAAAGCTCACTCATAACGACAGATATTAATACTTATTTCATAACAGGCTCAAAAAATAATGTATCAATACTGAAGTAAACTAAGCCATTTCTAAAGGATGAAAAATGTATTTCAGCTGTTAACAGTTTGTATTTGACTATTTGCTTTAGATCAGGAAGCAAGAAGAGGTTAACTCATGGCTCAATCACTACTACACTCAGGTTGTTATTAAAAAGTACCTTCCCATCTCTTTCTTGACTGCATTCAGGCTTTCTTAACTCTTCCATTACCTGACGCTTTAGTTCAGGAGGAGCAGTTTTAGAAAACTCACAAGTTTCTGTCAGGAAGTCCAGCAACATCTCCCCATCCTTGTTCCCTTCAATAAAGCAGCTTGTTATGTCCATGTGGGATGGGAGCTCATGAAGCTGGCACTTCAGTCCAGCTGAATCCAGTATCCTTTTTATGTCAGCAGAGGAAACGTAACAGCAGAGATCATCTACAGGGAAGGAAGACCCGTACTTCTTCCATAGCGTTTGCCAGCCACTGGTTCCTGAGATAAACCACCAGAAAAATGCTCAAGA